>NC_063272.1:16088363-16410820 GCF_910591885.1 Bombus terrestris
ATCGATCTAGAAACGATCGGTAAGTGCAAGTGTGGAAAATCCATTTTCGATGTTTGCGAAGGAAAGCCTATAGGCATTGCGGATGAATGAGAGGCAAAAGCTTTAGGAACGATCGACGAGTACTAAAATTCCTTGAAAAAACATCCAGGTCGTCGATTCAGCAGAGTTGCGAAGAAAGCACGAAATTTTTCGAAAGGAAGGATGGAGAAGAGGAGGAAGAAAACGACACTAAAATAAATGAACAAGACAAAAGAAAATATAAGAAAAAGGGATCGGGGAAAAATCCGTAGACGTTGGTCCATTGTCGTGAAGCGTTCACCACCAGAATTTCTGAACCACCGGGACACTTGGGAGAACAGGAGGTTCGAGAATAACGATGATTCCAACGCTGTTATCGAGTGATTTCGTAGGTATCCTTCAAACGGTCCTCATTACGACCCGTTGCGAACTATTGGAGAACAATCGTGAAACGATCGAGTCGTACTTCTAGCGAAAATAACAAGAACTAGTAGCTGGGTGATTTCTTTAATTTATGGTGACAAACTTCGAACGAGAATTCAAATGGCTTCGATAAGAAATTACGAGTTTATTGTGTCGCGTAATGCCATTTTTAAAGCATTCCTTTTCCGAACATTCGTTACGAATGTTAGTTATAGAATAACTACAGCCTTCAGTAAAATTATTGAAAACAGTGATACACTGTTTGAAGAAATTAGGATCGTCATCAGGAATGATTTTATCGCATCAATCAGGCAAGGTAAACATTGTTAAAAATTCAAGTCTTTCCTCCAGTGGTACGTTTCGAAAATGACCCTTCTTTACTTCGCCTCTTATTTCGCTCGGCTTTCTGCAAATTCTATTCTTCGCAGTCTTGTCATCAAGATAGCTGCGGACCCACAGATATTGGATTTTCATTTCTCTCGTGTCTGTAGTCCTTCTTTGTATCCCTTTTTGCCTCGTTAACTCTTATATCCTCTCTTTAAACTTTCTGACATGAGTCAACGGCTTCGCGAAATTCTTGTTCAGACATGCCAGTGAGAAGATCACTCGTTTATCAGTTTTCCTCTTATTTCACATAAAAGTAACAAGATCTGTTCACCTCCTTGTATATTGCGAGAAAATATATATACTGATATATAAGATGCCCAAACCTAAACCAGAACTAACAAATTCTATCTTTGATACGATGAAAAAATGATAGGGTTTTTAAATATTTGTATATATTTACATTATCAATTTACATAGGTAGATATCTATCGATTTTTACCGTGAACAATATTTTTTAAACAAACCGAGATATTCATACGAAAATTTAAGAATATTTAAAGGATAAACAAACTTTGACTACTATTTCTATATTACATTTTTATTTAATATTCTTCAAAAATTACATAATATTCGCAATACTTATATCTTACGTCTATACATTGTAATGTAATTATTTTGCATATAATACTAATTGACGTATTCCATAATTAAGGTCTTAATTGAGATAATTGCTAGATTATATTCAGCTCGTTATAACAGAAAACAACATTCCTTTTCTACCTTTATCTATATCTATACCACGGATAACCAAGGCAATATTTATGGTTTCTCCTGTTCCGCAAGCGTATTTGTTCTATAATTAAATGTATTTCGTTAAAAAATTCTAATGGAAATGAAACGATAACGAACCGGTTTTTCGTCCGATACGAAATTAAATAAATTCAGAAGGATCTAGAGCCGACAATATCGATATGACACATTGTTTCACGAAAAATCTATCTAAACGTCCAATCACATCCAACTACAAGATTATGTCATTTGATAGTTAAATAACGAAATAGTTCGACAAAAATCATTTGGTTATTTAAATAAATTAGCACGTAATTATTTAAAAATAATATTCAGTCAAATAAGACAGTGTATCGTTTAAACGATCATTTGTCAAATATTTTATTCGACGAAACTGTAAAAAAGCCACGTCATCTTCAATTTGGATGATTTTTGAATATGTTGTGAAGCTGAACGTTTTGAATAACTTTCTGCTTCACGCGTGACTATCGGTCGGCCATAATTTCCGAGATATTCGCAAGAATTCCGCCTATAATTGTGCGGAAAACTTTAGTTCTCATGAATTCTGGTTGAAAATTTCATTGGACAATTTTTCATTGGTAAATGATGGTCTACAGTCGATTTAAACGTTTCCGTGTCACCGTCACAAGTTTTTCCCAGAACACCTGGCTCCGGAGTACTCTGTAAATAAGACGGACATCGGTTACTGGATTCTCAAAGGAGTCTCTTAATCACCCGCTTGAGAGCCTTCTGCATTGGGAACACGGAATAACTTAACGAGCTGAAAGATTTACAACCAACCAGTGGGGTAGCCGTTTCAAAGAACCACTTAGACTCGAGGTCGTAGAGAATCGCATGGTGCTACGTTATTTCTTAAGTTTCAAACCATGTGTTACTGTCTTCTTTTTAGTAGAACCATTATTTCGTTAATGTGCGCCGATATTAAATGGAAGAGTTTGTTTCATTCCACTGGACGTAACATTTTACTAGAGTATGATTTGTTAGTTGTATTTGATATAAGTTTAATTTGATTGCACATTATAATGTTGCAGAAGGTATGGTATATTTCGTAAAATATTTAATTCTACTAAATTGTATTATATTGATAGAATATCTTCTAATGACCATTGCACTTATTCATTCAGCTGCTTCTAAGATGAACGAAATTTATTTAAGAAGAAGAAGAGACACGTCTCTTATTCTCTTAATCGTTATTTTCGTGGAAAGCATTCATTTGGTTAACTTTTATATCTGAAAAATGGCTCTACTATTTGTGACATGCACCTCTCTTTGCAGAATAAAATTTCACCAGGAATTTTCGAATATTTGTTTTCATTTGTTTCCTGGATTTCGCTGTCGAACAGGTTTCCATTGTAGATGGTTTTCGACGAAGAACAAAGAGAAATGGAATTGGCACGATACCGATAACGAAAC
This sequence comes from Bombus terrestris, assembly GCF_910591885.1. NCBI lineage: Eukaryota > Metazoa > Arthropoda > Insecta > Hymenoptera > Apidae > Bombus > Bombus terrestris. The sequence continues at coordinate 16,091,355 of NC_063272.1, forward strand.
CATCTCTTACATTCTTTATACAACTGCATTTGCACGTAGAGTTTGCGATATCGTCTCAATATTTCGACCGATACGTGAAAATCCAATTTTTTCATTATTAGTTTCATAAACCGCACCCAGCATCTTTCACGAAGCTAATAATTCAAGTGTTTTGTCGTTTGCATTTATTGCGTTAACGATAATTACATGTATTAGCTTTTACTATCGAAGACGTTCAAAGTAAAATATTCATCATTTTTTATGGCTGAAACAAATCCCTGTTTCGATTGCATTTTTTAAGTTATTTTCATAAACAATATGAGATTGGATATAACGTAACAATTAGAAATCAATACCGGGTTATATATAATATTTTATATGGGATTTCATGTGGAAAATATCGAATCTGTTTGTGAGTGGATAATTCAGAGAATACTTTTTTATGACTAGCAGAATGTATTATATTCCTCTTAAATATTCATCTTCTTAGTGAATATGCATATCAGATCGTCTTTCTCAGGACCAATTCGATAAATACATATGTACCATTCGAGTATTAAAACTCTGTGTAATATGCTAAATTGCATTTTTTCGCGTAAAATCCTAGTGATGGAGTTCTTTGTGGGCAGGGTGTTCTCCAAAGGATTTGACATAAAGTGGGAGTGGGTGCACTCTGGTAAGAGGAGTGCAAAGAACAGCACTGCACTTACTTCGGAACCTGGAAATCAAATATGCGGCTGAGTGATTCGATTGTACCATTTTATATGAAACTTTCTTCTCTTTTTATCATTTCTAACGTATTCGTCGGCTAGATCAGTTGAAAAATGAAAAGATCTTATCAAACTTCGTTTCGCTAATAACATCCTCAAAATCCATCTCGTTGTTTTATTATTAAATAATTTCATTTATTCAAACAACTTAATCCTAATTAACTATTATCTATCTAAAATTATAATTAACAACTCAAACGGTAGATTTTAAAAGAAAGAGCAAAGTCATACGGATGTTAATACGTTGCAGAAAACGTGGAAATCTGCATCTTTTTAAAACGATCTAAAACCAGACTAATGTGAAGCCAATTGTCACGACGTGCATCAATTGCTCGCGCGTATCGACAGTAATTCGATTCAACGAGTAACGATATGCACGGGAAGAAAGTCCTGAAAGAAATTTCTGCGAGAAAGTTGGCCGAGCCTTTTCCTGCTCGCTTTTTTGAATCACGGTCGCGATTGTTGACCGATCCGTCGAAGCGAATATAGATAAGGAGGAAGCGATTCAGTGCGGATTCCGTGTTGCGGATGTTCCACTGTTCGAATCGATTCGGCTTGTTTTTCTCGTTCGACGTGTCGTACCTAACCGTGTTACGTCATAAATTATAAAGTGCCATTAGGATCTTCACCTGATATCGCCGACGAATTGTACAATGCGCCATGCATTTTTCGATTCAAGGGAGATTTCCAACAGTCTTTTGACTTTTTTGAACGTTTTAGAAATTTGAATATTTAGCTGTATATTGGATACAAAAGTGTTCGTATTCAAATGACAATAGGAATGTTCTGTTTAACTCGAAATCGATAACAATTTGTATTTATATTAACAACGATTACTCTAAACGAATTTTTATACCGCGAGAATTGTTCACATTGATTTCACTATAATATCATGTGATTTAGAACCTATATAATTTTAGTTACTGTCCCATTTTATTCTACTATTATATCATTGTGTCGTTATCGAGTAATTTATTTATAACATAATTTATTTAGTAATTTATTTATTTATATAATTTTCTATCGTTCTTACGAAAAAGATTCAATTACAGAGGATTAAATTGTATCGTATCTTTCAATTATATGGGAAGCTTTCACAAAGAACGATTGAAATCTACCAACTGGAAAAAGAAAATATCTCTTTGGATGTTTAATCCATGCGAAATGAAAGTTACATTTTAAAAAAGATATTATGGTCATCTTATTGGCTTAGCGATTTTTGTTCTCGTTTAATCTCGTTGATTTACAGTTGCAGCGAGCGTATGCGTCATAGAGAAACGGTTTCATAATTCACTGTGTCGTTTGGGTCCGTGGCAACGCGCTGTTCATTGATGCAAAGAGTTACATGTTTTGAAATTTGTACAAACATCGGATAAATAATGCTAAGCGTAGGGAGATTTAATTAATTTTCATAGTTGCTATAACATGCACGCAATAACGGAAAACTCGATTCATCGTGTAGCATGCAGAACATACACCGTGGTCCCATTTATCCATGTGAAACGCAATATTGATTCGGTGCTACAAACTGCAATTGTTTGCTTGATATTGTGCTATTCCCGCGCTCTCCTTTCTCCACTGATGTTCCACCAATTTCGAACACGATAATAGTTATTTTTTCTATCGTACGCCGATTCACTGTTTCCACAAAACCATAAAAATTTTTATACGAACATAGTCGAAAAGATCCGATATTAATTTTATAATTCATAGAAATTGTTCAACGATATCGGTATCGTTATCGGTACAGTTATTATTGTTTCGTCTTTTAAATATCGAATTGCTGCATAAATTCTGTCTCTGATGATATAGGGCGTAATGTTGCAAGATACGTGGCATTGCTACGTAAGTCGATAAGAGATTACAGAAGACAGGAACAGATTATTTCCCTTAATTCGTTAATGAAATAGGCTTTATTAAATTGACTACTTGATCCATCGATTCATCATAATTAACGAACTCGGTATTCGTCAGATCGATTCACAACTGACTCGATCCCATTTGGAATTACAAACAATAGCGTTACTACGATTGTCGTTTGTTGTCAACATCGGACTGCGTGTTTCAATCTGCTGCACTATTCTGTCATTCAATGATAAATCTCGCGTAAATATCGCGAATGTCCAATGGATTAGAATAGCACATCATCGACGAATAATTAATTGCGTTAACTATATTTTCTGTTTTAACTATGTTGTCATATTCAATGCTCTCCATATTCGTATTCCACATTATCTAGTTTGTGAAATGAAAAAGAAAATTCTTCGAGAGATCGTGTTATTAGCGATTATTTGAATATCATTGAAATCGTATCATTTGCGTTGAAATTTATTTGAAGCTTACAGGTCAATATTATGATTCTGTCATCGGTGATCATTTATAAGTCAGCCGATCATATATTTTATTTTCTTCGCGCGTTAAATAGGAACGTTATTGCGAATGTGAAACAGATGAATCGAATTAAATGGAACGTGCGTTTATTTAACGCTTTACACATCCTCCAAATTAACTTACAGTATTTTCCATAATACTTGAATTGGGTTACTTTATAAACAAAGCATAGTTGACCACTATGATCATTTGTAGGTTCGTAGAAGTCATTGAGGTCGTGTCGTTAGCAGCCATTTGAAGATCACAGGTTCATCGAGGTTACGTCATTAGAACTTAAGATCATTTAAATGGGTCATTTAAAGGTCACGAGGGAAATCGTGATTGTATAATCGTCGATCAAATCAATTCATGTGAAAATTAGTCGAGGCTGATTGAGTGCTGCTAGGTGATTTGTGGCCATTTGCACACAGTAGCGTGGTAAATTATGCGTGATCAATTTTCTGACGGAACAATCGTACTCTATACACGAAGCTCGTATTTCGTGATCAACTTATACCTTTATTTTCAATTTATAATTACTAGCTAGTACATAGCGTGTCGAAAACAGCGAACGATATTTATAATACTATGTATTTGTTATTCTAAGTATCATTATCATATCCTAGGCATCAGGACAATGAAGGAAATTTATGCGAAATTCATGGAAAATCCAATTTCTTGCAATCTTTTCTATTGCTGTTCCTTTGTTATCCACAGCACGAATACTTAAATCCGATGTAAAATTCGCGATCATATTACGTACTGTTTAATTACTGTTTATTGTCTCGTACAAGGATAATTATTATCGGAAATTGTTATTCTGATAGTAAAAGAACGCTTAATGAATCTGGATTTCTTTTAGCTTGATCAAGATACTTTCGGTGGTGGCGATCGGAAATATTCTCTCTTGAATTCACGGAATTATTCCCTCTTGAATTCACGGAATCATTGATTTTTGAAGCAGCACTCGTGTGATATACCGTATTCATTTTTTGGCCACGATTCCATTGATTCGCTTGGAAGATTGATTTGAATTGAAGTCTGGAATGCCGAATTGACGATACCATGAGATTTTTTTGTTTATGAGAATTTCGAGCTACATGGATTTTCGCTCCAGAGATTCGATTGATAATACAATTTAATTGTCTGATTTTCAAAATTTAATCCACGACTGCGCTGTAATTTGTTTGCTCAAAAATAAACGAGGCAAAATGATAAGTGTAAATTGAAGGGAACATCGTTCATGCACGTGCGTAAATGTATAATATAAATATTCCAGGTGTATTTAAAGGAATGTTAAAAAATGGACATTATTAATTTTGCTCATGCGTACATTTTACGTGATATTTATTTTTAATGCACGTAGATATCTGATATGTGATCAGAAAATTGCATTTTCCTCGTTCATTAAAACTTTCTCATAACATCGTGCAACATCGTTTCATCCAAAATTCGTAAAATAATTTCCGACAATTTTTAATAAAAATACAGTACAACATTTATATCTACGGCAACTTTATTGTAAAGTAGAAACAATCAAGTACACGTAACATCATTTCATCAGTTCATAAAATTATACAAAATTTCTACAAAATTTTTCAAACATGGAGTCTATCGTTTACACGTGTTACGACTTTATTTTCAAATAGAATATCATAGAAATTCCAAAGGTATCGCAACAGTTTTGTTAAAAATGTCCAATAAATTAAAACGAAAAAGATACGATCTAACGTTAACAATTGCTACAATTTTATTTTCAACGATAAAGTGCATCGTACAAACTCTATAGTTATCACTAGACCGCTGATTTTTGTCTATTCGTGGAAAAATTGAAGGTTTAAAAATCCACATAATGCGTATCATATACAAAAATATATCATACATAAAATATTCGAAACAGAGTATTCATTATACTACTTAATTCCTTCTATTTAAATTCTATCTATCAGTTATATTCGTAAAAATATAAAGATGCACAAAAACCAACCGTGTCCAGTTCTCAGAAGCGTTACACCATCTAAGTACAACCACCAACCATTGCGCAAATAATAAAACATCGCAGTTGTTACTTCGGTATACGCTTGCTCCGAAGGAGGCTCGAATTAAGCGAAATTGCATCGTTAAATCACCCAGTTTTCGCTTCCTTTTTCTACATAAACTATATACCCAGACTATAATTCTTATGCTCTTCTCCCACTCCGTGCTGCATCCTTTTTTATATTTTACATGGCTCCTCTGCCCCTTACTCGTTCCTTGTTCGATGAAGCTAGGCGAATGCATTTTCTCGGTCAGGGGCAGTTAATGGCTGGACTGCAACCACCGAACTAGATGGCATCCCGCAGATTTACGAGGCGACAGCTTTTACAGGCCGCGTTTCGGGATTCCCAGTTTTGCCCGTAACATCCGGACGATTTCACGGAGGGAAATCATGCCTCTATTTCGAATTGACAGCTCTTCGATCGATGTCAAAAAGCACGATATTCCTGGCCACCTAAAAGCTGCGAGATGTAATTGCCGCTTTTCTAATGGCCGATCGCCGAAGTTTTTCCGGCCTCCCTAAATCGACTCTCTTCTCTTCTACGAATTTCGTCCGATAACGCGTTTCTTTCGCGAAATTTTCTATTTCCAAAACACCAGGAGAAATGGTCTGTGCCGTGTCGCGTGTATTATCGTGGAAGTGTCTTACTTTAGAATTATATACACTATTGCTCAAAAATATTCGGACGCTTGCTTATTTTTGATAAAATGTATCCTAATTATGAAGTTACAGATACAACGAATTGCAGCGGTTTTATTCGTTATAATTATTCCACCGAGTTGTTTGCAGAGTTCGTGGCGATATGGAAAAATTATAAAATATCGTATAACATGTTTATAAAAATATGTATAAAGTGTATAGTCTACTTATTCTATCAGAATTTACACATTTGAGTAAAGTGAAAATGTTTAAGTAATCGTATTCACATTCATTTCAGATTAGGGATGATCTTCTAAACTGACAGGAAAGAATCTGAACATTTGATCAAATTTATATATTCTTAACATAATTAATCAGAGCGTTCGAATATCTATGGACGATAGTGTACGTAGAAATGTTTTTACATAAATTAATTCCGATCGATTAGAAACTATGTGTTTCCTGTTACAGCCAACCATTTTCGGCACGGTGGCCTCGGATCTGACCCCAAAGGATGGCAACAGTCGAAGGGTGAGTGTCAAAGAACGATAAAATTTCATATATCGATGGTAATTAATTCTTTGACGCGGACTGTCTTTCAATTCTAATAAATTAAACAGTCCGTAATTACATTTTGTTCGATATTAAACGTTTTAAATTATCAGAAATTACTGAAAATGAAAAATATCAATTTATATTCTGTTTTAATATGGTTGAAACATGAATATTACTTTCCGATCAGATGTTTTGTTGGAATATTTCAAATTTTCTGCAAGGTCCACGTTAATGTAATTACTTGCAGTTAAACGGTAATTAATAATTAATTAGTAAATAATTAGCAATAAAATAATAGTACTTGGCCGTGTCTCGTATCTCGTTACATACATTTTCATATTTATTGCGATAAATTAATAAACGAAATATGCAATATACGAAGGAGGCAATCAATGATCATCACAAAAATCATTGCCATATTTATAAATACGTACAGTATTATAACACATTATCTGAAACTTTAGTAGAATGACAACTGGCTAGATAGAGCGTAATTTTTGCGATTAAAAAATTAGGAAAATATCGTTGAAGTTATGCTTGTCAAAAGTTCAATAACTTCGTGCATATGAAACGTAGGATGATGAAATAGGATAACTTTCCTCGCAAAATACGTTTGTTTCAAAACGTATTAATTTCATATGAAAATTAAATTGATGAAAATTATTGGAATTTTTCCGAAAAAGTATCATTTCAGCATTTCATTAATAAACAATAGATCGGAAGATAAGAAATTATTCTGCTTCCTCTGCAGAGTAAATCTTCCATGATAATGGTGGGAATAATTGCGAATCGAATATTCGAGTAATTATGAGAGAGGAGAAAGCAAAAGTTTTCTAAGAATGGAACGAAAGGCAGACAAGATCTGTATAAGAAAATCTTCGTCTTATTCTTCATAGAACGAGTCTCGCGGGGCTTTAGCTCGAGTCTTAATGGGTAAAAATTGCTGCTAAGTCGCTGTTCTGCTTTCTCCCTCTTTAAACGCTCGAAGATAGAGCGTTTCTAGCGCTCTAATTAAAAGTAACTGCCGGGGCAACCAAGTCATTCAGTCCTGAAACCTTTTCTGCGGCGTTCTTAACGCACAAAGTCGCTTTATACCTTCCATAAATTTTTCGTAATTGCGAAATCATGCAGAGTATCACGGCTCCTTGGTACAGCATGTGTAGAGAAGCTCGAGCTTTTAGAGAAATTTTGATATTCTTGTTACTCTTATTTTACCACTTTTTCCATGTATTTTAATAAGCAGGAATTAGATACTAGAGCATTGATATCTAATTGAATATTAAAATTCCAAAATTAAATATGAAATGAAATTTGTAGACAACTAAAAATAAAAATTTGACAATATGAAAATTTCATTACGAAGATATCGTTCGTTACATTCTTATAATAATACGATTAATCGTTTAGTGATCAAAACATAATCCATTTAATTTCGTTATTCCTGCGTATTTTATCGGCCGCAGTTTTCCAACTGTCTGGTTGACACTCTTTCCTTTTATGCTGCAATTCACGTGTGTGCAGAGATAAATATTGTTACAGTTTGCGGGGACACATACGCGAGCCGAAAACTAATTTAATCGGAACACTGGTTGTTATTTCGCGAAGTCAGCGCTCTCCAGCTGGAAAGTTCGTTACACCGTGATTCTAAATTTCGCTATTTTCCTTTGTAATTGGTAAACGTTGAAAATACTCGATCGTTCGATCGCCGTGAGCGTCGCGATTTGTCGATTCTCAAATAAATATTTTCATTTCATAGTCGCTATGTTCGATTTTCTGTGAGTCGTATATCGTTTTGACAGTCGTACCTCCAATTACTCGTTCGAAGGCAATGGAGTGTCCCCTCCGATGGAATTAATCGTTTAAAGGAATTTCTCTATGAACTATGGAATGTGTACGAATGGGGGACTTTTTAAATATTATAATTTAAAAAGCAGTGGGAAATGTTAATACAAAGATCCTGCTATTTATTAATATTAACTCTTTTTTAACCAAAAGTGAAGAAAATTGAAAAATTAAGATGGCCACTTGTAGTTTTAATAAAATGGATGTATTTGATATTTTACTGAAGGTACAGTGAAATTTTTCAGGGCCTTCCTTGTCTATACTCGAGCAGCTAAATCTACGACATTAATTGTAAAAGAACGTTCAGATCTTAATTTAAAGTTATAGATTCTACGTAAACTTAAAATTAAATTATATCGACGAATACCCACTACACGTCTCAATATTACGAGCCATAATTACATAATCTTTTCGATCAAAACATAAACTTATGAACTGTAATTACATAATCTTTGCAGAAAAAGAAAAAATGTGTATGGTAAATGAACTATTAAATCCTTGAACACAATCAATTAAGGAGCATCAATGAACCACAGATTTCTTGACAAAGACCAATAAATCTGAATCATAAATCGTAGAGGCTTGCTAAATTGTAGAACGCTCTTCGTACCACTTTACCTACTCCAAGCTAACACTTTATCATAGGGATATATTTCACGTTTAATCGGCTTAGTATACCAAATGTTCGATCATGTAAAACACCTTCTCCAGCTGCTTTCTTGCACCTTTACCGATGCAAGTCGACATCCCAAAATTTATTTGACAAAAACTCGAAATTCAATATCGAATAAACTTGAAAATAATAGATGTATAGCTACTCTGGTTATCGGCAAATCATCGTACTAAAAAGATTGATTTTTTCACGCAATTATTCATCCGAATCATCGCTAGAAGCTAAAGATCGCGCTCAATGAATATCCTTGCATTTGGAGGGAAAAAATTCACGCTTTTCTCCAAGACTCCGCTGGCACACCGTTTATCGAGGTTCGTGAATTAAATATTCATCAGAATCGACTGGAGTCGAGTCGACCCCTGTCTGGCTGCGGAAATTGTGATACGTTTCAGGGATCAATGCGCGTTCCTCTCGAGCCAACAGGCATCTAACATTCATGAATTTATCCGATCCGTTGGACTTTTATCGCGACGCCGGAGAACGCTTACTGATGGCAATTTCCATCGCTGCATTGGTTGTTTAATGATACCGGAGATAACGCGTGATTCGACTTCTGACGGAAAGAGGATGGATTCCAAACTCTTTATTCAGCCAGCAATTTAAAGATTCCTTAAGGAGCGTCTTATTGAGAGATTTTCCACTCCTGGTTTTCTATAAGTCGATTGTTTGGGTGTCTATGAAGTTTTATTGCTTATATTTAAGCAATATTATGTTTAAGTTTATATTGCTTATATTTAAGATTATATTCTAAGAGAAGAGATTATGTGATTATATAGTTCGTAATATGGAGGTGACTACTCGTCGATACAATTTAAATAATGTGCTTTAATCGGATAAGAAACGTTGGGCTTTCAAGCTCCGTAGCATACCTCGTTCAAACAACAGTCGACTTCATTCAATGCCCCTTTTTTCTCAAAATCAAAGAAATATCTCCAAAATTAAAAATTGGAACTCGAGTCTGTTCAAATTCTTCTTTGCTTGAAACTGATTGGTCTTGGAGAGAGACGTATGACGAAAGGATGCAGCTACGCGAAACGGAAAATATGGCAAACGAAACAGTTAATTTCTAGAGTTACTTTTTATTCGTTAAAATACTTTGACGTTTGTCCAAAGAATAAAATCGACAGAATGTACTCTTTTCTCTCATTCTAACAATATATATAGCGGGACAGAAGTTCCTAAATTCTTTACGTTTGCCTTTAACCAGTCCTCCGGAGCACGTAGCACAATTGAAAAAGCACGAAGCGCAAATAGGCGGGACGCATGATGTCGATTGATGTTAACCAGAATGAGCAGCGGATCGTTTTGAATTTACGTGTTCACACGGCGTGATCACGTTCACGTTCGAGGTTGCATAGCAGATTTTCCCGCCATGCGTTTACCGAAATGGAAGAGCAAGCAGTAGCGTGCCGCTTGTACAGTCATTGTCATGCAACGGGATTAATACGAGAACGATGCGAGTAATTTCTTCTCGAGATTTACTAAACGTATCACCGATTGAAATTAGGATCGAACAGCGGCTATCTAGTCACTCGAATCGTTCACACCATTGATTTTTATTTCCCGTTCTCTTATTTCTTATACCTTATATTATATAATTTGATTGTTTATCGATGATCTATTGTTCTGTAAGAATCTAGAGATTACGTACGGGACGACAAAAATGACAATTATGATCGCAGCAAAAAGTTGGATAAATAATTTCGAAGCTTGAGAATTGAACATTTTTACACGTTTATTATGTATAATTTTCAGACAAATTAACAAACCTTTCTGTCACGTATTACGTATTTGTAAGACGTCAAAAATTGTTATTTACGAAAGATGTTAGTATTCAGATTATTATTAATCAGATACTAACGCGTAATTATACAAACTATTTTACGCTCGATTTACTAACGAAATAGGAAGTTCAACATGAAGTATATATGTTCAAACTATACAACGGGTCAGTTATTAATTTAGTTGCGTGTTTAATTATTGGTTATTAAAGGCAATTAAACTGCATACGTGTAGCGACCGGACAAATACAATTATTTGATAGATTGACATATTTGCGAGAATATAATCATTGAGAAAAATAAAATAGTATGTTTAGAGAATACAAAAGATAAATGCATATGCTCAAATGTGTGTTGTAATAATTTGCAACAACGTCATAATCATAATTTTCATTATCGACATATTCCCCTGCTTCGAAATTATACATAGTTCGGTGAATTCTATCGAACAGCTTTAGATTGTATCGCTCTTTGTCTATAGCATTAAATCCTCTATAATAGGTTACGTATTAAATGCATCTCAAGTGTTTCTAGAGGAGCCATTATTTGATTATATCTTAAGGTTGTAACTAATTGAATTCTGAACTATCTAGATTCTACAATGGATTATAGAACATAGAGTAAATTTCAATCGTGTTTTGAACTTGGAATTAGCGAGCTTGCGCGAAGTATTGTAATCGCATTCGAACAAATTTCAATCGTGTATTTGACTTGTGTCGAACTTTAAAAAAAAGAGAAATGATAACAAGCTAGCAGAAATAAATTCTGAAATCATTATATTATAAAAAAAAAAAAAGGAATTTTAGCAGATTTTTGTCGAGAAGCGTGGAACAAATTATTGATCATTTTCAGCTCGTTTTTTTTCATATAAGAAAATGTTCGATATTAGATATCGTTTGAAAATGAGCAAATGTTTCTTCGTTTCACATTCGACAATAATACTTTTTTTCGGTAATCTACGTTTAAAATAATAATCACGTCAACGATCAATGCGTCAATGTTTCGAAACAAATGTACTGTGCTCCGATTTCCGTTTTGCGAATTTTATATTGTCGAAAAAATTTATTTGCAATTTCGTACAGAGCACGTTATTAAATTGGACAAAATATCTGAAGTTTCCTCTAAAAATGGGAACAATTTTTCGAATAAAAATCCAGGTTTCCTGTGATGAATCGTTCGCGCAGCGTAACAGAATTGCGTGCGCAAACTATTGTTTATAACTATGCAACTTTATGACTTGCCTGAAATATTTCTGAATTCAAAGGGTACGCGTTCACTCGAAAACATCCAACAAAAGAATATGATAGTTAATCAAAAGTAAATAGCAAAAGTCTTTCGTTTCCGCAATTTTTCAGAGTTGAAAGTTTTAAAGACTCGTATAACAATCGACGATAAATTTACTTATTTTACATCTGAAATTACAAATACGTCTTCTCTTCAATTCAATACAACAAACGCATGATACGAATAATCGTATTTGTATTCATAAAATAAAAATACTCTCGCGATCAGTAGAAAATACCACGACTAGTCAGACATTTACTTTATCTGCATTATAGGAGCATTTTTCTAAGAACAAAATTTATTGACGTTGTCAATCGAATTTGTGAACGAAAGCATTAGTAACGAATTGATAAATTGTTCAGACAAATTTAATACTTTATGAATTAATGGCAGTAATAGTAACGTGTACAATTATTCCAGATCGAACAATGAGTTGATCATATATGGATACGTTTGGGATTATTGAACCCGAAAACTTAGTTTCCTATGTATACGTTTCTTTCGTATCCGGAAGGGAAAAATCAACAACTGGAGGAATGCACGGGCGATATGGAATCGAGAATGGCACGGGTCGCGAGAATAAGAATAAGGATTGGGAAGTAGGAGTGTGGGGCGAACAGGCGATTCGGTGAATGATTTCTATGTTATATTTGCCGAGGGTAAATATCGCCGGCGGCACGAAACGGGGACGGAACTGGTTTCGTTATGAATATAAATGTCGTTCTGCCTCTGCGTTGCGCTTCCGTCTAATAAATAGCGAACGGGCCGGAAGCTTAAGCGTCATTGTGTCGTCGATTATTGCGGAAATTCGTTTCGTATCGTGCAGATATAGCGGAAAATCTGTCCATTATCGGGGAGAGAAAATTGTCTTCTCGCTTCGAGGGTCCTGCCGCGTTTTATGACGTCGTTGGATCGTTTTTCGTAGTTTCTTTCGTAACCGGATTACTTTTTTAACGGAACGTATCTTTATACAAGGGTTCAGATATCGGAAGGAAGTAGAGTGGCACATGTTAAGTTTTGTGTGATCGCGAAGTTAATTGAAAAATTATTTTTCATGTAATGCGAGTGCCTTTAATAATATTATTTATTACCAAGACAAATAAAAAATTAATTAGTGAAGTAACGTAAACTGTCATTTAAATTATAATATGAATTTTGGATTAAAAAGTGTAAATGATATTAATCTTCGTATCGATAAAAAATCTTGAATAATTACTAGGAGAAACGTACTATGGCATATTCAATTGTTATGAAATAAAATTAATCGACAGATCGATACAGTACTAATAATTTAAGTCAATTGATAATGTCACCAAATACGTTAACCATTTTTCCCCATAATTCGAGAATCTATTCTCATGAAAAATCTACACTCTAACTAAACTGACAGAAAGTCGAATGCCGCCGGTACTGTTCAAAGTTAATTAATCTACATCGAGAAGCTATAAAACGAGAAATTAATCGTCGATGTCCGAACCGTGGCTACAGTATAGCCGATTAATTTCGTCCCGGCGCCGCTGAGATCGTAAAACAATGTGGCTACCATTTGACAAGTAACTTTGCTCGCTGACGAGCGCATCATTTCGCCGATTACTTTTTTCTTTTTTTCTCCTTTCTCCCTCTATATTTTTTTTCTTTCGTTGCAAAGCACACACGACCGTCGGTGATTTATGAAATATCCGTCGGCGCGACGTGACGTGGATTAACGAGATGCGAATAATTACGTTGCATCGATCGAAACTCGTTTCGTTACGAATAGGATATCGTGCAGTTACAGTTTCAAAAAAGAACGATCATTTCCTCTTTAGCTGAATTTTAATTTCTGCGAAATTTCGAACTTAATTGCATCTCGATCATGTAGGATACGTCATATTTGTTTATGTTGCAGACATCGGTGTGATTGAATTAGAGAGATTAACGAATAACAGAAGGAGATCAATAATTAATAAATAACAATATTTTAAGAAATTGTTGAGGTAATTTTCATATATATTTTCGAGTTGATTCTTGTAGCAGTGCTAAAGAAATTTTAAAATATTTCGTATAACACACGCGATATATTTATGAGAGGTCTCTCGAAGTGTTTGAACATTACCGTGAGCTTACGTATAGGGCAAAGAAAAACGCATTTTTGTCACTTGACAGCAGAATTTGTTCCATTACGCGATAAACGTGGAAATGGAATCTTTCCCGTTCGAAGTGAACGGAAATCGAAGTGGCTCATAGAAAATTAACTTCATCAAAACACTAAAAGGAAATGATCGTCAGTTTCAACTCTGCTCGGACGTCGTCTGAAAATCTCCAAGGAGCACGTTTCACCAGCTCCACCCTCCCTTGAGATCTATAAATTGATCAAATAAAATCATTCGATCGACATCGCCTTGATATATATCTATGTATAGAACTAAGCTGAAAGCACAGAATGAAGATGCGCAAAAAATTGCAGACACGAGATAAAAGCTGGGGTTCTAAGACGAGCTTTTTAAACGTTTCACAAAAAAAAAAAAGAAGAAGAAAGGAAGGAAACAAAGAAATGTTCTGGGGCAAAGAACCTGAAGCGCATGATTTTCTTTTCAGTATTGTCGATTTTATCCAGAGATGTACAATTAACGTTATTACTTTTGCCTAATGACGAAGCGTGAAATACGAGAAACGAGATGGTCGACGACTTTATAAACCATAGATTTATAGTATAAATCTGATGATATACACGCTGATGCTCGTCGTGACGCAAGTTTAATGGTTATCCTCTCCTTTACGATGCATTAAAAGCTGGATTAATTTCGAAGAGCGTAGTGGATTTTCTGAAATGACATTTGAATATAATCTTATTATTAATTTGACCGATTAATTGCTCATACTCTCAAAATCTCTTTTCGTATAATAAGATACTGAGTATTAAAAGTTTCAAATTTTATATAATTTATTGCGCATGAACTTAAAAGGCTGATAGTTTAGACCAACTTACAACAGTCACTATTTTACGAATGTCCAAGTAATAATAACCTTCGTAAATCAGACAACTAAGAAAGCGCTTTACTGAAAGCGCGTAATTTACTGATACACTTTGAGTACATTGACACTAAATACTACTTCAAAATTATTTGTCTCATAAATACTATTAATAAGTCATATTTCATGTGTTACGATCTTATTGCGACGCAACATACGTTTCACGGCACAAAATTTTGATCCATGAGCAAATCCGCGGAGGTAATAGGAGGGAGTAATCAGTAAAGGTCTGAATCTTTAATAACAACCTCCCTTGCTAATAACCGCAAAAGCACGAAGTTCTCCAACGAGATCGACCCAGAATCGGGAACACATTGGTAAACAGAGGGAATATGGGCAAACAGTATGAATCAGTTTTTGGCGAATCATCGGTGGAATCGATGCTTTGCGCGATTTCGGTCCTTCTATATATCATACACACGCTCGCACGCACACAAACGTGTGAATGTGTATTTCTGTGTGGCTAAGAAATTAGAGATGTGGTTGCAATCCGTTTCAACGACGCGGTCTACGGATAATCCTGCTGGCACGTCGTTGCGTGCGCGAAACGAATGTTCTGTGTGACGACGATGTCGATTGTGCCAAGTATGATATCACTGATAGCCTTGTTCGCATCACTTTCGTTTCACACAATGATCGAGGTATAAAATTCTCTAGCGCAATTGATTCGACGTCTGGGGATTGGACGAGAAACATTTGAAATTTGAGATGTTAAAAATTTAATAATCGAAGATGACAGCAGCAAAATACAATAAGTAGATTTTCAAAATGACGATGTAAATCGAAGATATTTACATATCTAAAAATTTGTAAAGTTGGTAATTTAGAAATTTGGAAATTTTGGCACTCTGAAAGTTTGGAAACATAAAAGTTTAACAGTATGAAAGTATGAGAATGTGAAAGTTTGAAAGTTCTCAACTACGAAACAACATTTAAGAATTTGAAAATTTAAAAATTCGGAAATTTGAAAGTTTGAAAGTTCCGCACAGTCATATACATAAGATTTTACGCATGTTTGTATTATAATTTCCAGCAAACCTAATAAACTTCCTACACATTTAAATTCTCTACCAAAGGGCCATGTTACTTCAAGCAAAACAGCTAACAATCCTAATCAAATTTCAAATTGCAACCATTTTATAAACTTCTACACTTTTATAAAACAGATACCAGAAGAAGATCATAATTTTCAATACCAGTATATTGTAAAGATCTGATATTAACGTTTTACAATGCCCATACTCATCGTTAGGGAGCGAATGTCCGACCACTGCAAGAATATTCTACTGCGCATCGCACCACTTACTGCACGGAGCTCGTACACTGTATCTCCCATCACTTTTCCCTTTCTGAATCTGAGCTCTATCGAGATTCCAGCACCAAAGATCCTCGTCACCTAAGTTTCTGCTCAGTGACCATTCGTCATTCAGAAGGTTAATCGCGTGCAACCTGCTCCAAATTCCAGCAGCGCGACGTATGTACGTACGTATCCCAATGTGCAATTCACGGTGATGATAGTATAGCGCGAAACAGGATTGAGATTGTGGAACGGGCAACGCGTCAATCACATTTGATATCATCGTTGCCGGCGGTCGCCTAGGTAGTGTCCAGCTCATAGATTACAATGTGCCACGCATATTGTAACGTCGATGGAATGCTGAGTATGAGCAACTGAACGAGGGCTTGAGGAATTAAGAGATGGATGGAGAACTGTTCTCTGATTCTAGTTACTTGTAATTTACCTAATAAAATCGTTTCCTCTATCTTGGAACCGTCCTAGTTTGTAATTCAGTTTAGTTGGTCTTTCTCTATCTTTCGTATATTTATTTCTTTTTATTTTTGAAGAAGGGTTGTATCGTGCAGAGATGAGAAGATTGCCCGGTAAGGCAATAAGGAATCCGTTTGATTATTTATTGTAAAATGTCATTAATAAAGTGTAAGAGGCAACAGGGATGTAGCATTTGTAACACAGATTTGTAAATGAAGTTTCTATTTGTTTAAACGGTCGGTCATTTTGCAATCTCTATACAAATGATTCAGTAAGCATCGTTTCAGTGGCTGTTGCAACCAGAATTTAAAAATTATTCAATGAAAGAATTCAAACGCAATAAATGTGGTAGGAGGAGATGGATGAACCTAACTTGCATTTCCGTGTAGTATAGGTCGACTATGTGCAATATTCATATCACGAGTCCTTCATACACGCTACCGTTGATTGCGATCGTTTAGCGGATGACTAGGTGGTCGTTCATCTTCATTCCTGTTCTCCGACGGTTTGCTTTAAGGATTAATTGGAATACGCCCCCCTAATTACGATCTCCTCTCGATTTCCTTCCAATTTTACTTTGATAAATTTTCCGGACTGTATTAAATTTTAATTGGTTCAGGAAGCTGTTACAATCGTAATTACGACGTAGATATTTCCAGCCGCGTCTGTGATTAGAGTTGCGGTGGAAGGAGTAGAAATAAGTGATCGACGATTATGACTTGATTCTTTGATTCGACTTCTGCGAAAATACATAAAGTATAAAATCTGCAATACCCACTCGTTATAACATTTGATGGATAAAACAATGTTCTATATAAATTCTACTTTCCTAATTATTTTTATAAAAATATGAATTTGCATGAATTTTCGCGGTATAGTTATAACAATTTACCAATCTCTCTAAAAGTTACTTCGGGACGTATTACCATTAATCTCGAAGGGATTAAATTCGCTGCAGATACGTACGAGTAAACATCTGCAGTCTGATTACTATATTATATATACTACAAAAAGAAGGGAAGCTTTTGAGCGAAATATTGTATAGGGCGTAATATTTCGTAGTACTTTTTGCCATCATTTCTATGAGTGGCTTATAGAAATTTTATGTGAAAATTCGAGCACGAAATTTCACGAGTTGGAAAAGCAAGATTAACTGGAAATCCTAGAGGAGATATAAATATCGCAGTACATGCATATCGAAGCGTTTGTTAGAGAACAAAACTGATGATAAATATTACTACACCCTCTGGCCTAGGACAATTTAATATGCAAGGCTAGTTGTACGTAGTTTTTTAAATAATTCATTCCCGAGTTGCTATTACGTCTTTTTTTCTATTTTTCTAATATCTAAATTTTTTAATGTATATATACGTCTGATTATTTATTTGTAATAAATCATTATACACGATAGAAATTATTTTGGGATTATGTACATACTTCAATAAAATTAATATTTTCGTAAGAATGATGTAGAAAGTTTTATTTTATAGAGTACACTAGCTAGATAATATCTCTTGATCTTTCAGCTATTTGATACTGATCGAAATCAATTAAAGACATTATAATTGAGGAACGATTATATACATATGGTAATGGGGCAATTCCTGTCGAGCGAAGAGCTTTAGCCCGCCCTCCTGATGACGAACGGCTCTAGTGCCCTAATTTCAAAGTTCAATTGCTTAATAATAATTTCATACGATCAACGTATCTTCACAAACAAGTACCTAGCAGAAGAACAAACTCTAAAGGCGCATGATATATCCAAGATTTCTATCCCGGATGTGATAATAATTAGAAAAAGTCAAAGATCGTTCCAAAAACATACATACCAAAAATTTAAGAGAAGGATCTTCTAATCGAAGTTGGACATGTACTACCATGAGCGACCTAATCCAATAAAACCTAATAAAAATCCGAGTTTAACGTCTATTTTACAATTTCAATGAGCTCACAGGGGGCTTTAACCTTTTATTCAATTTTAAAGTAACTTTAACTTTGCGAAATATAGAAATACAATAAAAATCGACATATTTGTTGTTCTTTTTTTTTTTTTTTTTTTTTTTTTTTGATAGGTTGGGTTTTCGTTCTGAAATTTTGCACGCATATTACATATTATCGGAAACATGATTGAAACCTAAATATCGAACCACGAATATGCCACGCAATAAACAACGTAAAATTTTCATATGCAACAACAAAACCTTTAATCAACCGAGAAGAAACTGCTGATTAACCTCGAAAGACTAGATTATAATTGATATTTCCCTACAAAAAAGAAAAAGAGACGTTAATAAAACTCGTAGAACAATATCCTGTGAAAACACAGAAAGCAAGCGCGAGGAAGCGCTCGCGAACACAAAACGGATATTAAAAACAGCATTCATCGCGGTCCGTCACGTTCAACGGAGAATCGCGTTCCAATAAACTTCTCCATTCGGTGTCCGGTCTGTCTACTTTGAGAAACGGTGCTCTACTGTGAGTCGAGTAATTACGGATAACAAGTTTCGTCGCGACAGCACTCCCGATGGCGTGGCCCAGTGATAAATCGAGTCGCGGGACTTACGGGAAATACGTCGTATTTCCTGGTTCACGTGCCACGTTTCTACGCGTTCATCACCGGTTTGTGCGTATGACTGCGCCGCCCTTGCGCCACTTGCGTCTACTGGTGGGCGCTCATTTTTTAAAAATGTTACGTGCTCGACGATCGATGCCATTCCACGAAATTTTCCTCCGTATGTCACGTTCTTTTCATGTTTCGTTGTTCGAAAGCGCAGGAAGTTTTTAGAAGTCTGACTACTTTTGAAAAATGTAATTTTTAGAGGAATTTCCTTAATTTTAGTCCCTTTTGTTATTACTGACGTAGGTATAGGTTGCGTCAATGCAACCATCTAAGTATGTGATGTTGTTAACTACTGCGTTTCTGTATTCTTGAGTTTCGGTAAAGGACTGAAATGATGAAAACAGATAATGTACAACAGTGTGTTGGAGTGAATATTATTGCGCAAAATAAGGATATTTTCGATGGAAGAATGTGTGTGTATATTTTTGTAGCCGAAAATGTGTTAACTGTTCGTATTTTTAATTGAATTACAGTAGCGAAAGGGCATTTGCTCGAGCATCTATCAAGTTCATATTATACATTGTTGTAGAAAATTATAGTTGTATTATAGTTGCTATCCTTGTAACGAAGTTAGAATGAGACAATATTTCGTGTCCAACAATAACTTATCAAAACATATCTCTTCAATCTAATTACCCAACTATTAAAGGTGTCGTAACACTATTTGCAAGCTAAGTATACAAACTCAGCCAAGCAAACAGAACAATAGACGCGATTTTCGCAAATATTTGCAAATACTCTATCAACGGAGATACGGTTGCACTAAATCAGAACTGCGCGATCATTACTCCGAACAAACGTTCGTTTCGCACTTATTTAACATTTGCATTTAAATTTATTTGAAACTACGAAAGGAGGACGCACGTATTTTTCATTGATAATATGACTTCCAGAAACGATACGGATCTCCCACTCTAACTAAAAACAGACGCTTGATCTTACCAGTAGCAAAAATGCAAAGCTATCTACGTCGCGGCAGTTCTTTCAGCTATTCTCATTCGACTTTGTTCTCTTCCCAACTGGATTTCCACGGAGATTTGCATAATCTGCGCGCGAAACGGGCGAACCTCGAGCGAATAGCATCCAACGATCGTACGAGCTTCGATATCATCGTAATATCGCTTCTTCATTTTTTTTTCTTTTTTGTATCGTTTCAGTGGCATTCAGTTTCATTGTGATGGAACGAATTCTCGCGCATCAGAACAAGAAGTTGGTCGCAGAAAAGTCGAGGATTTCGAACTTTTCATTAACGACGAGAAAGCGATTTCGTTGAAAATGAACCTTTCTCGATCGATTACCACGGCGAAGGAAACGTTAGGTTTTGTGGAAAGTTACTTGCGGATTGAATTCAGCGGTCGTTTGCATCGAAAGCATCTTGTTTATTTCGTAGCCGCTTAGTTTCTGGGTTGCAGCGCGATTTCCTGCATCTTATGGGGTCGCTTTCTTGACTGTCTGTTTGAGGAACGCGAACGTGATTGAAACGAGACACAGTTCCATTTTGCTCTATTTAAATCTCGGTATTTAAGTTGTTCTATAAAGGCTGTATATTTTGTTTCCACCAGTCATTTGATATAATCATAAATTCGTTGTCAAAATGTAAGAATTAATGAACTTCAGTATTTCCTGTATAATTATTTAAATTATTTTCAAATAGTAGGATTATCTTTAAATTATCCCGAAATAGACTATTGGATGGAGTTTTTAAACATTTTAAGATCCCTTGAGATAATAATATCAAAATGATTTTAGAATCATATAGGACGTTTATTCAACGTGAGAACGTATTATTATTCTACTCGTGAGAAAATTGAAAATTCTTGACATCTATCTGGCAATATCTAAGAGAAAGCTTGTCACCCAAGAGATCAGGCATTGTTTTATGATTTCTGAATTTATCAAGGAAGATCTTATAGAGGACATGCAGAAGGGTCGTTGTGAACGCGATCGATATGTTGCTTCTGACCTGACAAAATATTTTGGCGGGGGGGTTACTTCGCAAACAACTTTCAAACTGATTCGGTTCTTCTTCTCAGCATGTTCCATGGCTGTTGGTACAAAGATAAATTTCTTGAATTTCTTGGCGAATTACGGTAGGACCCTTCTATTCGTCTAGATGAAGTTTTTACAACCCCGCGAGTTTTACGATCACGGTAGTACTCGATCACCTGGCTGAACGTGGAAGCAGATAGGTTACGAGCGGTCCAGCTCTCGCATATCAGTAAATCAAGTTCATTGCACGGCTATAATAAACCGAATTCTATTTGAAGAGAGAAATAAACACGTGTACATGCATCGTGTATCACAGTATTATCTTAACAGCTAAGAGAAAATAATAGAAAGCCTAGCAAATTGGCTTTCGGTCTTCGTCATGATATGTAATGTTATTCTCTCAAGAATTAGCTGTACCAGATTTCCCTTCCTCATATTTTGCATTTTATATCTTCGATAATCAAAGAAATCAAGTTTCTTTACATAATTTTGACAAAGTTTTCATATTTACCCCAACTAGACAGCTCCATCCTACTCTACGAGTATACGAAATACGAGTAGCACACAAATTTGGTTAATGACTCGTCTCTCAGTGTCCCTTTGTTTTCTTCGCATAGTCGTGTATACACGCGCATCATTTTCCCTACACGGTGTATTCGATCTCACGCGTATTACTACATTTTCTCATTCCCTCGTACGTTCTCTTTTTTTTTCGAAAGCAAACGGGACGAGCACAGACTGGGGGTAATTGGATTTGGACACGGGCCATAGTCGAACGAACGCGAACGAAACCGCGGACATATCGGTAACAAAAGTTGTCAACGGGTAGTGGCGTTACGCGGCTCGACGTTCCGCGCGCGTTCAACTTCCGCTTGCGGATTGGCTACGCGGCCACAGAGGCTGTAAGCTTCGCACGTCGAAACGGTGTGGCAACTGGAACCGTCCGGTGTGGCTGCTACGTCGACGAAGGTCCTCGTCCAGGCAATTTGTCACGTCCGGCGACTGTTCGCTGCCCCGTTCGTTTGATGCCCTTTAGATTAATTACCTTTGCCTCCGATGCGCGCATATGGCCGCGTGTGTTATGCGTGTTGCCCGCGCTTCATCATCGTTTGGTCATTCGCAGAAAAGCCGGTGTTCCTCGACAGGTTCGTTAGGCGCTCGCTTAGCCTGATATACTTCTTGATAAGGCGTGTCTCCTGCATCGAGATTGCAGATACGTGGATTTCCATGAATCCGACTAATTTCGATAACATTGCCAGGTGATTTGGATTGGATCAGAAATGTCATAAAGACTGTAATTAATTTGAAAGCGTGCTATCAAGTCAGATGAATTATAAGTTAAAAACTGATGGGACTATTTGTGATTTAGAACTATCTGTGATTTAGATTGAAATAACGTGGTAAATATGGCCGTTTTAAATCGATTGGTTGATACGGAGACTGATCAGATGATATTCGACGTCTTAAGGGAGTTTAGGAATTTTTCAAGTTGAGTAGTCTGAGAGTTTGCAAATGATGCAAATATTTGTGAGACTGTGATTTGATATTATAAAGTTGATGGATTCCGCTTGAAAGTTTGTGAGAAGGATACTCAAATAAATTATTGATTTTGTAAGAGCTCTTAGAGATTTTTCAAGTCGGATGAATTAGAAATTTAGAACCGATGGAATCACTTGTGAGAGGTAAATATAATTTATATATTCTTTGCGTGGAAAAATTATTATACATAGTAAACTATTCAAGATTCTTTTATTCTGACAATTGAATGTTCGTGTCTAGTCAGTTTTATAATTTTAGTTCTTTCTACGAATAGATTAATCTTTTTAAATTAAAAAAGTTGGAAATCAATCGCTCAGAAATTGTCGGAAAAATGATAAATTTTGCGAACAAAGTAAGCGATTTACTAGATACAATGATCCAAATAAAGTTAAAATAACTTTTAAGTTGCAAGATAGTTTGAATATCTTCTTTTTGTAATTACACGCAAGTTAAGTGATTTACTATTTAGTTCACGTAACTATTACTCGCAGCTGTGATATCTATGATATGTATCTATGGTACAGTGGACACCAAAATGAGTAACATCTTGCTCGTTTATCACTTTTAGATTGATACATCATGGTTTTAGTACGTACTATATTATTTATTACATTTATGAATTGCTGTAGTTGTGGAACAGATGATTAATGACGGCCGACATTAATTGTTCTATTCGTGATTACTTTGTTTCGAATTGGAAACTGTTGCAATTAGGATAGCAAGAGAAATGATATATTAACCTTATGTTAACTTATTATACTTTACATCTCGAAATTGTATTTCTTATGATTGATGCCGTAATTTATATTAGAGAAAAATGAAAAACATTGTCGAAAAATATACATCGCATTAAAATCCGTACAGTTTGTTACGGTATAGTTATTTACGTAATTCTTTTTTTTAATTAATAAAACAAAACTGTGTTTCTTATACTTCAATATATATTAACGCGTTACAATACATTCCAATAATATTGTATTAACAGAATAGTATTCTAGCTTCTATCGTAATGCAATAGCACGTTATGTAGTACTTTAATTAAAATGAAATAATTATAGAAAAAAAGAATATCTTAGAATATTACTACAGTACTTACTGCAGTAACTTAATGGGTCTTAGAGTAAGGACAAGTAATAATGTTTTAGTTTAACACGCAATACTCAATACAACGAACTAATTACAATATCGTCGTACGTTTTATTATCATACTCGGCTCTCAACTTCCCGATTCATATTCTCCGGCTCCCCCACTCACACTCTCCGGCTTCTGCACTCACTCTCTCTGATTTCTGAACTCACACTGTACGACTTCTAACTGACACTGTACGACTTTTAACTAACTCTGTCTTTAGCATCCCTTTGTCTTTTTTCGCCCCATCACACATGTGTTCCGCAAACACCCATGGCCAGGGTCACGTAGGCCTTTTCTACGAAACTATTCACTTGAAAGGACCGACGACACATTGATGGACCCGACGACGCCTCGGCTCTCGCGACATTGTTTATAGTTCGACCGATATCTTAGGCCTTTTTCTCCACGATACTACATTACTATACTTCTTCATATAGTGATTGTTCAGACTATATTCAAATATATCTTGTATTGGTATATCAACGATGTACATATCATATACACTGCCAGTTACGAATATTATTAATATTAGGATACTTGCTGATATTTAATACAACTTCTATGCTTTTCATTGCTTCTATTTTCTCGTTATTTTTTTATAAATCTGTTATTTCCTTCGTATAATACATACATATGTACCTTCTGATGTATAAAATATGAAATAAAATAAAATTTGTTACAACTTTCTAGAAAAGTAAGTATCTTAATATCTGTGGCCAACAGTGTATGTATGTACAGAAGTGTACATATACAGTATGTATAGTTAGAAAGTAACTACATCTTCCTGAAATTGGAGTTCTACGACTAACTTTGCCATAGTCCAGCGATTATTCCCCCAAGGGTTTACGTAATCGCAATAATAATGGTAAAAGATCGTAACATCCATGACAATATGAAAGCATTGTGATATTCACTGTGGAAGATAAACGAAGGAAAAATGCGATAGTTGTTGCACGTTTTCCACCGGCGATCTCAAAACGGATACTAGATTCTCGGTAGCTGGAGCTCGTCAAATTATTTCCTGGAACATGTCCAGAAAAGAGGAAATCCGGAGGGATTAGAAATCCTGTAACTGGAAAGAATACCTACGGTTGATATTTTCGTCGTACCTTGGTATACCACGAGATAGAAATAAAACATTGGTAAAATTAAAATGAAGAAGTGTCGGATTACCATGTGTAGTTTTCCATTGCTTCGTTGAAATTGGTTCCGAGATAGAGAAATTTCATTTTCGTTATTTAATCGAAAGTATCAAGGATTCAAAACTTAATAAAGATAATGATTTTGATATAAATTTCTTATAAATATTCCTTGTTTCGTTATTTAATGAACTCTTAAATGCACGGTTTTTCCAAATGTAATGAAATATTAGGAATGAAAAGTATATTTCTTTCGCAAACGTGGTTTTTACAACAGTGCACCTTAGTACAAACGTGAAACCGAGTCTATGAAATGTCGCGGTGTTTATCTCAAAAGAACAAAATGGATCGTACGTAATTCGACAAAATAATATAAAACAAAAAACGTTGTGCGTCTATTACTTCCTCATAAAACGAAAGAAACTTTTCGGACAACCTAATACATCATAAAATAATCAAATTTTCAAAAACTCTCGCATTGTTTTATATGGAAAAAGAATTTGTTGCTAAACGACTGATGTGTAGGACGTAGAAATAGAGATATATTATGTATTTAAGGGATAATTGAAATATCTCTTCAATTACATGCCGCAATTTCAACACACGATAATTATATCAACTGAGGCAGCCTCTATGAGGATACCATCATCGCTTTGATCTCTTATTGCATTTGTAAACCTCCTAACTCTCGCCTGATAATATCTAAATTCTCAAATAGCCTCAAGAAACACAGAGAGAGATAGAGACGTCATCCCTTTCCATCGTCTAACCAGATAGAAATCATTGTAGAACTACGTAACCAGTAACACTCACTTACTCTAAACCTAAAGCAACGTCGAGTCTCACCTAAAATCCCTATCTCGGTCAGACAAAACAATCACTCCCTCCTAAAATTCCCAGCTCCAGTCAACATCCAGATCTCCGCAACTGATTCAACAAACGTTCCTTTACCTCTGCTTGAGCCACCTAAACCGTCATGCAACATTGAAACCACTTTGATGTCTATTACCAGGGATCAAATGAAACTGTTGACTGTTATAAATAACAGTAATTTACTGAACTCTTAACGTTTCGATTATTTCCTTTTTATTTTAAGTCAACCTTGTACGTCGATACTTTAATTCCGTGGTGATTTTGTATTAATTGTTTTATTTCCACTAACAGTTAGAGGAAAATTCAACGAAACAAAAACCGATTAATTGCGTATCACAGCTTGGAGTTTAATTTTAGGAGTAACATCGTTATGAACGTACAAATTTAATTTCTATTTCAAACAAAACAGACGTTTTATCTTTTTCTACGTGCACGAAAATAAAAGTTTTCGATTTATGCAAAAATATATGGAATAAAACTTTCAGTTCATACACTTCACTGTGTAACCGGTTTCTTGGGACAAAGAAGGTAATAATCAAAAAATTACTATTTCATAACGATTCAGAAATTTTAACAGTTTCATTCGATGCCTGTCTATTACCACGAAACTATCGTCGCGACCCTAATCTCACTGGACATCTTGCACATTGTTAGCGAACTTTGAACGAATGAAAATAACGCAATAACCGGGTATGAAAACCGATCGACACAGATGTAAAGAGAGAAACGGAGCGGCGGGACCTCGTGCAAGTGTAGGTGGAAAAACGGCTCGAGTTAAGTAAATACGCACGTCGTATCGCCTTCTATTCCGGCCGAGTGGAAAATCGTTTCGCGTTCATCCTCGAGAGGCTCTCGCGCGGATGCTCGTTTGAGGGGAAATTAGATCGGGCAATTTCCATTGGGATAGAGAAACGACGAAAACCGGTGTGCAGAGGGAAAATGTGGATTAAGTCACGTATACCGGCCAGTTTCGGTGAAAATCAGCCGACTGAATGACGTTCGCGCGAAAAAAAAGAAAAGGTTGTAAAACTTGCCGGAACTCGCTAACGAGCCGCTGTAGTCCTTCCGTGGAGTTTCCAGGCAAACTGATCAGCCGGCCAGAAAGTTGCAAACGTTTTTCTTTCGGTGCTTTTTATCTGCCTTTTGTATTTCGTCGGAAAAATTAGTGTATAAAATTAGTGGTACGAAGGAACGAGCGAGGGCGTTTCGTTTGTGGCTGACGGTTTAATTGCTGAAAATCTTAATTTGTATGAGCGTCTTTTTCTGAGAGAAACGGGGAAAGTAACTTGAAAATACTCGAGTAGAATAATTTTTTGATAACATTTATTTGTATTGAGAAAGTAGGAAATATTAAAATGTATAGCTGGTGAAACGTTATTTCCTCATAAGGAGAGAAATAATTTGTGAACTTGGGGTGAGAATTTATATTTCTTCGTTCGATGAACAAACTTTTACATACGTCTCTCCGTTATCTCAATCCGTTTATCCAGGTATCTCTGTATTCTAACACTTTTCTCCCTAAAACTGAAAAGATATTTACTTATTTCTATTTCAATTCAGATTGCAAATATAAATGAACACAAAAAATATTCGTTTCCATAGACTTTTAGAAGCGAAGGTTTACAAGCAATTATGTAAAACAATAGGGAAAATTAATTACTAGATGGGAGAGGCGGAGGAAACAAAAGAAGTAATATCGAAGGGTCAATAACATGATGGACAGATCTGGAATGAAGTAGATAAACGACTATATAGTCGGACACAATATCAATAAACACGATAGAACGTCGGTTATTTATGATAAATTGAAACAGTTCAATTTTCAGCAAGCAAAATAGAACTGTATCGAAGCGTGATTTATTGTTAATAAAATAATGCCTACGGTCTAAAAATTGGTTGATCGCGCAATTATTTTTCATTCCTACGTTGATATTGATTGCCATAATACGGCAATAATCTTCCGATATATGTAATCCAAACTTAAGTTTGATTTTTCTTACTTTATCCGACCGTGCTTTTTATTTGTTCGACGTTTGAGTACTTCAACGGAAAAATTCTCAAATACTTGCTATGTTTGTTGTGTAGCTAGATAAATAGAGCTGTAGATAGCGGATAAATCTAAAAACGCCCTAGGAACCGAGAAATCGATAAAACATATGTACGTTTGAATAGGTAATTGTACAGAGAAATAGGTAAAGAAATATATTTAGAATTTCCAAAGAATAAAATTATACAGATGCACAAAACTAACATCATATTGTATAAATATTACACCGTTCTTAATGTTACCACTACTCAAGATATTTCAAGTACTTTAATGTTTTATAAATTAATATTGCATTAAGTATTAGCAATATTCTATAGCCGTACCATTACTTTGTCATACATTAATATTTTATAATATAAACGTCGTAATCAACGTTAGTAATATTTTACAGGTACATCATTACCATGTCAACTTGCTTCCATTTGCAATAATTTGTTTCAAAGATACAGGCAAGTCACAAATTATTAAATCACCATTTACGATAACCTACAAGATAATAAAATAGCCTAGGAAGAAAAGATAGAACTTTTACATTTTCTCCATGAAAATAAATTAATAATTTATCTAACACATTACATGTTCTCTCCATTTTATGTTCCGTCCCCTTTCCCAATAAATTGAACTTCTCACTTATTGATTTAAATCGATGAACAATTGACCAGGATTTGAGATAAAAATAAAGCACAATTACGATAGTAATCCATAAGAATGAAACGCAAGCGGGATTCGGCAGAACGAAGGAAAACGATAGAAACCGAGTAGAAGCAGCAAGGTACCGTGCAAGAGGATTCGATTGCTTGAGAAAGTAGCATCGAGAATAGAAAACAGAGTGAGGATAAAGGGGGAAAAATCACGCGAAATCGTACACGTTAAGCCAGCGAGAACGCTAGAGTTATCGGTTGGTGAATGGAAGAACAGGTAAAACGATCGACAAAAAGGAAGACGATAGGAAACGGAACGAGACGAGACGAAACAAATGACGTACAAAGAGGGTGAACGAGGAAAAAGAGAAATGGAGAAATGCACCGCGTAACGTGCACAATTGTGTATTTATTTGAATGGTTTCCCGGGGATTAGACGGTTTAAAAGGATTAAATTAGATTGTGTTTAACCAGTGGCCGAGAGAGACCGGTAGCACATCGCTGGAAACGGTCCAGTGAATTTCCGACTCCGAAGCTGAAATTTACTCGTGAATTCACGCTGCTCGCGGTTCGAAGCGAAAGCGTTTGTATTGCTCGACCGTTGACCTGTCTCTTAAGATTTTACGTCACCAACGACGAGAGTATTCGCTTTTAAGTATGTGGATAGATTGGTCGAGTTGGAGCAAGATGAACATTACTAGTAAATAAATAAAATAAGATTAGATACTAGTAATGATGTAAGGTATCAGTAGAATGTAGAAGTTAATGATCAAAGGCAATATTTGTTGTCTTTTTAAAGAATCAACCATATTTTTACATTCCAATATTCTAGATACCCTTTTAAGAAATTAGAAATTGCTTAAGAATTCTTTCCGCTAAGAATTCTTTACGATCTTGTTCATAGTTCTTAACAAAAGTTTTATACTTTTCACGATTGAAACAAATGTTTTCAATTGATCAAATAAATTGATCTAAATATAATTAGAACAGCGTGGATAATTATCGACAGAATCGGAGAAACATTCGTTTCTTTTCCTACTTGAAACAATCGAAGTAACGAAAGGAGTTTAGTATTCGCTAAGTGAGTTTGTTTAGTTTAATCATAATTTAAATAGTTATTATAACGAATAATATCTTTCTTAAAAACATTAACGTCCGAAATAACCCATTAATTTAATTACTTATTTATAAAGCGGAGCTCAAATTAAAATGTTTATGAAATTTTGAGAGAAAGTACTTTGTTCATAAAGAGAGAGGTTTTATTTACTAAAACCAGTGGAAGTTTAAAGGAACATTTTAAGATAATTGGATAAAGTAATGTCTCTGAGAATAATATTCTAAAATAATTCGAATTTTGTTTGGAACGTTCTACCTTCCACTACATGATAGAATAATCAAAAAGATAAAATTGAAAAATGCACTATATATCATTTACAAAATCCACAAACTATTTCCATGCAGGATCCACGCTAACATATGTGCAACGCTTATCTGATTTGTAGTAATTTACATGTCGTATGTGTTTTGCGGAACAATATATCAGCCTTATGGTAAAAAATTCGTTAGCTATGCATAAACCAAACGGCGAGGCCATTCTACGTGTATACGCTGAATATACATAGTGTTATTTATTAAGCTTTAAAATACGATACCGTAATCAACAAACCACCGGTTATATTGCTGGCTCTTTTTCGAGTGTACGCTAATCATTTCCAAATACTCCTACGTAATTAAATAACAATATTGAATATAAAATGAAAGCAAATATCAATTTATATGGTTCTGCATTTCTTTTTCCAAATATTAAACCAGAAAATATAATAAAATATAAAATATAAATATGAACGAAGTGTACAAGTAAATTACAAATAAGTTTAAATTCTTTGAGGCTATATTTTAGTTTGGGAACTTGATTAATGTCTCTCGTTCCTTTGTGGTTATTATTTTATCACCCAAGGAATTTATAGTTCTTTTCATATATACCGTACCCTTAAATTATGTGCATTTCACTACGTATATTAGATACTTCATTTTTAATTAATAATAATAACACTTTCAATGCAGTATAATTGTGTAAACTCCAAAGATAATGCAAGCCTTTCTACTTTTCATTTTTTCCAATTTAATTCTCTTTCAAAATTCATTAATAGGATTGTTTGCTCCTTCTAGTTATTCGTAAAATGTCACAGAAAGTATATAGCATCGCTTAAAGGTGACAATAAAAAGACTATGTTTTGAGGTAACCGATTAAGAAGCTCCTGCGTTTTCACGAACGACATCGAGGCGTCATTCCAGAGAACGGAAGTTCGAAAGGAATCCTCGAAAGTTTTGCAGAGTGCGAGAACTGGCGGATCTCGGTTCGTTATTAACCGTGCTCGGCACGAAATGAACTCCGTTGATCTTTGTCGGTGGATGATTGGCGTTTCTTTCGTGTTTCTGTATGATTTCTTCGCGTTTGAAAACAAAGCCGCATTTCTTTTCCTTCTCCGTTCCGTAGTTTTCTCGTCTTTTAATTAAAGCAACATAAACTTCGTTGTCTCCTTTCTTTTCATTTGTGCTGAGTGTATCGCTCGTATATTTGCATAACGGCCAAGGTACTAATCTTTTGATTAAGTTTTGTGCAAAACAATTGGAGGAATGGATTCATGATATCCTGATATCCTTTCTTGTGAATTTATTTCTGCGTGTTTTAAGTAAACAATTAGAGGAGAGCAATTGAAGAAAGAAGAGAAATAGTAAAATAAGCAGGAAAAGCTAAGGGAAGAAGAAAAATTAGGTTCGAGAGAGTTCGTAGAAGGATTAGACTAAAGACTAATGTAAACATGGAAAATTGTCTTGTATTATTAAATTAATTTGCAGAATGAAATTTTTTCTGAGAATCAGCATTGCAAAAATTACCAAATACAAAATATATAAATTTGTCGCGTCTGCTGTAACAATTCAAATGATTACGTAGAAGAAAAATAGTACCAGAGTCTCATAAAATATCATAAGACAAGAAGTCCACCTAAACTCAAATACATCGAACCAATCGTAACCTATTGCGCCTGCCAACAAGAACTCGAAAGCAAAATTTCTCCGCCAGCGTTTTAATCGATAATCTCTGTCACGAGCGATCTCTCCAACATTTATCGCGTTCATCCAGCTGTCTGTTTCCTCGTTCCTCCGCGTTTGCCAGCATTTCGACATTCCCTGTGCCGATTGAACCCGCATTTCCATTCAGTCGCTTATTTATTCATCGTCTCGCGCTTACACAGAACGAAACCGTCACAGGAAAAAAAGCGGGTAAAATATACGAGGAAAGAAAGAGGAGAAACCAGGAAACAAAGAGAGAAGAGAGACTAAAAACACACCGAGATCAGGATGGATAGCTGACATAGCCTTCGATCAGATTAACCTGCTTTTAGACGCCATCAAATATTTATCGATCCAGTGTCATCCCGGTTCTTCGCTCTGTTCAGAATGTTTTTACCTTTGCTTTCTTTTTTCTTTTTTTTTTCTTTTTTTTTTTCTTTGCCCGCCCCTCCCAGAAACTCGAAGTGTGGCGAACTGAAGGAGGATGAGGTTCGTAGCTTGCTTGGTTCGTTGGTTTGTAACTTGGAATGATGCATGGCTGGCTATTGGGAGAATGCAAATTGAAAACCAATACCAACCCCAGTCCTCACAGACTACTGGCGGACCAATGTATCGTACGACAGCTAGAAGTTTCGAGACACAGGACGAACTCAATATCTATTCTTTCGTGAGAATATCTCCACTTTTTCTCCTTCTGTCTGTATCGATATATATCGGATGATCTCGTCTTTTTCTGTGACAAATTCTTTAGTTGTGGAAAAAGGAATTTTTGTACGTTGTTCTGTTTGTTTGGTTAAGTTCGTCTCGTGTTCAGTTGGGTGTCAGGTCTTTTATCGTATAAAATGTATTAGCTTGTTTTATGTGTAGTCGATACTGAAGAGAAGAGACACGTAGCTTGATTGAGACAGTAGATTAATTTTAATTTGGAATTATAGGATGAATGTTCTTTATAACCAAATTTTGTTTCTCTCAAAGGAGAAACTTACAACTCGTAATTCGCTGTGTAATTTGTTCTTTTTATTTTCTAACACAGAGGATATATCTCTATTACAGAAAAACGAATGATTCGTTTTCACAGCTTTCGATGTTTCGGCTCTTGCGATAGATATATTTCGTATTACTTTATGATTTATGTACTTGTGTAAATATAATTTATAATTATAATAACTTGTTGAAAACTGTTGGGAAAACGCTTAGAGGGTAATTTAATTGCTTTTACAATTATTTGTACGTAGCATTTCGTGCGAACGCTCAAAATGTTTTTGCAAGTTTTCTTTTTGGAAAGGATAAATTATCATAATGTTTAAAAAAAAGGAAAACATAACTCTAGCTTCGTCGACGGAATTTATTCGTGCAACCACTTAAAACTTTTTCCCGATGTCTGACAACGGTCTAAAATGTTTACGAACTTTTTCGAATCACTGAAATATCACTGTCCCTAAAAAGATGGTAATTACTTGGATAAGGTAGCTACTTCTCGATTTTCAGAGAATATTCAAACATTTCTACAAAAACGTAGAAGTCCACGATTTTGTAGAATAATTTGCAAAACCTTGTAGCATGATTATTACAATGTTGCATCATAAATCATTGCACATTTCCAATATTAATCATGCAAAAATCGCATTTTCCAAATCAGAGGAAACAAAGATCTGCTGTTTCTCGCGTGGCTATTCAACGAGAAAGGATATTTTCCTTGAGCTTCTCGATCACGCGAAACTTTTTTATAACACGCTCAAATCGTTGCTTTTGCAAGGACCGGGCGTTGGTAAGGAAACTCCTGCAGCTAGAATTTGCAGCCGATTCTCTTTTTACAAAGGAAAGATCTATTCGGCGTTTTCTTTATTTCTCGAACCGGATCCGAGCTCCCTGCGCTTCTTCTTCCTCTTCGTAGGAATTTCTTTCCTCCTACTATTCAGCAGATTGCAGTAAAAGAAAGGACGCAGGATGAATTGTTCGATCGACCTCATCGCAAAGAACACGTCGAAACAATGGAAATGCCTCATAAAACTTCACTTCCTCGGCGAATGAATTTTCCGCGTGAACAAACTTCGCATAAATTTAAATCGACGATTTTGCTCTATATATTATTATAATTATGTATAATTCGATTATAACAATTTCATGTAATTTCGAACGAAAGAGGGAAATATTTAGTGGCTTAATTATAGATTAGTTGTTGAATAATTTCAGAAAGTGAAAACATCGATTTTGTCAAATTATATTAATAAAACGATTGAACTTCCGAATATGCCTTTGACAGATAGAGTTAATATTATACCGAATGTGTTATTTCGTAAATAATATCGAACTATAAAAATGTTTCAATTGCAGGATCATGTTATACTATATATTAAAAGCAACATATTTTGCGATACTTATGATACGATGATTCACTTTTGCCATTCTTCGCAATGAATATTTTAAAATCGATAAGTCTGCACCATTGTTGAATAATCAAGTTACTAATCATTTTCTACTATAATCTTTCTATTTTAAATCTGTGTCTTATAAAAATTCGTCTTCCAAATTATGATGTTACGTACGCTTTTTAACAAGTAATTGTTCTTCACTTGGAGTTACCTGGTGATATCCCGTATAAATCAGGATGAAAATTTCCCGATCACGACAATAACGGTTGCCACGGGAATTCGCAAAAAGCGCGATCAACGATTAGCCGACGAAATTCCATTGATCGACGTCGCGTATCGAGTTACACGGTCGAGCTGGGCGCCGAGCCGTAACTAATTACAACGAAAATTGAGAACATCGTCGTCGTACGTGTCGTAGTTGATGTAAAATTTGGTGATCGTCGCGGCTTGATCCCGGTGCCTCGTTATTCCGGCTTTTAGCGAAATTACGTTCGCGGTTTGTTAATCGTGTCTGACGTTCTCAAAGTTTTCCATCGCTGCAAAACTCGTCGCGAATATCTCCCTTTCTCGCTCTTTTCTTCCGATTTTTTCGTTTTTTCCCTTCCTTCCCCTCCCTCTCTTTCTCTCACTGTTTCCGCTATACGCTCGTGAATCGACGAATTTTTCGTCGCTTAATTTTTTAATCCGCTTACCATCAGTTCGCCTCTCAACGCATTTTGTGCGCCATTTATCGCTGTAATACGAGTTAGATTTATTCGAGTTGGTAATGTTGCGACTGTTTGAAAAACGAAAATTGAAGAGATGCGTGAAGTAAAGCTATGAAGTGTTTGATACAGCTGGATGTGTTGAGAGCTGCAGCATTGTTGTGGTCTTGCTTTGTATTTCTGATAAAAATGAGAAACGAAATGCAAACTTTGTTTGTATTTGCTTACAGCTGATATTTCATACTGGATTTACTTTTGATTTTAAGCGATTTAAACAAAGCATTAGTTGTGTTTGTGGTCCAACAATATTTATATAATAAATATCTTTTTTCCTCTCTCCATACCATCCGATGAATTAATTGAACTTCACAATTAAGTAAAAATGGTTGTTCATTTATTGGAAATTTCAAAGTACAAATAATAAAATACATATGGTTATTTTGCAGAAGCTGCATCGATCTACAAATTGGAAACACACAGAAAAAGTGACGATGGTACACGATTTTCTAGATTTTCTTTTGAATTTATCATTATTTATGATAATTTCTTCGCGAATGAGCTCGTGAAGATACGTCATTTGTTTCTTAACAATAAAAATATTACCCTGTACCTATGTAATGGAATTAAGAAACTTATAAAATGTAGAATTCGTCGATTCGTCTTCTAAAAGACTCAGATATACGGTATGTATATAATCTTGCCATCTCTAAGGATAATCTCACAGAGGAAACATCAAATCTTCTATATCAGACAATTTCGTCAGCAGCAAAACGAATTTCTACATTGTCCTCTCCTACGTTCCATTATTTTCTAAAAGTACTTGTCACGTTGCACCCTGATAATGGCCAATTCAAAACGTGGCAGCCGGATCTCTCCGTGTCAAGCAAGTTGAACAAAAGTTGGTCGCCGGTGGTAAAACACTCACCGTGAAGCTTTCAGAGCGTCGAAGACTCGAGAAGAAGAAGAAGAAGACCTCTGTTCGAGGTCACGGAAGCTTTAACTGAACGTCTCCTTTCGCGATAAGAGCTTTCCTTCGTGCTCTTCCTTCAGACTCTCTCTGTTATCAGATGATGCATCGTGATAGAGACGAATAGGTGGCGAAGAGAGTGTACGGAGTGCAGCTGCTCGCGCAGCTAGCCTAATTACCCATAATGAACGTGCCGCTTTAATTGAAAACGCTTCCCTTCGTAAGCACGACTTTTAGTTTCGGATCGAAGGTCTTCTTGACTTGCAAAAGCCCAGATGAGAGGGCGGAAATAGGGCGAAAAGGAAACCAAGGATTGCGGGCTCCTTGTCGAGAATGTAACTTGCACCCCTTCTTATCTTTTCCTTCTTTACACTCTTGATTTTTCATTTTCTTCATTTTCTTTTTTCATTAAGAGCTGGATGCCAGTTTTTACTTAAGTTGGCCCATATGAAACGTTGGTTTTTAAATAAAACTTTAATTACACTTAGTTTCTGTAGATCGTCATATATATGATCGCAATATTCAACAACGTAATATTCAACATTTGCTTCGACGCAATTTCTCAAATACTTATTAGTTTCGTTATTCCAGATTTTACATACGAATTGTGTATATACATACTTATTACTCGGAAATAGCAGTAGCGCGAACTTAATGTTGAATTTAGATGCGAATGAAATTTTTGTCTTGATTTTAAATTCAAATTTAACGTTTTCTTTAACTTTAAGCACGAGCAAAATTATTTTACCTTTAGTTGCTTGCATTTAACATTCCCTTTCTGAAGCTGCAATCTGCTACAGCGCTCAACGATTCGTTGAATAAAAATAGAGCAAGCATGTCCAAATTTATGATGCACCTTTGTCTCAAATATAATTATACGTAAAGCCACATAGATATAAAATAACGTTAAAACTCTCAGTCTCCCTCGTCATTTCTAGCAGTCTGACTATAGAGATCGACATCTATGAAAAGTTCTCGACGATACAATGTTCCATATCGAATCTCACTACCAAATTAAAATAAGATTTTAACATTACTCATAATGTTCTTTCTCTGTTAAATGAAATCAATTATTAGTATTATTGACACTAATTTTATTTCATCACCACGCCATTAATATTCATTTCATTTTACTTTGAACAAAAGTCCAAAATCCTCCATTTTCTCAAACGCATGATCGGCGAAAGCTGCGCTACGAGGAAACCACCGTATCTTGTAGACATTATCCAAGGAATAAAACAGCATCATAAGCAACATCCTTCCCTAGAAGGGATCGAAGGGAAGCAAAGCAATACTCAAACGCGATTCAGGTCGATTGATTGAATCAACCACGAGCTTGCTAGCATGTGGTTGTGGTTCGTGTTTTCCTAACCTCGACCGATTCAATCGACCGATTGTCTTTCGATTGAATGCCACGGTGGCCCCTTCTTCCGGTCGGTCAGATATACGAAGCAAGGATCGTTTCGCTATTCGATTTTGGGTCTTTGTTCGATTCGGAACAGTCAGAAGGCCAACGACCATGACAACACCGTTGTCGTCGTCGTCGTTGTCGTCGTCGTCGTCGTCGTCGTCGTCGTCGACGACGTCTACGATCGAGAATCGTTGAACAATGGCGTGGTTGACGCGAGCGTCTCGACCATTGTGGACGTTAACGTTGCCGGTATTATTATCGGGTCTAGACTTCTCATCGCCACCAATCGATAATAAACTGCCAGATAATGATCGTTCGAGAGTGAAATAACGTTAGGTACATACTTGCGAGTTTGAATTATAATTTTTATTGCTATTTTATACATCTTTTTAAACCTTCCAATTCTAGGGTCGTGAGTGGATTACGGGTATTTTATGCAAATTGGTATCTTTTATGAAAATGAGTTTTGGAGATTTGTTTCGATAAATAAATATTCTGGCGAGTAGTTTGCTACGAATATTTTGTATATACGTGTGTATTATATGCATCCTGGATATTTTCTTGCATTTCAAAATTTATACTTTCAGCTTAGTTTTGAATCATGATGAAGGAAAGGATCAAGATAAAAAGTTTTTAAAAGTATTCGGATATTTATATGAATGTCGAAACTTTCCCGAAATTTTATATTTTCAAGCCTTTATATATCTGTTCTCCATAGTTTTCGTTTTCAAAATTTAGATATTTTTAATAATACGTATTTTATTTTCATCTCGTGTTAGCCCGAGCTGAAATGAAAATTCACGCGTAAAAGCATCTGGTCGTTGAATTTGATCATTTTTTCCCTATATAATCTGTACCTTGCATTTAATGAATACAAAAATACCGAATATATTTATGTTGAAAAACGACAGAAGGTCTTTAGTTCCGTACGAGATGCTACATTGTTTTTTTATTTTTGTAGCATAATCTGAAAAGCTATAAAGATGTAGGTACGTGTGTATGGTATTATCTGTTTTTCGCCAGAACAATTTATTCATGAAGAAATTGTTTTAGTAAAGCTCAAATTTACAAATCGCTTCAATAAAAACCATCTTGTCCACCCATAATAGAATTTATTCTCTCCCTCTAAACTTTTCTCTAAAATACCAAATTCTGGTAAAACGATAACATACCAAACATGCAAACATTTCATTATCAAAAAAAGTCATTCCCATTCGCTCACGACACATCGTTCGAACACACTCTCTTTTCCTCTTTCTCTCTCTCTTTCTCTCTCTTTCTCTCTCAGCCGCATTTCGATTAGCCCAACCATCAAGACGCAAATGTCTTCATCACCGTCAGTAATCGACACCAAGAGTAGTCCTTGGGTGAAATTTTAATTGGCACCGACCGACGGAAGATCCCATCCCCGAAACTCTTCCCGTTACATCGTTGCCCCCGAGATGAACTTTCCATTAGCTCTCAAACTCAAAGGATTTTCCTACCAGATATTCTACTAGCTGGTAGGAATATCTTACTAACTGGAACCGGTAAGAACGTTTCAAACGATGCAGAATATGTACTTACTGTCTGACGATAAGAGGTAAAAATATCAAGGGAGAATAACAAGGAATGGGTAATGGAGGCTTCCGACTATACGTAATTAAAGGAAGGTAACTGATTCCGAAAGGACATATGCTCCTCTCTACCATCGGTCGTTCCTTCGTTACTGTTCCGTCTGTTCGTCGTGTAGCAGTCTACGTTGCGCCATTTTACAGGAGAGTTTCGAGCACGACCGCAAGCCTCAGCAACGAATTGCACGCCGGCAATTCCAGCCAGGCTGTGCTGATCTCGAGAAATAATTTTGTCCCGCGGTGGATGAATAACTTCGTCCACTTTAGCAACAGTCACGGCAAGTTTTCCGTCGGTTCATGACAGTTTGTAATATTCACTCCCTCCCCTCGCTTTCCATTCGCGCCGTGGTTATCGCTATTTTTGTAACGTGAATACGCCTCGTTGCGGTTGAAGAGCAATTTCCGGTCCTCGGTTCTTCAACGTCACAACTTGACGTCGACTATTCTGTTTTCGAATAAATCACGCTTTGTTTTCACGATACTTCCCGGTGACAGCGTTTTGCTGTTGTTCTTTCGATCGATTCAGGGCTTTCTAAACGTGGGAAGTTTTTGCTCCCTGTAGGGAGCTGTGTTACTTTTTGAAACACCTCCTTCCAGGCAAGCTTTTGACTGATCCTTTGCTCGCATTAATCCTGCGGCGTTTGTCGAATTTTTCGGCGTCAAACTCAGCCTGGTTCCAACGTTTAACAATAAGATTTTTAACGACTTTACGAGAAAATTTTCCTGCACAAAATTGTAATGGCAAGTGTCATATATCGTTAATAATTTTTCCATTTTATCCTCAGAGGTAAAAAATCGTCGAACGAATCGAATATGACCCACGAAATGTAGAACTATCAATTAAATTGTACTTTACTTAGTATTTTTTGTATTCAAAAAAGAGCGAAGATTCAAAACACCTAATTTTATATGTCGATTTTTCATGCACCGTTCACACATTCCAAAACTTTCTTGACAAGATGGATATTTCTTTGAAAACTGGGCGACATCATATTTATCATAATTCACTTTACAGTCAATTAATTAACTGCGAGTATCAAGTACCATGAAAATTATAGCAAATTATTATAATAATGTTTATTCCATAAAGTCAACTTATTATCGTAAAACCCAGAAAGAGAAGACACGCACGCAAAAGTACAATTATTAAGCTTTTGCGTGTAAATAAAATGCAATTTAAGAAATCGTTTCTACAAAAGTAAAAGGTATTCGCCGCAAACGTAAGTCGCCTCGCCATGTTACCTAATTCAGGCTGATCTTAGGAAGTAAACTCGTTGCAGAATCTTGAAACTTAGTTCATTCTAGGAAGAGTTCGCGAAACTTTAGCAATACGTCACGAATACCTAGATTTTCGTCTTTTCCAATACGCGTTGCGTGATCGTCCGTGTAATTTTCGAAACTTAGATTCCTTGCAAACATTTTGAGTGCACCCTGGCTCTTTCGTTTTCTCAGGAACATTGTGAAATGGAATTTTGTATCGTATCCAAGACCAGAGTCTCTCTATTTTTTCGCGCAATCGAAGTTTCTCACGAAGTTGAATCTTCGATTGAAACTCGCGAGCAACGCCAAATGGTTCAGCTTGATCAAAAACGTAATTCGAAATCGGATCGCGTTGCAACGTGCAGCTCCAGTTTCGGAAACG
This sequence comes from Bombus terrestris, assembly GCF_910591885.1. Taxonomy (NCBI): domain Eukaryota; kingdom Metazoa; phylum Arthropoda; class Insecta; order Hymenoptera; family Apidae; genus Bombus; species Bombus terrestris. The sequence continues at coordinate 16,131,830 of NC_063272.1, forward strand.
TTCTCGTACGTGTGTTATCTTCAGCTCGCGTTCTGCTGTTTTCTCCGAGCAATTTGGAAAATTGACAATAACCACGCTGTCTTCGTGCAAGTTTCATGCTTCTAGAATGAAGACATTTCACTGAACGAGAAAACTTTCCGTGGAGTACGCGTGTCAAATTTAAAGATGATACTCGAAAGAACTAAAGGACAAGGTTGTAAAATTTTATTATACTGAAATATGAATTACTTACCTAACGACGAGTTGTAATTTAAATTAGAAAGTTAGAATAAAAGACAAATTGAGGAAGTTTCTGAAAGACAGGGCTTATAACACAAAATGGTGAATAGAGAAAATTGTGTTGCAAGTTTTAGCTTTCTAGTCTTTTAATATTAGCTACTTTCGAACTGATGATTATACCGCATATTAACCCGATAAGACTCAATATTGACGCAAAGTTTCATTTCTAATATTTTTCAATCAATTTACGGTATCGAATTCTTTCGATAACAGGATAAAACGCTATGAAACGGAATACCAAGGATTAAGGCTCTCTTTCTGTTACTATTTCTTCCACTTAGATCGTACAATTTTATGAAATATAACGACATTGATTGGAATTTACATTTTATAGGTCGACATTATCTCAAGCTATAAACGTTAGTCTTTAGTATAGTTTTCCGATTTGCAACAGACAGATCTAGACGACTAGGACATTCTGAAACACATTGAATCTTTATTCCCAATGCTACATCATAGCTAATAACTGGCAGTTTTCCAGAAGACGTAATATCACCTTCCAATAACATGAAACATCGAATTTTATTTGACCAGCGACACCATATTGCGGCGGATAGAAATATCGTAATGGAAAACCAATATCGCAGTTTATTTCGAATCTATTACAACGATTTAACTAAACCTCTGCCTCGACCCAACTTTATTCATCGCCAAACATTTTTTACAACAAACGCTTTATCGACTGTCGTACAATTTCACGTAAATATTTCAAACTCTTTACCCATAAAATGCTAGGCTATAGGAGAATACAATATTCTTCACTCGTTTTCCTTTTGTCTATTTCTAGGAGACAGTGGGTAACCCTTTGTTATTTATGTCGCTGCAAACATTCAGATTCCACCTGTGTTGGTGGACAATTTCACGAAACCAATGCGAACTCTTCGTTGCCCAATAATTCATATCCTTTTGAAATAATTAATTTGAGATTATGTCTGTTATATCATTAATCTCTGGCCTTATTTCGTTCAATATCTTTTAACGTAAAATTTGGTGCTTCATACAGAAATACGGTAGAAAAGCATTGAATCTAAAAAACTGAAAATAACCGTCATATCCCGATAAAAAAGCAAGGAACAAATCGATCACAGTACTGTATGTAATTCTTAGAGGCTAATAATTTCAGCTTGGAACATTTTGTCGCGCTGCAAATAAATTACGAATTTTTTAAGTTCGCCGTGTTACAAGACTCGCAACCTGGTATACTTAAAAATCGTATTTCTATTGAAAAAGTTTCGAAAAGCGTGGAAATAAAGAGGAAACCGTAACGTTCGATCAATTTGGAACACGTATTCTCCTATTATTACCTGTAACCTCAACGTTTTAACCCTTTAGATGAACCTGGCTAGAGCAAGGAAAATAAAAGGAAAACACACAGGTGGATAGCGCTGGAAAAAGGATAGCTTTTCTCAGCTAGAATGGCGGTTTGTAGCTCAAAGAAATATTTCGATGTTGATTCCGACGCGAGCACTTATCCCGGTAATTTCAAGCGCTCGACAGGATCTCGAGGAACTCGAGGCGGACTTCCCACCCCAGGAATACCGCGAAGCCGGCTGGCGAAGTCATTTCACGAGCTGACTGTGTCGCTTGTGCGAAAACACCCTCTGATATACTCTCGACGATAGCTCTCGCAGCCGAACCGGATAAAGTGCTGACGTTGTTTCGTACGGAGACGCGGCTATGTACGTGCAGAACAACGTGCAGACACGCGCGTATAGTTTCGAGTTATTTTGCCTTGGCACGAAGAGAAAAGAGAATAAAATGTTGGCAGAGTATAGGTGTAAAGGTAGAAGGAAGGAGCAAGGTATTTTTTGAACCATTTTGATAATGCTTGAAAGCCACCGTTGGAACCTACTGTGAAATCCGATGATGCGGTGTACGTGTTTCGTGTGCTTGTGCTTTATTTCCTTGAAAGATCAAAGTTGAAAGAGAAAGACGATATTGAGGACGATAGTAAATTCAGATAGATAACATTTTCGTTGATTATTTTGTCAGAAGATGTTACTAGGCTGTGAGTGATTGTACGTTTAGGAGGAATTTAAAGAGTCAAAAATATATGGAATTCATGGAATATGCGAAACTATTCGAAATATCCAAAGTAAATTATTTCTTATAATAGTTAAGGAGCGAAACAAATTTCTATTTATTTCTGTTTCGTCTTTTGTATGGTGGGTGTGTCTATAGTAGCTGTAGTTGCAAAGCTACAAGATCGTACCAACAACTACAGCACAATGAAGCTCGAAAAGGTGAAATCATCTTTAATATTCATGGTTCGTGGAATAGAAAATAAAACAGAAAATTAGAAGCTGGTTTATATTTTCTTCTGTTAATAAAAATTTGTTCGGAAGTTTGTAAGAGAATTTTCATAATGAAACTAAAAACTCAGGCATCAGAAACTACAATACCTCGTTACTATTAGAAACAAATAAAATTTCCAGTTTAGTATAATGGCGCGATAAAATCTAATTGTATTCACAAAAACAGATATCCATCAAAATGAAGCAAGTAAAAGTGAACGAATGATAAGAAGAAATCTTATTAAGAATAAAAAGGAACAAGTTCCGTAAAAGAAGGCGAAAGATGGAGGAAGTACGTGGAAGTATTAGACTGAGAGATGACTTTCGACAAGCTGAGGATTTTCACGTGCAACGTAATACCACGGTGGTGTTATATCACGAGTTCTCGTGCTGAGCCTCCTACGAAGAGACGATATTTAACTTATGAATATTTGCCGACGTACGATATGAGGTTTGTGCTTTTCAGGGGTCTAAGTACAGCAGTGGATGCCCGACATGGGCGAGCATAGGGATGAAAGGGTCGTAGCTACTTCTTCAGCGAGATACACACATCTTATTTGTTGCAATGTAGATACACTATCGTGCTAAAATATTGTATTGTGCCTAGAATATACGTATTATGTCTCATTTCATCACTCTTCTCTGTAGGAGTATTACAGCGATATATTTATAAAAATATATCACGTATGTCGCAGGAAACTTTTGGAAACTTCACTGGTACACATTTACATTTGCATGGTACAAACTTTTTGAAAATCTCTATTTCTGACAGAAGGATATATATTAAACGACTGTATTTATTACTCTGTTTCTCATTTTTAGTTGATCAGATTCTAAATAAAAATGTATTATTTATTACATTCTAAACAGACGCTATAAATTTACGTTAATTTTTCAATGGGTACACATCGACTCATTTTGTAATCGTCAAAAATTTCGTTTTACTTGAGCTCTGGGTCGATAATACGATCGAATCGGTGCCTATATTTATGAAGCTGAAAGTTATCTTGCCGATGTTAGCGTGGCAGAAAATTCAGATGTAGTTACCTTCGAAAGTGGACCGAACCACGGTTAATTAAAACTTTTCTCGAGAACGTCTTCGTATTACTTGCGCTCGATCCCTGCGGCTGCGTTTCGATTCCGACAGTAACGATTCGACGTTATTAAACCACAGCGATCGTTCGATTGTGACTTCGAAAAACCAACTTCGATTGTTTACTCACGAGCGATAAGCTCTTCGCGCTTTTAAAGTATGAAATATGAAAATCTCCGGACGGATGAAGCGGAAAATACGCAACCAAAAATCGTCGTCCTTCTGATAAAACGAAAGCTCATCCATTGTTCAGGGTATTATATCTCACTGAATTAAATAAGCGTGTTTTTCTCGGGCTTCGACAAATTTCATTTTAAAGAGAAAACATAACAATTTTTATTTTTCAAATAATATAGACAACTTTGATTTGTGTCAAGATCGAATAAATCATTTTTTAGTAATTTTATGTTTTCGTTGATTAAAGTTTGTAATTAAATAATAAATGTATAAATTTATAACCCTGAAACAAATTTAACATTACAAACGTATATTATGGATATATGATACGATACATCATATGATCATAAATATGATATTCATATCATGTTATTTGTATAATTTTACAATATACTGCTGATACATCTCGATTTTCATGTAATTCATATCTATTTATTATTAGCTAGATTTCTACATTTCTGTTTAAAAATTCTTCACATATAAGTTATGTACCACAGAATTTTTTATAAAATATTTTTCAATATTCTATTTACGTTTACTAAAAGTTTGCAAATAAAGTAAACATATAGAATAAAGATACTATACGAAATTTATAATGAGATTTCTTTAATGCAGAAATATTTGCAGCTTGCATAGCTGCATTAATAAAAATTTTACATTATTGTTCTTCGTTATCTGCCTCTATTATTCAAACTACACTCATGCATTTCGAAACGTTTGTATCGGCTTTACAGATTTAGCTAGAATTAACGTGCACGACTCCGACATTTTTCCACGAGAGGAGAAAAAATGAACAGAGGGATATACGATGGCATCGTGAACACAAACAGGATATTTCGTGTCTTTTGTTCCTTGTAACGTCGCCTCGTTATTCAACCGGTGTGTTATAACAATAAAATGCGAGGAAATGTGTACATTTTGCTCCTTTTATATTTTTACAAAATTGATTCAAGCGTGGCTCGTTATAAATCTCCTTGTTATAGAGTCTGCAAATCTGTGGGAACGTTCCTTTAACGTTATTCGTAGAATAGTATTCGTATCATCATTGTTAATCGTCTATGTTTCTCGTATAATTATAATATAATATCGTAATATACTATTCTTTTCTCGAGTCAAAGATTTCTACTATTTGATTAGTTGCAAATTTGATTAAGTGGGAAAAGAATTGAAAACTTTAGGAAGAAGTGAACAATCTTCTATAGAATCGTTTCATGTAGGAAGGAAAAAGTTTCTGTAAAAGAAAAGAACGAAGAAATTCGCGTAATGTGTAAATATATTCATACGTTTATTTATATGTGTACGTAGATATTACGTGAGTATAATGTACGATAGAAAGTTTCTCAAATACGTTAAAAACCAATGTATCAGAAGATATTACAGAAGTAGCATTCGCTTTAAAATTGTAACAGCTCCGTAATCCCTTATACGTGGCTGTGATAGTATTGTAAATTCAAATCCATGTTCTCCGAAGTTTAAGCTCCATATTGAAATGCCTGAATTGTTGGATAATGTCTTCCGAGGCTCGATTAAACATCGTCGTCCCGAGGGTCTTGAGGATAATGGAGGAAGTGAGACGTTACCTTTCAAAAGTTGGAAACCTGTCACGCACTAAATATAGTATTTAAATAGAAATTTGAAATTTTGAATAGAGAAACGCGCAAGACCGACGAACGAAGCAAAATGGAACATACGAGATATAGTAAAAAACAAGACGGTGGAAAAATATTAAGAAAATTGCTCCATGGATTATCTCAGTTGATTGAGTTTAATCCTCAGCCATGGCTAGCCATAATCTTTTCAATTCCGAAAACTTTATAAGCTTTCCTTATATCCTTGTTCTTGCAGCTTCTTTTGGCCTGGTTAAAGAAATGCGACGCTGCGTACGAAAAGGAAGCTCTTTAATGGAGCCTTTCTCTCTTGATCTTACACCCATTCTCGCTTCCTATTCATCCACTAAATTCATCTTTTGGTTTTACCACCATTGCTGCTTAACTGTTCGTATCCCATTCGTTCTAGCTGTTTCGTGCACGCACGCATTCATCAAGATTCCGTTTACGATGCATTTTAGAATTTTAGGAGGAACGCAGAAATATCTCGCCAACGTTAAAATAAAATTCTGGAGAAACGATGAATTTGAGAATATTGGTCGTAATACCATGTTGAAAGATAATTTGCTTTCTTCATAGGTAGACTACGAACATTTACGCAAATTCATATTCTTGTGAATGGAATTTTGGAACGAAACGACTAAAAAATGGTACTTAGATAGAAAATTGCTTTACCTATCAAGTATCGTAATAGAAAAATAAAAGAATTTGTAATAAGAAGATTTGCCTATGAAATACTTCAAGTATTGTTGAAGGTTTCAAAAATTTGCCTTCGATAAAATTAGAATTGAAAGTCACAGAGATATTTTAGACACAAATAATGTAAACTCTGCTACGAGCAGTTTATAGCAGTTTGAATATTACGCTACGAAAATATGGATTCTTTGGGTAGAAAATTAAAGAATAATTACTGAAATTACTCGGGCTGGCAGACGCGGCGGAAGTTCATGAAAGTTGGTTGGATCGTTGGCTCTCAAAGTAAACCGGCTCTACAATTTTACAGCGGACTGATTGCATCTAGATTAACAGTCGCAAAGTCGTGTTCAGAAGTTTCGTTTCCTTAAGCAAACGACAGGAAGTAACATCGATCTGGTAGGCTCGAATTACGAGAAACCATTCTTTGCAACGATTAAGATTAATCAAATTATTCTCGATCCTCTCTCTTTTCAGTTTACGAATTGAAATCGTTTTACATTATTTTTGATTTATTTTTATCAAATATTATATTATACGAAAGATTTCTTTTATGGAGAAAAATGATCGCAGACAAACGTAGATCTGTTTAAAAGTGGGAAATCGTATGAGGATAAAAGTCGAAGTTAAAATTAGAAAATCGTATCAGGATAAATGTCGACGTTGGTGAATTATTGGCGTTTTCCTTCGTTTACTCAAGAAGATTTTACCATGCTTCAGAAATTTAATTAATTACGGAGCTTTGTTTCTTTTGCCCTGTTTTCTTTACATTTCCTCTGCCTTATTTATTCAACTTCAAACTCCTTTGAGCGGCTGCCTCGTGACTTAACCACTTTTCTTTTAGTTGGATCAGCTTGTAAACCTAGGATGTTGGGAAGATTTCTTTTTTCAACGTACCTTTCACTTAGAAAGAGAAAGAGGAAGAGGGAGCAAGAAATGAAAAAGCTCTGGGCGAGAGCAATTTTGTTTTTTTCCCCCGTGTCTCATTTCAAGAATCATACATCGACGATGCATAAAATGAAATTTGTGTCTTTCATCAGAGCTAGATTATAATATTAACGTAATTAGAACGGTTTTTCGATGTAAACGTTATTACTGAATAGAAAATTTGTATAATTAAGATAATTACATGAATGTAGATCCATTTTCGCGTTCGCTTCACGTTCCGTACGTTGAAACTAATTGAATAATATCCTTTGTTGCGTGCATTTTTTCTTATTTCCATTTCAAATGGAGTTAAAATTATATTTCATAGACCTGTGGTTTCGATGAAATTAAAAAATAGCACCTTTCTTCAATTTGTGTCGTTAAATGATACATAACAATTATAATCTGCAGTAAATACCATTAATGATTTCTATCACGATAAAGAATACAAACAAATATGAAATTACATAAATAAATTGGCTAAAACAACTACAAGCCATCTATAACCCAATGATATTAGTCGAAAGTTTTGTATATTAATTAAATATATATTGAAAATTAATTCCATAAACATGTCCAACTTTATACTTTATTGCACGTCTTTAGAGAAAAACGAATAAATGAAAACTTAAAAACCATATAATAATCTATTAATACATACGTTTCTTCAGCCATCCAAAAGAATTCTTTAAATATTTTCTCGAAATATTTAGAAGACTGAAAAACAATAATTTAAATATCCTTTTTCAAATATCATCTTTAAGTTCTCTTGTTTTCAAACGATGACAGGTTCCAGATCTCATTGTCTCTGAGGATAGAAAATTTCTATCGTTTCGTTTTTCCAAGTTCGTTACAAACTTTCTTTCGTGTCTGTTCGTTCGAACGAAAGGGAAGGTCGAAAAATTCGCGAGGAAACGCGACAACTGCTCGGGACTGAAAGCTTTCGATTCGTAGTCTCGTAGATTCGGAACAAAAGACGGTCATCTCGCGAAACACGGAATTTCCAGGAATATTTGTTTGATATAGCGGTTCCCTCGGTCCGGTCGGTCCATTAGATCGACAAATATATCCCACTATCTCGCGACGAGAACGATGGCGCACCTCTTCTTGTCAATCCTTTTTTTCGCGCAACACCGGGAAAAAATTTTGTCCGTGGAACGTCAGTGACTAACAGAAGAATTCATTTCTCCGCTCGGACAAAAATATTGCAGGTTCGACTAACAAGATGTCAGACAACAAATGCTAAAATATTTATACCAGGCGTGTTGGAATAAAAGTGCGGCTCTTTGTGTACCTATTGGCCGGTTCCCTTCGTATCTCTCTTTTTCTCGATTGCCTCGTCAAACTGGATGGGGAAGGGATTCCATCCGGTCGAGCATCGATTTTAAGCTTTTCCGTTTGTTTGTTCCACCGGAACGCACTGTGTCTTCGTGGCTCAAAAGGCCCTCTCCTTTCGATAGCCTTTGAAACCTTGTTTATCCGCTACGAGCTGAAATGCTCGGGTCCGAAGGGTATTTAATTTCGTATGATGTGCGAGCACGAGTCGCGCACACAAGCAGGACGAAATTCGCTGGGTAAATAATAAGTTATCGACGAAATTGCGTGGAGTTGAAGGATCTCGTTTAGACTTTTTGTAGATTTTACGACGAATTTGGCAGATGCTTGCCAATGTAAAAGGTAGATTCGTTTGGGCAAAGTTGGATAAAATGTGATTTGAAAGGGAAGTAAAGAGTGGTGTTTTTCGAGCTGTGCATGTGATTGGTTAAATTTGGTACGTTTGAAGTAAAGAAACTTCGTGTCGCAAAAAATATATTGTAATTGCTACTTTATTTGATGTAATTTGTATTGATTCTTCTAAAATTGATTTGAGTAAAATTCGTAATTTCCTTAAAAATTTATGTTGTTTACTGATAACCAAATCAATTAAATTTCTGTCATCCATAATGATTACTGGTAGTCAAAAAAATTTTAATCGTTCATAAGGGGTTATTCGTAATGAGAACAATTATAAATTAATGTTTTCTAATCGTTTCGTTTTTTTTTTAAATTTATTTGAAATTTATTGATAACTGTCTTTCACTCGAATAAACATTAATTGTTTCTCAATAATATTTTGTCAAAAGATGTTTTGAATAATCGTCATTTTGGATATCTGCAATATTATATACATATAGATGATTACAATTAAAGTAACATAACAAAAACAAGTACTTAACCCTAATCATGTTTCTACATATATCAATAAAAGCCTAATATCTAATTTTGTTAAAAACATTTGTATATTTTCAGAATTGTGTAAACAAAAATCATTTATACTTCAATTAATTTAAGTGTATTAATTTTTGTTTAGTTATTTTTCATGAAAATTAAGAGCATTCGGAAAACTGGTATTACAGTATGAAATAATTATCGTATCCTTTTACTAGAATGTCTTTTATCGTAATTGATCAAGAATTTATTTACTAAACAATCAATTCTATAAACTAATTTGCCATAAAAAATAATTTGACCTTCGTATTTATTAATATCATCATTGTTTATTAATAAATTCAACAGTGGGTTTAATAATATCGAACAAGAAGAGGCATTTACAATATCCTCGATACCGTCGATATTCGCGAAATTGTTAAAATTCCTGGAATCGATAAGCACACAGAAACTCTCGAATGTTTAGAGAGCCTTTCGTGTTCTGGATACTTGAACGGAACTTTCGGCGCAAAGAATAGACGAAAATCAAGTAATTCTCGCAACGTTCCGTTTTCAATCATACCTTTCGCATCTATGCATTCATAAAATTCATAACATTCATCTTCGATCTGGACAAATCGCATTAAACTTTCAACGCATTCGTTTCCTTTCAGACTTGCAAAAGATTTGAAATCTTTAAAGCTCGCCTGGTAAGTGTTTCTAGTTTTACCGTACGGAATGTACTTGTTTCCTATTTGTATGCACAGCATTTCGTTTATTTTATTGCAGACGCGACATTCTCACGCAATTTTTACAAAGATCTCCAAGGTACAGTTTCATAAGAGCAGTGACACGTCAGCTAGTACATTTTTCTCGCGGTTTTGAAATTTTAACGAGGAGCAACGCGAATGCATGCAACGTGATTTCATAATTTACATACATTACTAGTCTTCCTATAGAGTGATCGTTAATTTTCTCGTGGCTGATTTATTTTTACGCAGCTTAATTATTTCTTTAAATCACTTTAAGTCTATTTTTAATCATTTGGTTATTCTTTTATCCATACCTTTATTCCTTCGTATACACTGTCAATCATAAGTCACTAAATAAATCGTACATTTAGGAATATTATACTCATCAAGATTTATGTTATGAATTACAGTTTACAATATTAAAAAAATTAATTATCATAAAAATGTGACAACAATAGAAAATGAAATCATTTCAGGTTTCCTAATTCTTTAAATTTGTAATTAAACTGTCAAAAATCAGGAAGTACCTGGATTTCATTTTATATTACTTCCATTATACTATTACTTAATTCTCTTTCACATCCACTTATCCACTCTTTCATCCACTCTGTCGCACATATCTGATTCCTTACAGCCATTTCTAATTCCTTCCGTAACGATAATTTCTTTCTCTCCATCGTCGACAGGCGACCGGGTCAGAATTAACAGCGATAATTCGTACGGTTTCCCGGGAAATAATCTACGGTCCATTAAGTAGATTCCGTAACGCGAGTAAATTCGCTGGGAGAACGAGGCCACAGTCCTGCAGAGAACACGTGACCGTCGGATTTCCGCCGGGACAAAACGTTCATGGACTTTTCTTCGAGCGGCCACGTAATCTTGCATGCCCGTTAAGCGGCGGACGGAATTAAAACGAGCCAGTACGCGTAGAACGTATAAACGAAAGCCCGGCTTTGTTCCATTTTTTCCCCTCGCTGTCGGCCAATTCCACGCCGCTTAATGTAGCCGTAAGGGGAACTCACGAAAATTGTCCACGACACGTCACCAAAGTGGAAGGTAAACGTGTGAGAATCTGAGAAAATAAGGGTTCCAGAAGAAGTACCTTTGAATGATTTATCGTTCTCTGTCATTGAAGATAGTTCTCTTTCTTTTTTCCTGATAAATGGAATCTGAGAATTTATGAAAAATGCGCGGAAACGAGACGTATAGGAAGAAGTTAAATGCGTTTAAAGGGAATAGATTAATTAGGCGTGCAATTACAGATGTGGACTTTTCAGTAAGGTAAAATTCCTGTCAAGTTACTTCATATTTATTCTTTTTTCTTGATAGCTAGATAGATATGTATATTGTCATCTTCTTGAAACTCGTACCCTCGAAGCGATCAAAATGACTGCTTTCAGATTCTTTGTGTTTATGGTTATTAAAAAACATATAGGGATTCTTGACAAGACCATTGTAGAATTTTACTGACAAACATGGGGATATACATATTTCTTTTTTACAAACTTCTACCTTTTGATGTATTTAAAACTACAAGTTGATAGTGTTCATTCTTTATGAAACAAAGAATACTCGAGATTTTTAAATTTCTACGGTATTTGTAAGAAAGAAAAGCATTCCGTTAATTTTTAGTTTATACGTACAACGATATACAATAATCCACGCAATCCAGTCCTACCTTCGATCAATTTTTTCCTACCTCTACTATCTCCTCCTCGCGTGACCGAAAGTCCATTGCACGCCTAATTAAAATTCACGTACCATGTTCCATACCATGAACGAGCTCGGCGATAACAATACAATTTCCACAAGCAGACCGAACATACATGGTAGAATAAACACACTGTTTTCCATAAGAGGCTAAAGGAGAACAAGGTGGAAGAATCATTAGGACTTGCTGTTACAATCGTTCTAGGTGGAAAATAAAGCCCAATGAATGATAAAGAAGGCGACAATGGATCGCGTGTTATCCTCTCGCCTGTGAGAATTCTTGCCTGTTCGTTCGAATCCTTCTAATTAGAGTCCAATTCGACGAGGGCAACGAGCTCGTTTCAACGGGAACATTCTGCACGTTGCAGCCGAATTTCCTTTTAATTCACGTCCCCGACTTCGTCCTGACTGTTCCGTACATGGCCAGGAACTACAGCTTCTCTCTTCACCACGCAATTTGTCTTCCCTGTTCGCTCCCTCATTTTTTTCTTTTCTTTTTTTTTTTTCTCTCGTCCCTTGCCAGTTTTCGTGGCTGACCGCAGTCGTCTGCTCGGAATCCCCTTGTTAAGTTACTCTCGGCTCGGTCTTCATTTGCTTCGAAACTCGAGACGATTTCGTCTGCCTGGCTAATGGACTCCCGCAGTTTAACAATTTCGTAATTCGGATAATTTTAGGTCGCTGCTTCCGAGAGAAGCGTGGTACGTTCATTATTGGTTAATGGTTCATGGAGATGTCTGTGGTGTTTGCTTTGGGTTGGGTTATGTTATTATATGTCGTTATGGCAGGGAATAATCGATCGATGTACACGGATATGGCTGAGATCGTTGGATCATAGGGGGCCATAACGATTTCGGTTAGGTGTGGATCGGAATAGGAAATTTTGGGATATTTATTTTTACTTTGTATTCTACAGTCAACTGAATCTGTATCTGTGTCTGAATTATATTACATGAGAATCGTATATTTATGAATCGAATATTTTTTATAAGCATTTTTTCTAGTTGTTAATTATAAAGCAATAAAAAAGGTACATAGGTAAATACCTTGCAAGACGTTTTCACAACTGCTATTCACACGATCTTGAACTATTCAATAGATAATAAAGCCGTTCAAGCTGCCTTGAATCGTGCAGAAAAATACGTGTGCCAGCAGAAATGATTTATTTGATTTGCAGAATTCGATATGTGGTGACGATGTCTATGTGGTTCAATTAATTGCACGAAACCGTTTAGTTTCCTCTGTTTTCTTTCTTGGTATACTTTAATGCTTGTGAGTACTTTTATACTAGAGGAGAAAAGGAATGGTCGCGGTTACCAACTGTAACAAAAGTCACCACGAAAGTATCTACAGGAAACATAACAAAGAGTCGCCTAATCCGCTGTGTCTAGAATTGCCTGGGATTATTAAGAAGAAAAATGGCAAGATAAGGATTCCAAAATTTGCACGAATTTGTTACTAACCGTTATTTACAGCGAAAACTGGGAAATTTATTGAGAATGAAGAATGCATCGGGTTTATAAACTAGGAAAAATATAATGTGAAGTTGCTTCACATAGTGACATTAAGATAGATCCACGAACATCCATGCTCTATTTATACAATATAAAATCATACTAATTCTACCTAAATAACAATTTTTTACGTTTCAATTAATATTTTTACGTAGCGATATTTCTTACAAGAAACAAGCTGTTTTATCCCAACTATGCTATTGATATTCACAATCAAAGATAAAATTAAATCAATTAAATCAAATTAATTCAATTCAAATTAATTCTCTCGTAATGAGTTTTATGATAAGAATCTTACAAGTTTAGTTTTTGAAAGGAAATAACAAAGGTGCATTACATGTTATTGTGGAGGGAAATAAGGAAAGGACGTAAAGCTTGGTATAAAAATGTAGCGAGTTCTTTTTTCAGAGAAGCATGTGCCTTGGGTGATGCCGTTCTCTGTTCGTGTATAAAATAGCTGGAACTAATTAATCTCCTCTGAAAGCACAAGTTGAGAATGTTCCTCGAGGCTTTGTTAAGAGCATTTTAGGTATTCACGATTTCTCGAACCGTCGTCGAAGGACGCGTTTCCTTGAAATTTTAATGTCACGATAAATCGTACATCGGACAATTTATCCATCGTTCATTAAATTCACATAAGCCATATTTTACCTCTCGGCTGTTTCTTAAATTGAAAGGATAACTGCCAATAACTGAAAACCGTAAATTCATAGATTAATTCTCATGTTTTTGATATGGAAATACGTCTGTTTTAATCGAAGTGTAGTATCAAAGTGTTGTAAACTAAACATACTTTGCTTTGTAGTTTGCAATATCGCCCAAAGTTTCTCCAAATTTTTTACGTTTTAACAACTTGTCGGTAAAATATTACAATCTCAGAATCTTCAACTTCGACTAACTTCTTCAAAACTAATAAATAAGTAATAAATAATAGCGAAGTTCAGTGTTCTTTAGAGGTTCTTTACCAATTCACTTTTCACTTTTTCACCTAAACATCTCAAAGTTCAAGTAAAACTTATCGATATCTCCAATGAGCCACGAATTCAATCGTCAAAATGTAACATTGGATTCCTTGTTCTTTTTAAACTAAAATTTTCTGCAATTCTATAAAGCTTTCACCGATTTCGATCTTTAACCAGACACATACTCACCCTTCGCTTATCTACGTAATTCTTTCGTTCAAACGTTTAAGAAAATCCAAGCAAAGTTCATCAGCGTCTCCGATCAATCAAATAAAACGTATTACCGTCGAATTACCAATGATCGTCGATGAAAAGATCAAACAGCTACCGGGAACGTAACGTTTCGTTCGCGGCTGCCGTGCTCATCCAGATTCGGATTTCTTTATCAATTTTTCGCGGCCAGGCATCGTGCTTTTGGCGCGAAGAATCCTCCTTTATCGCGAGAACGACCGGATCGGTTTTCAGTCCTCTGTCATCAGGCACGGTTGAAAAATGGCTGCCGGCCCCCAGGGCCGTCAAGTGCCATTACGCCGGACGTGGATAGGTTACATTTTTAATTTCCTCGTTCGGCCGTTTTGACGGAACATCGATAATGGTTATCGCCGCCAGTCGATACATCGTCGCAGCCATCGGCGCCAGGTGAATTCACTTACACGCTCGATGGCTGGTGTCTATATAAGCGTAACGTGACGCACGATCGAGATTAATGAAGGTACGTGTGAGAGCGAGTCTTGAGGGGATTCGTTGAGCGTCCGCCCGCCACTGGCTATCGCGAATTTATCGCGGAAATAAAGCCACCGGGAAATTAAATCGATATCAACCGGTGGTAGGTACTGTAACGGAGATCGAGCTGACAGCTGGCAAACGCTGATTCTGTGTTCTGGGAATATTTTTTAAATACTCTTGTCCCGTTTTATCGGTGTTATTTAGGATGTGTTATATGGAATGCGATATTTTCATCGAGATCAACTCGTATTTCTTTTCTCCCTTTAATTTATATTTCAAAATAATGGCATATTTTCGATATACTAATGTCAAGGGTGCGTTATATAAAACGAAAGGCTTTTAGATAATTTTCTATAAACATATATTCATTTGTTTTTTTGTTTTTTTCATAGACGATGAGGAATAGAATGGAAATGTTCGTGGTACAGCAACTCCCTTCCTCATTTTTGTTTCCAAATGAGTCGCGCATTTTGAAATACATCCGATTTCGTTGTATGTTAGATATTTAGAACGTATCACATATTAAATGCAAGAAGTGGATCTTACATAGAGTCTATCACGCCATTGTACTTTCTTATATTTCCTATTTTTTCAAAGAAAAGTAAGTGTTAGATATTAAGCACGAGTTTCTATAAACTATATAAGCGTTCCAAACACTACGAAATAAAAGAGATAATATTACGGATTTTGAGAAAAAGAGCGGATGAAACTTAGCAATTTTATCGTTGCAGAAATTCCATCACAGCGACGGCAAAGCAATGCCGCTTTTAAAATTGCGTTGGCGAACAATTCATTCTCCCGAATGTGTACAGGCCTCGTCAAATAAATGGCAGGAACAAAGAGAGCAGCGGAATTCATGTTCGTAGGAAGAATCAGTGTCGCAAATTATCCGGCAAAACGAAACAACGTCGTGACGAGATAAAAGAATTCCGATAGCGCGCGGGACAGTCGCCGCGCTGTCTACCGCGCTCCGCTTCAAAAACACACGACGAGTTACAATGGGCCGAGTGTTGTCGCAGTTGCTGCGCCAGCAATAAACAGTACATCAACGGTGTTCGCGCACCAGATAACAAGCTCCATTGCAACGCGAACGGAGAAACCCTGAATCCTGACTGCAGTTGCCTTGTATACACGGCAATACATTTCTGGTCAAAAGTTAGGGATCACCTGTTTTAATTTTGCCCTGTCTTTTCAGCATTTTCCACCAAACCGTATTTTCCCACGTTAATTTTGTCGCGGCCACCTACAAATTTTTGGAGATACGAGGAAATGCGTTAGAATTGAGGAATTTCTTGGAAAACGGTTCATAAAGCCAGGGTTAAAGCAAGTTGTGCTATGCCGTGTTAAGTTTAAAAATATTTATTTTGTATATACCACACCATTGCCATGAAAAACTGAAGCTTAGTACAGTTTAACTTAGTTTACTTTTCAACTTTAGATGAAAGGCAGCATAAACAGAGGAAACAACTTTGGAAAATTTCATAAACTTCTCAAAGGAAACATCTACATAAGCTGGATAATCAGCGAACTATTAATTAACCGGATAAGCTAATTAATACTGTTATATCAACACACTGATAAAAGTAATATAAATGTAAAATTCATCTCGAATTGTATATGTATAACATCCACGTATTCAAGTGTATGAAAAAACACGGAATTATTTGATCTCTAATAAAAAATTTTCTTATCAAAATTCACTAATTTTACGTTAAAAATTAATTTTTAAATATACTTCTAGTATTAGTTGGTAAATAATCAAACATAAAGACACAGATAATTTTAAAATACGTAGTAAATACGATTTATTCTGCACAACTTACAAGAAAAGTTCAATTTCCTCAGCATCAATTGATCTCTAACTTTTGAACGGCTTTGACATAAGCTACGTACAAACGTGTACAAACACATTTATAGAAGATAAATATGATACACACACAGTGTGCTAAAACAGATTCTTGTACACGCGAACAGCACGCGAATAAACCTTCACGGTAGCAAGCGTGCCGACAGATCTAGTATCTGGAATGTCCGGTACTAGTGCATTGTCGATTGTGGGCAACTATCGGAAATGAACCGATCATCCGGAGCCACTGGAGAGTTTATCGTTTGGTTATGACGTGGCCGTATCTCCGATAGAAAGCCGGCTCCTCCTTTGTCCTTCTCTCTGTCTCGCTGGAATCAGGTAATGCTACTTGTTCTTACGTGCGCTGCGTCCGGCCTTTCATCGACTTCGTTCACTAGCGCGATCTACGACTGGACGAGACTCTTGCGAACTGAGACGACTTTGTGAACGAAGCAGTTATTTTCTTTCTCTATTTTTCTTTTTAACTAGATTTATATCTACATATTAATGCCTAGATTGTGGATGTTTATAGATTCATGGGGAATTTAAATGAGTAAAAATATATAGAACGCGCAATATGCAAAGATACAAAATATTTAAAGAATTAACATTTATTCTAAAAGCATAAATTCGCATAGATATCTGCAGAGTGAACTAAATTCTGCATTAATGCAAATATTACTTATAAGAATGATGTTCTAAGAAAATATAGCATTGTAAAATTGTTACGAAAAATTGCAAATTGGTCGTTTTGACAGTCCTAGCAATATCAAAGATAATACGATTCTAACAAAATATCGCATCCTTGATATTTTATACTTTCAAAGTATTCCAGCAATATATACATGTACCTTTGGCAAGAAAAGATTTCTAAGAAGCTTCCGAAATTTCTATAAAAGGTTACTAATCGATCAGTTTGACTATTCCAGCGATATCAGTGCCAATATAACTCAATGTTTTTCATGTTCGAAACATTCTTCCCCTATTTCCTCAAATCTCTAGTCATGTACACGTACCTTTACTAGTTCACAAGGAAAAAGTTCCAACAACCATTACATCCTACATTTTCTCTTGAGGAACTACCATTAAACGAAGTGTAAAACGCCGTGCAACAATGTTCCATTATCAGGTAATTCTCCATCGACATGCAGAGCGTTATCCCGTTCTCAGTTTCTGATCTCAGTTCGACGCTTTCGATACTCGTTCAATAAGTTCGGAACAACGGGAACGAGCTGGGATGGGGAAGTAACAGGGGCTGCGATAAAAGAAGTTCGATTGAAGATTCCTCTTCCTTGCTGGTGGTCCCCGCAGGCGACTACGGGGAAATAATAAACAAAAGTTTGCGTGAAAACTTTGGTTTTAAAATGATATTAGCCGGTGGATATCGGGCCCAGGGCGCAGCAACTCGATTCCGATGCACGGGCGCAAAGTAATGATAAACTTTCGAACAAGTCTCCACGCCCACTGTCTGCGAACCTTCTTCTTCCTGTTTTTATTCCGACCTTCTCGCCCCGGCAACTTTCTCGTGTCTTTTTTGGATCGCACGTCGCCAAGTATCCAACCACTTTAGCGTTTCTCGCTTCAGAGAACATGTTCGATTTTTCGAAGAGAATCGCCTGTTTGATTCGTCTTTTCTTCCTTCTGATTCTAAAGCTTGCGGCATTCGTATATCGAATAAAGAATTGTATAACAGGTTCATTTTTTAGGATAAAGGTAGCACGTTCTTTCACTGATGATGTTTCATTCAGAGGAAGCTTTATGAATATTTTAATTTGCATATTTGATGGGTTTGAGATATTTTTTAGGAAATTAAATTTGAAATAGATGAGAAAATATAGTTTCAGAGAAGAATGATTATTCTTTGATTTATATTTTAAATGAGAAGTATTTATCAATATTTATATCTATAATCACGTATTTCAATTTCACGTGATAGAAATGCATTTTTTTCTGTGGAACTCGATAATAGAAGTTTATCGCAATTAAAAAAAAGTTTGCAATCGCCAGTTTCAAATTAATTACACTTTATTAATATGACCCGTTAAAAATTTTTATTTATATTTTCACTAAAAATATGGACCATAAAATTCAGACGATATTTTCAGTTTTCATCATTCTTTTCTCTTTTTATGGCAAAATATACATGCTAGGGAGGAGAAAAAAGAAATAATAGAAACTGAAGCTGAAATTAGAGACTTTGTAAATGTAGTTGTACATTTCATACCTTCTGTTGCATTAAATTGGTATATATAAAATATCATTTTGCAAATAAAACTTCTAAACGTCATATTATTTAATCAAAGCAATTTTCATGCGATTCAATGCACATATAAAGCATATATAAACGTAATAACAAACTCACACGAATACCGATGATATTCATGACAATCGATATAAAGTTTCTGGTATTATACGAAATGATATTTATTGTAAATTTTCTTCCCATTGAATATAAATACTTTATAACAAAGCTCCTCTTCTTTAGTGTGATTCATTCAGAAAAACGATACTTCGTATGCACCAACCTAATATTTAACATCAGTTCAGTTTCGTGAGTATCTTTTCTCAATTTCCTTTTCCTTTATAAAGTCACTTTTCCGCAAAAACATATTTTTGTTTCTATTTCTATTCTCCAGAAAATTCAATCTCTCTCATTCTTACTTCCGTCTGTTTCTTGATCCTGGAAAATTTCCGCGGATCCATAGGAATTCTGGCCTGTGCAAAATATCACCGCCACTTCGGAACTTCTCGCGCGCAGATGCAATGCTATAAATTCCTTTTTATTTTCGTCCGGTTATGGCGCTCATTTTTCCTTTTATTAAATCCTTTCCCCATTCCCGACGTCTCCTTAAAAATCGTTTTCCCGTCGAGTTCCTGCAACACCTGGCAAAACAATTCCTCTTTTTGGTGGTTCTTAGATCCTTCTTCGCATAAGACTTAAATTACGTTTCTTTCACCTCTGGCCACGTGTTCTTTCCTGTTCCGCGATGCCGTTCAAATAATTTCCCGTGACAAACGAATCGTTCCTCTCCACATATTTCATCGATTTTCACTTTCTTAAAATTTTAAGATAATCCGTCACTAACGTAGTATTTTTTTAAGTGGATCTTAACTTCACGTCAATTGCACGTATGATTGCAGCTGAGAGTGAGTGAGAGTGAGAATTACATTTTGTTTTATATCGTGGTGTCATTCGCAAAGAAGACAATTTTTGAAACTTGTCGACCGATGTTCAGATTTTTATTCAAAATTGGATACCTTGGATGAACATTAACGAATCGTGGATTTTGTTATCTTCCAAATTCTGTTTGCTCGCTAGCATCCACGAATGTTTCATCCTCGCGTGTCCTATTATCCTTTATGTTTATGACATTTCTCTGTTTTCTATTTCTCACCCACTCTTCGCTGTGTCTGCTATCCTCTCGAATTGTACAACCGCAAGACCAACCACGTTTATAGGAATCCCCATAATTCGGCGTCCTTTATTTGCTGTCTCGATACTCGGGAGCTTGTTGCCTTTCCAATTCTTGGTTTTACGACGTGGCGTAGACGAAAGGAACATGCTGAGTGAATTGGAAAACTGGTTTCTTCGGGTATATAGCGAAATTTTCAATTGATTTGAAGAATCTTGTTAGGGAGAACGATTTATTTTATTTTTGTGTTGTTGAAAATTTTGTTACATGTTGTATATGTTAATTTTTTATTTGAAATAGTCTACTTCGTTAAATCTTCCAACATATTCCAATTATTCTAATAGCTGCCTCGATCGATCTTAATTTCAACTTAAGCCAAGTCTTTATTCTTAGACAAGATAAATCTTCGAAGAAGAAGCACAGAAATTCACAAAACGTTAAACGCGTTTACGCACTCGCAAAACATCTTTCAATTAATTTCACACAATATCGATTTGTTCCTTCAACATCGTCATACAAAACTATCATTCTAAAAATACCAAATATTCCTATAACGGTTCAACGAAAATATTTTAACAATACACTAAACATGTCTATGCATCGACTCTCTACAACACCAACCAGTTACTTTTGATCATAAATTTTCACCATACCGTGTTGCGACAGTATGATGATATTCGAGCTTCTGTCGTGCTCCCACTGGTACGTTGCGCTGTGTTCCGAAGTTTCCTGAACATTCTAATTCCTTTCCTCAGGGCAGATCCGAACAAAGCACAACGTACCAATGAAAACACGATTGAAACTCGAATAACCACAAACATGGCGCCTTCTAATTTTACTTCAGCACACCAGTCGTTCCAATCTGTTTTCCTTAAATCTGCCGCTCTCCTTAACTCTTTCCTTCTCACAGTCGCACTTGCAGGACACCGCACTTGCCGAACGATCCGATTTCACACTAAACCGTTTCCTCTCCATTTCCCTAGACAGATTCGCCATTGTAGTATCGAGGGAAAACCCTGGATAATTAAGAAGATCTACTCGACCATGGAGCATGTGCGTGCCAGGTATACCAGAGCCAGAGTATAAAAGGTAGCCGCTGGTGAGTTGTCGGGGAGTGTCGTCAGCGTTGTAGAGGAGTGTCGTCAGCTTTGTCGAGGAGGATGGTCCGCGTGAAAGAGAGCGTTGGGACCGTGGTGACGAGAGTTGTGAATTAATTGTTTAGTTGCCTTAGTTCTAGCACGTTACTGTATTTAGTTCACGTTAAATAACCATCGTTTCCTCTTTAATCCATTGTAAATAGATCTATTGATAAATTAAAAAAATCCTACACTATCATTAGCGATACGTGTTCGCGTTTCCGATGTCGGTTACGCGTACAATGCGTAATGAGTAACGTTGCCGGCACTTTGCTAATTGCGTGCTGCCGACAGGCACTGTGTCCTGCCTGGTCCGATTGTCGCGGAATATTGCTTCGCGCGGGGAAAATAACGCCATGGACGCGCCTCGACGTTTCACGCTTTTACGCGGCCTCGTTCAAAGCCATTCAATGGCATTCTAGCACCCCCTTTTATCGGATTTCTATGGAGTTCGCGAACGATCGTTTCATTGGCCAGCTGCGTCAAGAGCTACGCGTTAAAAGAAAAACGATTGTTCTCGTCATACCTGGACATTGGCAGCGGATGCTGTTTTCCAAATTTTCATCGGTTTGTTTTACTATTTACGAGTGGTCGATTGTTCTTTCCACGTGGCAAACATGGATAGATTCGTCGTTTCATTTTTTAAGAGACGGCGTATCGATCTTTTTTATTGTTCTTTACTCTTTCTCATTCTATACTGCGCCAAGTGTATATTGTGCCTAGAGAATTATGAGAGCACGTTTGATTTCTCTGGGACAGAGTGAAAAATAAATAGAATTTTTCACTCGCCTTTGCAATTGAACATTTTCTACGTATTCCTTCTGACAAAAGACGTTTCTGTCGTTTAACCTGTTCTATAAAAGTTTTCCCGAGATCCTTATATTAGGTTTCGCTCTCGGGAGAGTAAAGTAATTTCGATTTGTTGTTAATATTGAATCTTTCGAATTAAATTTCCGTACTTCTTACTTTCGTTAGATTCTTTCGTGTCCTACTGCGCTAAAAGAGCGAATTTTTATACGCGTGTTTGGTAAAAGCCTTCATTCTTCGAAAAATTGAAAATTTAGAAAATATTCTCATTATGGCTGACAAACCGAAGAGAACAATATTCGCAGAAAATTGAGCAAGAAACATGTTGACATATGATAAGAAGCGTAATTGAAAGGGCATGCATTCGTAAAGTAGCTAAAGGCCATTTTTACATATTTTCAGTTTCAGTAAACGACCGATCAAAAATAAGTGATATTCTCATTTCGTCTAACAATTATTTCATAACAAAGTGGTAAAATTACTTTATACGACATCCGGCGGAATGGTTTCTTACAAAGCGGGGCTTGCTGCATGTGTAATAGTTTAAAAAATGAGGAGAAAACATTCTCACAGCTTTAATAGCACAATGAAGTGAAACAATAGCGAGAAAAGCCGGAATGAGCGAAAATTAACTGATTACCCTGTTAATTCGACTGGCGTTGCCAAAAGGGGAAATTGAATCTCGCGACGACAGTAAATTTCATGGGGGTCGTCGTTAACGGGAAAACTTTACGGAAGTATAGAGTCGACGTTGAATTGCAGGAGACGCATAATAAACGGAGGAATTCTGTTTCAGCTGTTTCAACGTGACTTGTTCTCGTCCCTCGAATTTATATTTCTACTGCAAAGAGAAACGAAGAGACAAACTCTCTTTGCGTCCACACGTGTGGTATTCTACCCAAGTAATTAGCAATTCGCGTTTTAAATCTCTATACTGTGTCGAAAAGTTTGGAAATTGCTATTTATAATATAACATTGTATTTTCTGTTTTTTAAATAATCGCCGAACAACGATTAGTAACGACACCTTCAAAGTTGAGATTCGATGTAGCAGAAGCGAACAGGAATACTTATACTTTACAGAGAAATTTTATTATATCAGTTTCGCCTGGCAAAAATGATCAATTCGCGATTTTTCATTGGAATTTCGTAGATCTATAATCATGTACTTTTAGGACCACGACGACTCGTACTACTTATGTATATTTTTATACATACACTTTATGATAAGTACATTTTTCTGAATTTCCTGATTTTGATGTCACTTTATGATTAAGCAGAAAGATTTCAACTTAACATAGTTGAAAATGAAACATGTTTAAATACTCCTTATGCTATCTCTGTGAGATGCTCGTACTAAACATTTTGCACGATGTCATTAACATCTACGTACGTTCTCAAATTCGTTTTCAAACTTTGCCAACATAAACGTGACAGTCGAATCTCGTAACAGTGCTAATGAAATATCAAGATGTTTCGTATTAGACTAATTAATATATTAATAAAATATTTCTACAGCCATTTGAATACTTCCGTAAGCCTGTGTAAACTTCCATATATTCTATTAAAACTTTCACCCTCTGTACCGAATAATTAAAGTACGATCCTCTCTGAGAATATAGAAATATTCTCACTGCAACAAGCAAAAAACTAGTCTTCTCCTGCGCCGGAACTTTCAACGCAAAAAAATTTAAGTGCCTGTTGTAAGTATCTCGAAGCCGAGTGGAAAAAATTAATTATTTTACCGGACGAACTCTTTACGATCGTTTCGTCGTTGTTTTTACTGGACGTTGGAGGGTGGCAATCTCCGACAGGCACGGAATTTAATATTATATTTATTAGCCGGCCGTCATTAATCATTTTGACGTCTATCACGGCGTGCCTCGAACCTCGGCATTCTTTTACGACGAACACCCGTTTTTCTTTCCTTTGCCGCGGCCGCTCGCCGTGAACGCGAATCTTTTTCTCTATTGAAAATTCCAGTGAAAATTGGCTGACGTCTATGTTCTCGAAACGACGAGTGATAAGACTGGCATGCGAACAGAGCTTAAAGAAATGTCCACTTTGTGAAAAGACGCGGTCCTTATTGGATGTCCTTTGGATAGACGCTCTTCCTTTTCTTGCAGAGTATAATAATTGCTCGATGCTAGTCGGTTCGACCTACTGGTTTGGAAAAGCTCTTGACGCTTCCAGATCCTGAGACCTCGGTTTGTATCCTTTGTATAACTAATCGTGGGTACATACAACGAGAAATTAACGAATTAAAAGAAACGGTTTAAAATGATTCAAAGAACGTAGAAGAATCAGAAAGATAGCCTTTAAGATAATATTTATTATCTAAATATACGTATGTAGCTATTTATTGTAAGAAGGAAAAGGGATACAAAATGTATATTTTTGAAATTTATCGAATTTCATAATTTTTGGGAAGGATTACTTGTTTTAAAATTAAAACTTATTTTAATAGGAGAAAGTAGGGAAAATAAAAAGGAAGAGCGAAATAATTGCTTAGTCATTCGATTAATTCTCACAGACTCACAATTCGTTATAGGATATTGTACCAGGGATGATGACGAACAGTATCGGGGGTAAACAAAAGAAGCGCATCGAAGGGTAGCTATTAATTAAGAAAGTTGAGTGATTAAACGCGACCACGTTGAAAAGAGCTTCCACGGTATCTCGTGAACTGATGAAACGAGGCCGCGTACTTTCGTGCTAGATTTCGACTTGAAATTTTGAATTACGATGGCCTCTGATGTCGATGAGGCGACGTGACTGTGAAATTACAGTTCATGAATTATGCTATCGGTTGGCCACAATTCACTAACCGTGTCTGTGGACCGATTACAATCGACTTGATCGATTTGCCGGAGAGGACTTTCGATAACTACTTCTTCGCTGGTTGCTGGCTATAAATCGTATCGAGCACATATTTCATGACTTTTGACATCGCCTATTTTTGCCATTATTCGTTTTGCACGTGTGAATTGCGAGGGAATTCGATGCACGCTAGTAATCTTCGCCAAATGTATAATATTTCATAGTATATTTTTAAACGGTATAATTTATCTCGCGTGACAAGAAAAAATACTCGAAAGTCGTTTGATCGCGTGTAAAATTTTACAGAAATTTACAGTCGGTTAAAAAATTATCCAGCTTTCTGAATATTTCCTGCTTACTCCTTGAAATATAATTTCTTACCGTATAGTTTTACGTTATCTACAAATTATTAGATTATCATTGTAGAATAAAATAATAAATGTTTGAGATAACTAAATTTCAAGTTTTTCTTGTTCTTTATCCATATACGTATAATTTCCCACAATGTAGTTGAGTGCTTTTGCGGTTAACTGTACGGACACACGATATTGGAACAACTTTCGCTGGAACGATTTGTCGTGACTGTAAGTGTGACACATTATCGTATGTAGGTATCGTAAATTAATAGTTGTCACAAAGTAGACGTTGCAAAACTAGTTTGAGCGTTCGTGAGTTGCGGAATGAAGCTTGATATACGGCGCAAAGTAATAATCTTGAGATAAATGTTCATATTTCATTATGCTGCTTTGAACGTCCTTCCTCGGTTAATTGCAAGATTGTAAATTTCAGTGTGGAATTGATGTATCATATAATCAGAAATAACGTTTCCCATGCTTTTTGACATATTGTATATATATGTAGAATATTGCATAACAGTAACAGGTTTGATAGGAAACAAATCAAATGTTACAAATTATATGTCATTTGATTATTCTGTTCGACGTCAGATTGGAAAATTATGAAAGGCAGGTCCATAACGTATGATTTATAATGATTTATCAATTCACTGATATTACTAATTGATAAATTATTGTACAAGAGAATTCGGTTATAATTTTTACTTATATCGCGATAACAAAAAGCACAAAGTTAAGATTTATTTCAGTCTACGGTCTATTCCTTATAATTTTATATAATTTCTGACCTTAACAGTAGCATTTTGATCCGTTCGTGAAATGATTTTTATCAATCACGTGCTTTTAAGAAACGCACAAAAATATACATAAATTTATGAATTTAAACAATTTTCAGAAGATCCTTTAACTCGAAAAATACATTTCCACCGCACACTCGTAGCACACAATAAATCTCTTATCTCTTCCTTTTACCGAAATTGCTAGCGCGAAACTCGAACTAATACGTCAATCTGTCCATCATCACTGTTTCACGATGACGATCACGTTCGTGCTGCAGAGTTTCCTTCAACGAAGTCAACACGAATTATTCAACAACAGAGATCTCGCGATAATTGCCAGCACTCTATGAATTCCGTTTGCAAATCCATCAGAAATGGCCGGATCAATGCATGGACACATTTGGTGAATTACAGCGCCGCGACAGAATGATTCATGAACGAGGATTTCGATCGGGCACGCGGCAGATTTGTTGGTTCGTTTGCAAAACTGGCGCGCAATTAGCCCTATCCTGCGCATCATTCACCATGATGATGCGCAATTACTTAGCTACCGCCGTTTCAGGTGTTTAATATTTACGGTTTCACGTTACCGTCAAATAACATTTGTTAGGAATCGAACCGCATCGCCTAACTAATCAATTTGTCGCTCGAGATTCAACGTGATGATGAGAGACTGGAGTTCGTAATAATTTTTAATATTCACACGATAGAATAATAAATACTCGAAGTGGAGAAATTTCGGGCTATGTTCTACTTTGCACAATTTTCCCCCAAAGACTCGTATTGAGCGAAAGCGTGTCTTTTCTTGTTTTAATCTCAAGAAGAATGAAAGCAGATTTGAATATTTAACAGGGAGCCAATTTGTTAGTTTCGTTTTCTACGTTTTACGAGAACGACATTCGCGTTAGCCATACTCGTTCATAAATTTGATAAATGCACGGGTCATATCTACATCCCATTTATCTACAAATAACATCGTCATGAAAACCTAATTTCGTGCTGAAACTTTGCTGTTAAAGCTACTACATTAATCAGTACGTTTCACTTCGAACATAACAGCACGTTATCTGCGTAATAGAATTTTGTAACTTGTAAATAGTTATATCAGCATGTTTGCAAATATAACGAATATTTTAGAACGAAATTTTAATTAATATCATATAGTGATATAAAAATAAGAGAAAAATTGACATTTTTTTAACCTTCTCGATCAAAGGATCGAGTAATGTACCTTACGCCTTCTACAAATTTCCTTTTTTATCAAACGTCATTTAGCCCTAATTTCTTCTTCTAGCCTTCTCGAGCCAATGTTTAACTGCGTTTCGTCGCTATTTGCGAACTAATTACGAGAACTCATGGAACGATCGAGTTCAGTAAATGAACTTTAAAACTGGCTTCGAGTTTGGTTGTAGGTAAAAAAGTCGTCGCTGGTAATATAAGTTAAGGCAACTTAAACCGCATATAAAATGATTATGAAACTATCCAAGCCAATCCGACGATTTAAACGTTCATCCTTAAATCAGTTTTATAATTTTGTTAAAAACAAGCTAAAAATTCAATTCAAAGCGAGTAGAACTTGTAGCACCGACTTCCGTATTTCAATTGTCGACTGGGACTCCTTCAAGTTAGACATTTAGCAAGTCATGTGAAAATAATATACGATACCACTTGATACGCTTGAAAATGTCGCATGATAATTATTATGCAATTTACTATATAATTGAATATTCTGTAATAATTATGTTCAAATAATTGAAATACGTCATATTAAATTAAGTTAATAATATAATATTCTACGATAAATTACACAGTAGATATTGAGCTTGTTAAACGTTGATCGATGAAATGATATTTGTTATTAATGTTATATTTCCGTTTAATATATTAATTTTCAGTCTCTTTGCAGATTTATTTTGTTCTCTTCTGTATTACTCTGACTTCTATTCTTTACCACAATTCTTTACTCTTTTTATTGTTTACTACAATATTTATTATTAAATAGGTCCTTCCTTCTATCATAATTTTTGTTTGCGTTTTATGTGAACAAACAAGAGAAAGGTTCAAAATGTATAATAAGGTATAGTAATAAAGTAATGAACAAATTTTGAAAGCACGTATACAGGATGAAATCTATCTATCTCCATTATTTTAAAATCTTTTCCAACAAAGTTTGAAATTCATATGAGAAATCCTAGAGATATGAGAATACGTGTCAGGAAGGAATTTGCTTAAACGCTAGCAAAAGTCATCTCGAGCACAGGCTCACGGTAATTGTTATTCGATCCATGGAACTCTTACAAGTAAATACAATTCAAAAGTTTCAGGAGTTGGGCCAAGCTTGGTCTGATCCTGCCACGTAGCAGCAAAGAGATCCTTAAATCATGTTTGATCGTGATGTTACGATCGATCAGCATTTCAATCGACGCGACGCCTTCTTCTCTCGTGGAATCGTGTCGCCGGCATACACCCGACGAAATTGAATTTGAGTAGCAGCAGGTACTCGGATAGACGTACTTTACAACATGTTTCCAGAAAAATTCACAGCATATGCATGTCCAATGATACACCATGTAAATGGATTATGAATTCAAACGTTTGTAGAAGTTGAAGAAAATTCATGAAAATTACATTTGTATTATTAATCTTTAGAATCTTGTATTTTAATATACTTTTATACAATGTCGCAGAATCTCCTGATTTGACAATTTTTGTTCCATATTAAAAATTTGTATACTATATTACAAATTATTCCACTTTCTACATTATATCAGAAATGTGTTAAATAATAATTTTTTAAAGGAAGTTATATATTCGGAAAATTAAGAAAATATTTCTCTGGTGTAGAGATATTATACAAAACCAATACAAAATTCTTCGTATAATTTAGAATTCATTATCTAATTATTTAAATTTCATATTCCATAAAAACTTCTTAAATATTTAATTTTTTTCTTTTATATAAGTGTAGGATAAGATTCTAAAAGAAGAGGTTCTAATATAGAGATCAGAATTCGTTGGTTTCGTTTACTTTCACAGTAACATGGTAAAGCGAGTGTACGTCAAGATCTCATAATTTATCGTTGAAAACTTAATATACGTTTATAGTACCAGCGACTTAATAAAGTCGCTTTAAAGCGGTCGCTACAGGGGAAGCATTCTACTCTTGAATTTCTAAACAGCTTCGCCCACTAGTTAATCTGTAGTACAAGTTTAGAAAGTTATGAATTAACTGCTACATGCTATATTTCTTGCTTTTTTTACGACGCAAAGTGATGACACAATTATAATTCTGCATCTTTCAAATTAAGAGAATCTAAGCTACTATCTTAATCCATTTTTTTATCAAAATAACTACATATACTTAAATATTTACTTTTACAATCTATTTCGATCTCTCTACGTAAATTTAAATTGTCCCATTAGATTCTTGCCGGCCAAAAGTTTGCAATCATTACGTGTTTTATCGAATCCTAAAATGTAACAAATATACGTTACATTTGGATTCTGTTTACCGAGAGTAATTTTTAATTAGAAATTTATCAAAATTTTTATGCAATTCTTCAAGTACTACTTTTAACAGACATGCACATGTCCTCCAAGATTAAGAAGAACATTTAATCCGCTATCTTCACTGCAGGTTAATGAAACCACGAGCCAACAGACTCGCTTACACTTGATCCTAAAATCCCACTAAACTTGTCCGACTGTTTTCAATTAAGATAATAGCCAGTGTACAGTTTCAACCTCAAAAGTTAATCGATCTGAAGTGGCAGATGTGAAATGTGAATAGAATTCCGTCTGTTTCTCGAGATGATTCGAGTTTCCATTTGCCCCGACGATAAGCCTCTATTATCCCTTGCCTTTCCTTTTTTCTTTTATCCTGAGCAGGGAATTAGTGGGAACTTTATGACGTTGCTCGTTCGCTGCAACGTTTTGGATAACAGCCAATCAGCACACAGCCCACTTTTATCGATTTTGAATTAGGATATTTTTGGATTGAGGTCAGCAATATTTCGGAAATTAGAAAATATTTCCACTTGATGAAATTTAATAACGGAACGCACGATTTAAAATTTCCTATGATAGTTTATAGATAAAAATCACAAAATGTTGTTACTTTATTTTTGTATAACAGTTTTTCTGCGGTAACTGAGTATGATAAGGAATTTCTGACGAGTTATAGTTTGAGCTGAGTTCTCTGAAAGATTACTTCCCGTTTCTCAATAACAGCTAAGATATCCTAGACACAAGTACTTGTTCAAAGATAAACCAGAACTTTGTCTAGTATATCGATTTTCCAGGTTAAACAGCTGTGACAGCTAAATATTTCCGAAGAATAAATTCGTTGAAGCGTATCTTCCAAAAACAGTTGAAATTCTACAGTAAAATGACAATTTTGTATTTACATGTACATATAATTCAGCAGCTAGTAGGTTTCACGAACTTCAGCTCTATAATTCCCATATCCTTTCATTTTTCAATTTCAGAGTATTCGAATATATTGAACTCGTAAATAAAAACGTAAATAAAAATCATATTCACTCATATACAGCGAGTCAGACGTATAAAACATGTCGTCGATTAATTTTTTCGTTACATTTCGTTATTGTTACTATTTACTATATATTTATTATTTTTACTATTTAATTCCTTTATCGATTTAAGTCTCCACGGTCTCTCGTAACAAACCAAATTGCAAATCACGACTGTACGTTTAAAACCAATTTCTGTAGTTGCGTTTAATTTTGTTTCTTTGTCTCTCAAAGACACAATGTTACATATTATTTAATACATACCACAGTATAGTACATAATTTTCTAACACGTCGAAATTCTACAACAATAATCAATAGCGTGCCATAAGCTCCCTCTTCTTCCTGAAGATATTGGGTCTTCTAATTGATTACCAGGTTGGACTATGATTGTTCCTTTTGTTCCCCGATTCGCCGGTTAATTGGCGAAAGTTTCACATAGGGCGCGGCAACACCTCGATGAAGTTACGGCGGCAACGAGAATGTGTATCACGATCCGGGTCTCCTTAATTGTTTCTGTGGCCGGATACAGTGCGCTCTGGCCAATAAGCTGACCGACGAGCTGTTTCCCGCGTTTCTTTCATAAAACTAAATGAACCCGTCGCGCGTGATCCGACTGAATTATCGTCCGGTACGGTGGAAAGTTTGATTGATAGTCTCGCAAGGTGGATCGTTCTGCTCTTCTTAGTGGTCGATCTGCAGCTGAGGGAAACATTATGGAACTTTTCGAATACGAGCAGGGAAACGAACGACGGGGTTGGTAATCATTCCTTGGCTTTCTCTGTCGTACGATTTGCTTGAAAATATTTGAATTTAAGTTGGACGTAAGTTTGGTTACATGTTGCATGAATATGGTAGCGTGTTAGATCGTTAAGAGTCAATATTTCTGTGTGATATTCTTCATTATGTGTGAGCTTTCTTGGTAATTTAATTTCTACTATGCTCTTTGATTGAGGAAACCTAAACGTTTATTAAGAGATTAGTTTGGAGTATATATAAATATTTGATATTTGACATTATACGTTGTCAAATAAATTACTATTGCTAATATAATAAATTTGTTCGAGTTATGTTTTATTTGTCCAACTTAAATTTTTAGATTATTGTTAAAAAGCGAATGAATAATATTACATATCTATATGCTAGGTTTGGTATTAAATATTTGCGTTATAAAAATTAGTGCGATATAAAAGTGAATTTTATTAAACATTAAAAATTTTATGGAATTCCGCCTAATTTTAACAAATATCTCAAAACTGATAATACTTCATATATATTCCTCACAACAACACATATTCGTACAACGATCGAAGATTTCCCCTGAAAAACACTCGATACTCTCATCTTTTCTACATTAATCTCTTCTATCTTTCTCTCTCTTAATTAAAAAGTTGAAAACCCGTGAAAATAGGGGCAGACGAGTAGACGATCGTGTAGAACGTGACGATTCGAGATCGGCGTTCCGTGCGTTACAATTTCGAAATTTCCTGTGCCATAGACAAGCAGCCTACGTTCTATTGACGAAACAGGTGAAACCCGATGAAAACCAAAAATCGTGGCTCCGGGGCTCTCGATGACATGGGATGGCGAATTCGATGCGTCGGAATGAAAAGCGTCGAGGGAACGAACGTTTGAAGCCGGTGAAAACGCGGTGAAAGTCGCCGCGTGGAAATTCGAAATCGTGGCCGTTTCAAAGCCAGGATAATCCGAAGTGGCCACAATACAGCAGTTGATGTATGGCGGTTTGGACAGGGCATTGGTCAACCTGACGCGGATATATTGCACGGCCTATATTACTACTTCAGTTTGGACTGCATATCTGCTTGTCTACTAGCTACGCGACGCAGTACTCTACTGTGCGAGCACGCTTCATGGTTGCGTGAAATATTCTCGACAAATGAATAATTCCGTCAGAGAAATGGATTATCGCCTTTCCTCGTCGCGAGACGCGTTATTTTTAAGTGCTTTAGGGACAGATGCTTTTGTGATCGACGCTATCCAATAAATTATTAACGAGTTGCACGTTTAGGAATCAAAATTTTCATCGTGATTTTCTTGTAATTTTGTTAATATATTAGGTTGTTTGGGAAATTTATAGCGTTTGTGGCGGTTTATAATAATCTTCTATTGTACGTTTGATAAACGGACTGCGGAGTTTCACGTTATTTCTCTGTCGTATTATGTCTCTCAGCAATTTGTTCTACGTCGCACCAACTGACGGTTAGAAGCGTAAAAATGTACAAAATTCATATGATATGGAAAAATATAATATAATATATATAATTTTATTTTATCTGATAAAAATTAGAATCTTCGTTTCTTATTCAAACTTAGTCATCTTTTCGTCAAAAATTGATCCATCGTGAAGACAGCATTAATAGCGATACTCTTAGAAATCTCGCCGAGTCTACGAACGAAAGTCCGCTTTTCTCACGAATTTCACGAAAGGCGTCGACGTTGTCGCCGGCTACAATAGTCGACCTCGGACGAAGAGGGACGAGCTAGTCGAAAAAAGAAGGAGAAAGACACAGGGGAGAAGAGAAAAGTGGAAGTTTAGTGGTAGCATCGTTCGAGACTGGAGAACGTGGCGCGATTGCTGCAGCTGCAGCTGCAAACAGACTTCCTCCAAGAGGTTCACGATTCCACTCCGGTAATTGGAGACTTTTAACGATCCAGCCAGCTTTCAAGCTAGCACTCCGTATCTGTTTTCCGCACGAGGAACAGCGAGTGAAAAGGATAGGAAAATGGACAGCAAGCTAGAGAATGCGGATACGAAATTCTGTTCTACCTTTTGTCAGATAATTACATTATAGTTGCAACACGAGTAAAATTACTATGATCGTCCTTTCAATACTTTTTACATTAAGGAATGAATATTTGGAAAAGGACTAAGAATCGTCGATTGGTATTGGATTTCCAACAAAATATAAGTTAGCGA
This sequence comes from Bombus terrestris, assembly GCF_910591885.1. Lineage (NCBI taxonomy): Eukaryota > Metazoa > Arthropoda > Insecta > Hymenoptera > Apidae > Bombus > Bombus terrestris. The sequence goes on from NC_063272.1 coordinate 16,165,373, forward strand.
TTAGAGTACTTTTTTTAAGTAGATATAACAACACATGTTTTCTCGATCATTGGAAATTTTCTTCTGCAGATGAAAGTAGCGACGATTATGATAATTTTGAAGATCTGTCTGAGAACATTTTATTTTATTTTAAGTACTGCTTTTGCAAACATCTTAATACCGCGTATATGGCGTAATTCGTTCCTATCGAAACGCACAAAAACCTACATTTTTATAAACTTGACACTCTCCCCTGTCCAACACCTTTTACTTCGTATCTATACGACTCTCCGTTGTCGAGATATAATCGTTTAAAACGAAACACAGTTTTGAGTATTTCGACGATGCTCTCTCACACGCGAGCCTTTCGCTGGTCTATCACAAGCGTAGACCACGCGCACTGGTCAGCGACAGACGTTGAGTCAGCGACAGACGTTGAGTCGGCGACAGACGTTGAGTCAGCGCTTTTGTACTCTCGCTAGAGGCGACGCACACATTTCCAGGAAAAAAGTAGGTCACGCCATTCCAGACTATTCAGATTGACATTCCGCACGTTTTAAATACTGTTTTCCAAGCGCTATACCTCTGAAACCGCTAACGATGTCGGCTTCGAACGAAGCGGCATTTTTAGAGCATAGTGTGTCGAAACATGTATTTTATTTATTCAATGCACATACTATTTCGAATTAACAAAGTATAAGCAAAATAATGTTCGACATCTTGAAATCTATTCTATCAATGAGAATCACTGTATGTATCATTTATTTATCTCGGAAAGCTTACGGTCATTTCGGCATATGTTAGTATCCATTAAAGAATATTTTAAGGTTTGAACATTTCTTGTAAGTTGCATGATATTTACAATATATCGATATTGATTCTGATTTGATAAAGGTTAGGTCCAGTTAGATTCTGATTTTGGTAATTTAGTAAAAACATTTTATTAATTTTTAACAATTAGAGATAACAGGAGTTTGTATCGTGTGTACTTACGCCGCGCGTGATTAATTCGTTCGTACATCTCGATAAAGTTGACATACTCTTATTATAAGACGACCAAAATATCCGGATACTTACGACCTACTTATAGCGTATGTAATAGCCATCATCTCCCTTTAAAATCATCCGTCTTGGCTTCTTCCTCTTTCCAACGTTATCTCGACTCTCTCCCGCGGCATTCCCCTGGCGTACTGCGACCGTGCACTAAATCACTGGCTGCTTCTTGTCGTCTTTCTCTCTTCCACGTTGTGGAAGCCAGCATCCTTCGACGCGAGAGATCTCCGCAGGAACAAAAAAGATGAAAGACAAGGGTAGGAGAGCCGACCGAAGGATCTGGTCGTGGAAAGCTTAGAGCTGTCCTACCTCAACGTTAAAGACCGTACGAGTCTTCTTGTTCTACGACCCTCCCTCGATCCACCTTCCCAGTACCTTTTCCCGTTGCTTCTGTCGGCCAGCTAAGGCGATTTTCGCGGCTGGATCCCTGCCAAGGACTCGGGGCGCCGTTACGGTCAACTTCCGATGGAACTTTCCGACGGACTCTATTCTTACGGTTAATTAAATTTTTGTCGTTATGCCTGATACACGTTCGTCCTCGTCGATTCCTTCAGTCGTGTGTGATGAATCGTTATGGGAGTCGTGAATATTAGAAGAATATTAGAAATCTGCGTTTGTTTAACGCTTTTTCTCTTGATATTAATGCAATACTTGCTTTAAAAATAATACGTAAAAGTCAGTCGCTGATTAATATTTGACTCTGTATCTCAGTTCGAGAAACTTGCGTATTTCCATAGAAAGTAATATTATGAAATTAACTTCCTTCGTTCGTCGTCTTTCAGTCTTCAAATAAATTATATTTTTCAGAATACTGAAAGTACAATTGCGATTTAACAGTCGGCAGAAGTGGATCTCTGAATACGATTCTTATATTTTTTAACAAGTCTTTGCTTTTCTTGCTCTTTCTTCTTTCTCTTGCTTTTTTCTGTGTAGTTTTTGATGGGTTTGTACTTTTCTTGCTCTTTCTTTCTTCTTTCTCTTTGTAAGAACGTTTTTCGCGGCTTTAATGTAGACCATAGGTAAGACGGTTTTCCTTGTTGAATTCGTGCCAAGTGTTCAGCGCAATCTTCCATTATGTTCGATTTTTTATTTCCGCCCTTGGACCTAATTAAAGTTTTTGTACTTGAAACTCGGCGAATTTTTTCCCCACAAATGGCTGTGCCTCTAATGACTGAGAACAATGAGAGAATACTTCTCTTGGAAAAAGATTACTTAAAATACGATCTGCTTTAAATTTCAAATTTCGTGGACGAATTTATTTACGCAGCATCGTTTGTCTCTTCTTCGAACAATTTTACAGAATATGGTCATTAGGCTGTGGATCTTTATGCAAAATTAGGAAACGAGAACGTAAATAGAAATTTATTTAACGAGTTCTTTATCTTGAACATAATCTTAGAAAACTACACACGATGTTCATTCCTTGCTGGTGAACTTTTTATCGGATAAATTGTGATTACGAGTAAAATACTTTTGAGAAATATTTGTCAAAATATTTTTAAAATTTTTCTCTATTTCGAAGATCTATAATGATCACAAATTTTCTCCAGATTATGAAGCCTCAAAGTAATCCAAGCATCTCGATACTACTTTCCATTTAAGCGTCGCATCTATCACACAACACACAAACGATCTTACGAGCCATTAACATCACAATAAACCCAACATACGGCAACGCTTCTTATCTCAACGATTATCATGAAACGCCTCTTTCGAGTTCACGATTCTCTTCTTGGTAATTCGAGTCAATCAACCTAACACGATCGTTATCGAATTGAAATAATCTAAGAAACGTGACACTATAACTAGGAGATTGAGAAACCGAGGAGAAAGTTTAACGTCGTTTAAAACGTCAGGTCCATCGCGAACATCGTATAAAAGGGTAGTGTCGAAACAGTCCTGGCAAGGAGTTCATTCAGCTCCCTGAATGGCCACTATCTCTTCCGGATTCGAGGGGTGGTTAAGTCGTCGATGAGGTCGGGGATTTAACGATCGTACCTACTCGAAGCAACGGCGACTTTTACTCGTTCGTCGAGCGATAGTCGTCCATCTCAAATCGATGGTATTAAACGAAAGGATCGGTTCTATCGATATATATATAGTATATATCTATATATAGATATATGGAGGTATATAGATCTATATAGGGTGTACCGGGTAAATCGAATCACTTGAATAACTACGGTGGTTACAAAAAGTATTTGTACATATTTTTATTGCACATACTCCAATGAATACACTGTTGGCTATAAATATTGGGATAGCTACTCGTTATACTTATTGGAAAACTTTAACAGATTGCACTTTATTTAGTAATTCATTATGAGATGCAAATAAAATAACAGATTTATAATAAAATACACTGTCGTGCAAAGTTAAATAAAAAAACTGAATTTTCAATGAAAAATCGTCGATATTTAAACTGTTGTAATTTGATGAAAAAGAGCGTATAACTTTTGTAATAACGAGATCATTTTTTTCAAAGATGTTCTTACATTGCGTAGCGGATGGAAAAAGCGAAGACGCTTTGTCTTCCCGAAACTTTTACAAATTCAGACGTCTCTACGGACACTGAAAAATCTTTTCTATGACTGAAATCACCATGGATTTGAAGATTGATTGCCTCTCATTTACGATGACCTCTTAAAACACGACGTACGATTTTTTATCGCCGTTTTGTTGAACTTTGAATGAAAAGTGTGCTACCGACACTAGAATAATCCAAGGTAGTCCAATACTAGGGGGAGGTGTAGTTAATGTTTAATGTTTGCAATTATATCATTCTTTCATTGCATTTTAATTTGTGAAGTATGTCGGTATGGCTCCTGGGCGACTCATTTAGGTGATCCCATTTAACTGGTACATCCTATGTAGAACGTAGTATATACTATATATATATGCAGGGTATTCAGCTACTATCTCAACGTAATTTAAAGGGTGATTCTTGAAAATCAAGAATAAAAAAATTGCTCTGTTATTGGCAATTAAAAATCGGCTAAAATATCCCTACACGCGAGCAAACCTCCTTACACAAACGAAGGAAGGTCAGCATAAGCAACGAGGCGCACAGTGATCCTCAATTCGAACGACACATGAGCAGCAGTTTACTTCACAAAGAAGAAGACCGCAGTATTCAGATACATAAACAATCCCGCGAGACGTTTTGCAAAAGAAATGGCAGATTAAACATTAAACCTACTGACTCATGGAAATCCATAAGAGGTTTGGGTGGAGTTATTTAATTTTAGAATAGTCCATTCTTATTTGTACTTTGCTAATTACCAAAAGAACTTGTTATTAGTTACACTTATAAGTTATGTCTGAATTATATTTCACTAATTTTTATGATTGATATAAATACCTACTCAGAATCGCAACTAATTAGCTCATATTACTTGCCATATAATTAATAATTATACCAGTTATACAGTTAATTGCTTCGTTGCACAGTAATACAATTAATAATTATATATCAAATACTATTGATTACCCAGATCTCACCAGAAGGAGGTGTTGCGAGTGAAGACCCAAACCATGCACCCTCCACTTACGCAAAAAAATCAAAAATTTATTTATCATCAAATAAATACTACTTCTGATGTGCGTAGTTCTTAGCTTGGTATCGTTTTCCAAGGATTAATCAACTGATTAATTTTTGGAAAACGATGCCAATTACCGGGTCTCACCACGAGGAGGTGACTACGCAAGAGACCCGCCCATGGGTTATTTATCTTTATACATCTATCTCGACATTCAACCCATTGGCAGAATGTCGAGTTACGACTCTACTTGACCATGGGCCTGCGTAAAGAAATAGTTGCTTCGTAGCATAACTGCGAAACACATATCTCCAACGCAGCGCTTACATGAATCTTTACAATCGTGGAGCAAAGCATACATAACGCCACAGCTATCTCCCACACAACGATTACATAGATCCGTACAAATATTGTACAATAATTGGCGTCCCTATTGGCAGCATTCGGTATCAAAGACACATTTATCTATCTTGGAACGAATCAAAGAAAATGAAGCTAACGAACGAACTAACAAACTTACGCGACGTACCCCCGTGCACAGGATAACCCGAAGGATTAGCGGAAAGCCCAAGTATTGACCATAACTCGATTCCTGTTTCGCCGTTCGAAACTTATACGAGTCGCGGTCGATGCCGCCGACCGATGATGCCAGTGATCCGCTGGTGATCCAGCCGTGGATCCAGCACATAGGCCGGCAACTTAACACACTCCAACTGAACATGTGGAACCCGGGGAGGGGCCGCTGAACAGGATTACGAAGGCATAGGCCTCAACTGTGGGGCCCACCCCCGCGGGCCCGAACAGGATTACGGAGGACGTGAAATTACAGGTCCCTGCCCGAGTACCGAAGTACCAATCGGACAGAAGTGCAGATCCACGACTGAATCCCCAACAGATTCGCAAGCATCAGCGGCGCGACGACAACTCCTGCGATTCGGTGCGAACGTCGAGCAGTCATCGAGCAGTCACCAAGACTGAGGTGTGCTTGGGCCGCCTTACGAATCCGAAGAGTTGTCCAGTGCACGTTGACCCGCACGTACCCGGAATACGCACGAGCGAGTACGTCACGCGACAGTTTGAAACAACTGAGCGATCGCGAACCGACAAATCGCGGGTACAATTTTTCGTTCCAAGATGGATAAGTATCGTTGTACAGAATGAGCTCACAATGCACTTAACATAGGTATCTATCTTACGATTAATTAAGCCTAAAACGCACGCATTCTACGGTGTCCCCCGGTGTCCAACGATGTCCCCCGGTGTCCAACGATGTCCAACGGTGTCCAACGGTGTCTAACGGTGTCCAACGATGTCCAACGGTGTCCAACGATGTCCAACGGTGTCCAACGGTGTCCAACGATGTCCAACGGTGTCCAACGGTGTCCAACGGTGTCCCACGGTGTCCAACGGTGTCCCGCGGTGTCCCACGATGTCCAACGGTGTCCCACGGTGTCCAACGGTGTCCCACGTTGTCCCACGTTGTCCCACGTTGTCCCACGGTGTCCCACGGTGTCCCACGGTGTCCCACGACGTCCCACGGTGTCCAACGTCGTCCCACGGTGTCCCACGGTGTCCAACGGTGTGCAACGATGTCCAACGGTGCAGTCCAGTGTAGATCATCCAAAATTCTTTTCACGGCATTTGGAGATCCACACTGAACCAATGGTGTCCCACGTTGTCCCACGGTGTCCCACGGTGTCCAACGGTGTCCCGCGGTGTCCCACGATGTCCCACGGTGTCCCACGGTGTCCAACGGTGTCCCACGGTGTCCAACGATGTCCCACGGTGTCCCACGGTGTCCCTCGATGACCCACGATGTCCCACGATGTCCCACGGTGTCCAACGTCGTCCACCGGTGTCCCACGAAGTCCCACGATGTCCAACGGTGTCCCACGGTGTCCAACGGTGTCCCACGGTGTCCAACGGTGTCCCACGTTGTCCCACGTTGTCCCACGTTGTCCCACGTTGTTCCACGGTGTCCCACGGTGTCCCACGACGTCCCACGGTGTCCAACGTCGTCCCACGGTGTCCCACGGTGTCCCACGGTGTCGAACGGTGCAGTCCAGTGTAGATCATCCAAAATTCTTTTCACGGCATTTGGAGATCCACACTGAACCAATGGTGTCCCACGTTGTTCCACGGTGTCCCACGGTGTCCCACGTTGTCCCACGTTGTCCCACGTTGTCCCACGGTGTCCCACGGTGTCCCACGGTGTCCCACGACGTCCCACGGTGTCCAACGTCGTCCCACGGTGTCCCACGGTGTCCCACGGTGTCCAACGGTGCAGTCCAGTGTAGATCATCCAAAATTCTTTTCACGGCATTTGGAGATCCACACTGAACCAATGGTGTCCCACGAAGTCCCACGATGTCCAACGGTGTCCCACGGTGTCCAACGGTGTCCCACGGTGTCCAACGGTGTCCCACGTTGTCCCACGTTGTCCCACGTTGTCCCACGTTGTCCCACGGTGTCCCACGGTGTCGAACGGTGCAGTCCAGTGTAGATCATCCAAAATTCTTTTCACGGCATTTGGAGATCCACACTGAACCAATGGTGTCCCACGTTGTTCCACGGTGTCCCACGGTGTCCCACGGTGTCCCACGGTGTCCCACGGTGTCCCACGACGTCCCACGGTGTCTCACGACGTCCCACGGTGTCCCACGGTGTCCAACGATGTCCCACGGTGTCCCACGGTGCCCCGCGGTGTCCCACGGTGTCCCACGACGTCCCACGGTGTCCAACGTCGTCCCACGGTGTCCCACGGTGTCCAACGGTGCAGTCCAGTGTAGATCATCCAAAATTCTTTTCACGGCATTTGGAGATCCACACTGAACCAATGGTGTCCCACGTTGTCCCACGGTGTCCCACGGTGTCCCACGGTGTCCCACGGTGTCCCACGGTGTCCCACGATGTCCCACGGTGTCCCACGGTGTCCAACGGTGCAGTCCAGTGTAGATCATCCAAAATTCTTTTCGCGGCTTTTGGAGATCCATACTGAACCAATGGAATCCCACGGTGTCCCACGTTGCAGTCCAGTCTAGATCATCCAAAATTCTTTTCGCGTTTTTTGGTGATCTACACTGGACCAACGGTGTTCTACGGTTTCCAGCGGCGTCCCACGGTGTCCAGCGGCGTCCCACGGTGTCCAGCGGCGTCCAATGTCGTCCGACGGTGTCCAATGTCGTCCCACGTTGCAGTCCAGTTTAGATTATCCAAAATTCTCTTCGTGGCTTTTCGTAATCCAAAATGGACTGTAATAGCGTGATTCTGAGCTTGGTATCGAATTATTGTGCAATGTTTGTACTTATCAATGTAGTTGTTTTCTGAAAATTAATCAACTGGTTAATCTGCGAAAACAATTACATCGATTGGTACAAACATTGTACAATAATTCGCAACCGTACTGGCAACATTCGGTATCAATGATACATATGTCTAACTTGGAACCACAGAAAGGAAATGAAAGTACTGACACTGTATATACAATTTAGAGTTTTGCAAAGGAGACATACGACTCGTTGTAGTAAGCTTATGAAGATATCGAAAAGTTATATACTCTAACGTGACCGCAATATTCTTCTTTTAAAAATGGGAAAACGGGAAGAAGTCTGAACAATCAGACGATGGAAGAAAAATCATTTGGGTATCTAGCATACATATTCAATATGCTATGAAAGGTTCATATATGTAACTGAAACGTATTTTCTGTAAATTGATAAATTTGAAACAAACTCATTTACTGGATTTGGTATATGGAAGAAACAGACATCTTTAAAACGAGAACATTTTATGAAACATTTTATGAAAAATAAACTATTAATAATGGTCAATTATAGATCAAATTACTATTGATTAAATTTTAGCAAATATAGAGAATCGTGTGTATCTTTTAATCGAAACTAGGGTTACGTTGGAAACAAGAATTTTAAGTAATTGAATTTAAACTGAATTAAAAATTGTAACGTTCATTTGGAATAACTAAGATGAGAGAAACCCAGGTTATTATAAAATCACTTGCTTTATCTTTTAACTTTTAACAGTATCTGTTAATTTCTACAACAACATAGTGATTTGCAACGTAATAAACCGAAAGGTATGTGCATAAGCCATTTTTTGCAGAACTTTTGCTACAAACGTGACGATGTCTTTGTTTCGTGACGAAACTTTTGTTTCATGCAAATGAAATTCGAATATTTATAAAATTCTACATTACTGTTAAAAGATTGAAGTGAAAATATCGCGGTCGAAAAAATTCTAAAAGTTATGGTTCTAAGAACGAACAATCACCAGCACTAATTCCAATTGCAATGAATTAAATTTTAAAAAATATTTCAAGCCTTCATAGCAACATTAAGATATTTCGTTATAATACTTTGTTGCGCATGAAATCGCTCACAATTTCATACATGTAAATATATATATATATTATACATTCGTAATAAAGTTCTGTATTTTAGCAGTCATGGTAACGTTAACGCTGACAAAGGAATATGTCTTATAGCAGTATTTTCAGTAATAAACGTAGTAATAAGGGGCGCATTAATAAGGGGCGCTGAAAAAGAAACAAAGCAGTAGCCAGAAGGGCTACTAAAATTCGATTGTCTTCCACTCTATATAAACCCGATCAACACGCCGAGAGTGGAACTGAATATTCTTGTTTCGCAACGCTAATTTACTACTAATATTTATGAAGCAGAAAATTCTCAAAATCAAACGCGACGAGTGCTTCGTTATATTTGCAATATCAATTAATCTACCATTAAAAAAAAAAAGAAAAATCTGAAAATTCCCGATATCTAATACGCAACGCTAATAAGTATAAATCTACGCACTCGTATTTAAGCAATACGCAACACTAATAGCGAGAGATTGCAGTGCAACCATTTAGGAGGTTGCCGATGAACGATCACACTTATACAGCTCTTTAGGCTGTACGTGTGATCCAGCAGCAGTGTCCGACAAATGCAGTCGGAGGGTTTGGGCAGTTTGTGAACGCAACACTACTTAACAAAACGCGAGCATTCATTATCGCAACGCTAATAGGAAAAATAAGTAGAACTCGCGATGGAACAATGTCGCAACGCTAATTCTTAAAGTGAATTTAATGAAAATTACTATTTACTATTTGAAAAAGCTACTTTAAATATCCTAGTATTGCTACTTAAACAGAAAAACAGAAAAAATTCTAAAAATTGCAAAAGACAATCGCGATATCGTAATTCGCAACTCTAAAACAAACGCGATTATCATTTTATCGCAACTCTAATTCAAACCGTAATCATTCTCTCGCCACACTAATGAAAAATAGCAATATTATTTGGTAACTCTAATACAACCCGTAATTAACTTGTCGCAACACTAATAAGAAAAATCGCGATTTGCCCAATGGGACGATGGACCGATATATACATCGGCCAAAAAAACAAAGACTACTACTACTACTACTACTACTAATACTAAAATCGAGCATAGTGACAAAGTAGTAACAATAATGACTTCCCATGCTCTGGATGACCCAGAGGATGGGGAGCCATTAGTAGTTGCCCTCTTGAGTGGCAGTTTGCCGGGCCTCTTCAGCATATAGCCTCTTCTTTCTTCGGGCGCAATGCCCGCTGAAACTTAAATCTAAGCTCGAGACTTCTAATTCGCAAACAAAAAAAAAACTTATAAAATAAAAATATAAACCGCGGAAGCTGATGGAAGTGCATATGGACTGACCAACGATCACAACAGTGATCGTTGCTCACTCGCATGTGCGTGCTCGAGCAATAAACGTTCGTTTCGAGCCCATTCGCGACCGCGACCGCGAAATTCGAAAAATCGAAAGGCAAAACCAGAGACGAGTGCATGCTCTACTCGTGCCAGTTTCACCGTCGATTTTTCAAATTAGATTTCCAGAAACAGGTTGGTCACACGAAAACGCGCCTACCCGACCAGAGACTGTGCCAACCTGCCCGGCCCTACCTACTTATAATTAACAGTCATACCAGAAAGTATACTACCTATCCTACCTAACGCTATATTTAAAAAATGGCAAAACAGGCACACCAACACACTCACTCCACGGTTCTCACACATACCACTCGGGTGCAAAGGTCCTACACTAGAGAGGACGTCCCGGGACGCCTCCGACACCCGAGCTTAATACAACATTCACACTCTAAGGTACGTACCTTTTTCCTGAAATCGACTGACGAAGGCTAGTGACCATTGCGTAATACGTGATAAAACACGTCTGAGAAAATTATATTTTTAAAATAGATATAAGTAAACTTGGAATTATAATTGCGATTGATAGCGATATTAAGAGTATGAGTACACTTAGTCGCGTGGATGATATTATCAGAAATTCTAATTGTATCGAGACGTAAATTGAATCGATATATATCTCGACATTTTTAATATTTCAAGTTTTAAGGAATGAGAAAAAGCGACGCAATTCCACGACCTAACAACACACACACACATAATGTGGAAAATACGTCGTGCACGATACACTAACGCATGGTCAGTCGCTGAGAAATTATTACATTACTTAATTCTAGGTCATCGTGCCCAATGTCTTTCTCCCATTCAAGTAGCACCTGGGCACGTGAATGAGATCCTGACAATGGGCACGGAAAGGGTTAAACCTGAAAATCCTGATCTAAAAAGATGATTAGTTTGTGTAATTTTTATTTAACGGACTAACGTTCTTTGAGTTTATATTTTACTACTTTGCATCTGATTAAATTTACTTTATTAATTTAATAGTAACTAAGTAACTCTACTTTATTAATTTAATAAATTAGAACAAAATTTTAATATTTCGAAAAAAGTAGCGTTAGTAGAAAAAGACTGAGACTCATGCAAATAGAATTATTGACTCTAAATATATTACTAAGAAAGAAATAATCTCAGGCGATCTCTTTATCAAAGCATATACTCGAAAGTGCAGAAGCAGTGTTCAAAATTATTGCTTTGATTAAAAAATCTGCCTGTCGCGAAGTGTCTTCTTGCACGTAAAATTTTGCACATTTTTGTACGGAAAAAAATGAATTTTGACTCATATTTTAAATTCTAACCGAAATGAAATAAACGATCGTGACTTAAGATTGTCACGATCAATTCATTGCTTAAGATCAAGTATATTCGTGTCATACAGATATATTCGTGTAGATATTTGCCATTTGCAAATATTCATACGGAATATTAACATGCGTATTTATAACTAACACGAATATATTCTCAAGTGTATATGTTTAACCTAATTATTAAAAAACTAATTATTATAATCGCGATGTGCAAGAAGACCTATCCTAAACTAATAAATTTCAAAAAATGAGTGTTACTACTCACGGGTATAAGAAATACCCGTGGTCACTATGCTCGCAAAAAAATTCTACGTAATACAACCGATCACCCGTGCCGATTCGGACCTTTCATCCTACGACATGATTGAGTGATCGGAGGAACAGAAATGCATGCGACTCACCGTTCGAAGCGGAGAAACAAAGGACGTATCGTGGATGCTGCGCCACCCCAGCGAATATCATCAGGAACTGTGTAGGGTCCAGTGGTGGAAATGGAGATTGCGAAAAATCTGTTACAGAACAAAACACGATGAGTGATTGCTGATTATTTAAAAAGTTGGAGATAATGAAAAATGAAAGTTTATTAACTTTAGTAACTTTGGTAATAATAAAGATTGAAATTCTAATAAATATGTAAATTGGAAATCTAATATAAAAATTTGAGAACAAATATTCAGTGATTTTTTATGAGTATCAGACAGTTTTACTGTACTTTAATGTTAAGACTTCAAGACTTTATTTCAATTAAAAAGGGCATTTACAGCTTTCTAAATCATCGATCATTTTTATTTTGTAATTAACGACATTTCAAACAAAATATACTAAATAGAACAAATTGGATATACAATATATAAAACTACTTACATTCTTGAGCTCCTGGAGAGGCTTTATCCTCTTGAGGGAGGCACTGACTCTAATACCGAAACGAATATTCAAAAAAATAAATATATAAAAAAAGAAAAATAAAAGACTACGTTACCGCGACCGTTTAAATTATGATCGGCGAACAATAACTCTAATATCGCGTACAAATTTGATTGATAAAATTTTATTATTTTCGCGTGTGACTATTCGATCGAATTTGATCAAAACTATCGTGATTTTAAAATATTGAAAAGAAACTATTGCGTGGCAAACACTGACTCTACAACCGCATTGCGCGCGGTCACAAATATTTCCTGAAAATAAAGCAGTTTAGGGGCGGGGGTGGGGGAGGGGGTGGAAAAGAAGCGAAACGTTGTTTCGACAATTTTCTCCTTTTTCCTATTGAACGTTTATTTAGAAAATACTGCTATTTCTTTACACTTAAAAATTATTATTAAGAAACTGGAACAAGTATGAAACTATAAGTTGAAAATTGTGAGATATTTCTCGATAGCAAACAAATGCTTACGAATACCGTGAATGTAATGCAATCGTTTTCAAGAATTATACTGTTCGCAATTAGAATATATACTGTGAATTTTCGTTATTAGAATACGAAATATACATTGCACTAATACACTATAGTCGCCTGTTATAAATATTGGAAAATATTTGCAAGAATTCAAAAGTTCGCCACTAAATATGTTTAAAGAATACTTGTTTCGAGGTACTTGAATCTAACTGTTACTATGTTGCAAGTTTATGACGTTAACTGTAGCAAATTCACATAATACAACAAAAAAAATTGAATTCCATAAGTGAATTATTGAGATATAACTCAATTTGAAACAATAAAATAACTTATTAAAAATTCGTTTGAAATAAGAGAATGATCTCATATATCGGAAATAGAACAATAATTTATTTAACCGAAACTATTGACACTGCATACACAATTTCGTGTTCTGAAAAAGGGACATTCGAGTCATTGTTCTAAACTGTTTAATATTCTATTTTCGCGGCTCAAAACTTTTGAATATATCGAAAAGTTATAAACTCTAACATGACCGCAATAATTTTCTCTCAAAAATGGGAAACTAAGAAGAAATCCGAACAAACAGACAATGAAAAAAAAATCGCGGCGCGAACTCGTTCGTTCGCGATCTTTCCAAAGAATCAGTGGACTTACGCAACGCACTCCCGTGCACAAAATAACCACAAGATTCAATGCAAAAGAAGAATCGATTTTTATACTAGATTCCAAGTCAGATAAGTACCATTATACAGAATGGGCTCAGAATGGATTTGAGAGACAAGACATATCCCACGGTGTCCAACGGTGTCCCACGGTGTCCAACGGTGTCCCACGGTGTCCAACGGTGTCCCGCGGTGTCCCACGATGTCCCACGGTGTCCCACGCTGTCCAACGGTGTCCAACGGTGCAGTCCAGTGTAGATCATCCAAAATTCTTTTCACGGCATTTGGAGATCCACACTGAACCAATGGTGTCCCACGTTGCAGTCCAGTGTAGATCATCCAAAATACTTTTCGCGGCATTTGGAGATCCACACTGAACCAATGGTGTCCCACGGTGTCCCACGACGTCCCACGGTGTCCCACGGTGTCCAACGGTGCAGTCCAGTGTAGATCATCCAAAATTCTTTTCAGGGCATTTGGAGATCCACACTGAACCAATGGTGTCCCACGTTGTCCCACGGTGTCCCACGGTGTCCCACGGTGTCCCACGATGTCCCACGGTGTCCCACGGTGTCCAACGGTGTCCCACGACGTCCCACGGTGTCCCACGGTGTCCCACGACGTCCCACGGTGTCCAACGTCGTCCCACGGTGTCCCACGGTGTCCCACGGTGTCCCACGGTGTCCCACGGTGTCCCACGGTGTCCCACGGTGTCCAACGGTGCAGTCCAGTGTAGATCATCCAAAATTCTTTTCACGGCATTTGGAGATCCACACTGAACCAATGGTGTCCCACGTTGTCCCACGATGTCCCACGGTGTCCCACGGTGTCCCACGGTGTCCCACGGTGTCCAACGCTGTCCCACGGTGTCCCACGACGTCCCACGGTGTCCCACGGTGTCCCACGGTGTCCCACGGTGTCCCACGGTGTCCCACGGTGTCCCACGACGTCCCACGTTGTCCCACGGTGTCCCACGACGTCCCATGGTGTCCCACGGTGTCCAAGGTGTCCCACGGTGTCCCACGATGTCCCACGGTGTCCCACGGTGTCCCACGGTGTCCCACGGTGTCCAACGCTGTCCCACGGTGTCCCACGACGTCCCACGGTGTCCCACGGTGTCCCACGGTGTCCCACGGTGTCCCACGGTGTCCCACGGTGTCCCACGGTGTCCCACGGTGTCCCACGACGTCCCACGGTGTCCCACGGTGTCCCACGACGTCCCACGGTGTCCCACGGTGTCCCACGACGTCCCACGGTGTCCCACGGTGTCCCACGGTGTCCCACGGTGTCCCACGACGTCCCACGGTGTCCAACGTCGTCCCACGGTGTCCCACGGTGTCCAACGGTGCAGTCCAGTGTAGATCATCCAAAATTCTTTTCACGGCATTTGGAGATCCACACTGAACCAATGGTGTCCCACGTTGTCCCACGGTGTCCCACGGTGTCCCACGGTGTCCCACGGTGTCCCACGATGTCCCACGGTGTCCCACGGTGTCCAACGGTGCAGTCCAGTGTAGATCATCCAAAATTCTTTTCGCGGCTTTTGGAGATCCATACTGAACCAATGGAATCCCACGGTGTCCCACGTTGCAGTCCAGTCTAGATCATCCAAAATTCTTTTCGCGTTTTTTGGTGATCTACACTGGACCAACGGTGTTCTACGGTTTCCAGCGGCGTCCCACGGTGTCCAGCGGCGTCCCACGGTGTCCAGCGGCGTCCAATGTCGTCCGACGGTGTCCAATGTCGTCCCACGTTGCAGTCCAGTTTAGATTATCCAAAATTCTCTTCGTGGCTTTTCTTAATCCAAAATGGACTGTAATAGCGTGATTCTGAGCTTGGTATCGAATTATTGTGCAATGTTTGTACTTATCAATGTAGTTGTTTTCTGAAAATTAATCAACTGGTTAATCTGCGAAAACAATTACATCGATTGGTACAAACATTGTACAATAATTCGCAACCGTACTGGCAACATTCGGTATCAATGATACATATGTCTAACTTGGAACCACAGAAAGGAAATGAAAGTACTGACACTGTATATACAATTTAGAGTTTTGCAAAGGAGACATACGACTCGTTGTAGTAAGCTTATGAAGATATCGAAAAGTTATATACTCTAACGTGACCGCAATATTCTTCTTTTAAAAATGGGAAAACGGGAAGAAGTCTGAACAATCAGACGATGGAAGAAAAATCATTTGGGTATCTAGCATACATATTCAATATGCTATGAAAGGTTCATATATGTAACTGAAACGTATTTTCTGTAAATTGATAAATTTGAAACAAACTCATTTACTGGATTTGGTATATGGAAGAAACAGACATCTTTAAAACGAGAACATTTTATGAAACATTTTATGAAAAATAAACTATTAATAATGGTCAATTATAGATCCAATTACTATTGATTAAATTTTAGCAAATATAGAGAATCGTGTGTATCTTTTAATCGAAACTAGGGTTACGTTGGAAACAAGAATTTTAAGTAATTGAATTTAAACTGAATTAAAAATTGTAACGTTCATTTGGAATAACTAAGATGAGAGAAACCCAGGTTATTATAAAATCACTTGCTTTATCTTTTAACTTTTAACAGTATCTGTTAATTTCTACAACAACATAGTGATTTGCAACGTAATAAACCGAAAGGTATGTGCATAAGCCATTTTTTGCAGAACTTTTGCTACAAACGTGACGATGTCTTTGTTTCGTGACGAAACTTTTGTTTCATGCAAATGAAATTCGAATATTTATAAAATTCTACATTACTGTTAAAAGATTGAAGTGAAAATATCGCGGTCGAAAAAATTCTAAAAGTTATGGTTCTAAGAACGAACAATCACCAGCACTAATTCCAATTGCAATGAATTAAATTTTAAAAAATATTTCAAGCCTTCATAGCAACATTAAGATATTTCGTTATAATACTTTGTTGCGCATGAAATCGCTCACAATTTCATACATGTAAATATATATATATATTATACATTCGTAATAAAGTTCTGTATTTTAGCAGTCATGGTAACGTTAACGCTGACAAAGGAATATGTCTTATAGCAGTATTTTCAGTAATAAACGTAGTAATAAGGGGCGCATTAATAAGGGGCGCTGAAAAAGAAACAAAGCAGTAGCCAGAAGGGCTACTAAAATTCGATTGTCTTCCACTCTATATAAACCCGATCAACACGCCGAGAGTGGAACTGAATATTCTTGTTTCGCAACGCTAATTTACTACTAATATTTATGAAGCAGAAAATTCTCAAAATCAAACGCGACGAGTGCTTCGTTATATTTGCAATATCAATTAATCTACCATTAAAAAAAAAAAGAAAAATCTGAAAATTCCCGATATCTAATACGCAACGCTAATAAGTATAAATCTACGCACTCGTATTTAAGCAATACGCAACACTAATAGCGAGAGATTGCAGTGCAACCATTTAGGAGGTTGCCGATGAACGATCACACTTATACAGCTCTTTAGGCTGTACGTGTGATCCAGCAGCAGTGTCCGACAAATGCAGTCGGAGGGTTTGGGCAGTTTGTGAACGCAACACTACTTAACAAAACGCGAGCATTCATTATCGCAACGCTAATAGGAAAAATAAGTAGAACTCGCGATGGAACAATGTCGCAACGCTAATTCTTAAAGTGAATTTAATGAAAATTACTATTTACTATTTGAAAAAGCTACTTTAAATATCCTAGTATTGCTACTTAAACAGAAAAACAGAAAAAATTCTAAAAATTGCAAAAGACAATCGCGATATCGTAATTCGCAACTCTAAAACAAACGCGATTATCATTTTATCGCAACTCTAATTCAAACCGTAATCATTCTCTCGCCACACTAATGAAAAATAGCAATATTATTTGGTAACTCTAATACAACCCGTAATTAACTTGTCGCAACACTAATAAGAAAAATCGCGATTTGCCCAATGGGACGATGGACCGATATATACATCGGCCAAAAAAACAAAGACTACTACTACTACTACTACTACTAATACTAAAATCGAGCATAGTGACAAAGTAGTAACAATAATGACTTCCCATGCTCTGGATGACCCAGAGGATGGGGAGCCATTAGTAGTTGCCCTCTTGAGTGGCAGTTTGCCGGGCCTCTTCAGCATATAGCCTCTTCTTTCTTCGGGCGCAATGCCCGCTGAAACTTAAATCTAAGCTCGAGACTTCTAATTCGCAAACAAAAAAAAAACTTATAAAATAAAAATATAAACCGCGGAAGCTGATGGAAGTGCATATGGACTGACCAACGATCACAACAGTGATCGTTGCTCACTCGCATGTGCGTGCTCGAGCAATAAACGTTCGTTTCGAGCCCATTCGCGACCGCGACCGCGAAATTCGAAAAATCGAAAGGCAAAACCAGAGACGAGTGCATGCTCTACTCGTGCCAGTTTCACCGTCGATTTTTCAAATTAGATTTCCAGAAACAGGTTGGTCACACGAAAACGCGCCTACCCGACCAGAGACTGTGCCAACCTGCCCGGCCCTACCTACTTATAATTAACAGTCATACCAGAAAGTATACTACCTATCCTACCTAACGCTATATTTAAAAAATGGCAAAACAGGCACACCAACACACTCACTCCACGGTTCTCACACATACCACTCGGGTGCAAAGGTCCTACACTAGAGAGGACGTCCCGGGACGCCTCCGACACCCGAGCTTAATACAACATTCACACTCTAAGGTACGTACCTTTTTCCTGAAATCGACTGACGAAGGCTAGTGACCATTGCGTAATACGTGATAAAACACGTCTGAGAAAATTATATTTTTAAAATAGATATAAGTAAACTTGGAATTATAATTGCGATTGATAGCGATATTAAGAGTATGAGTACACTTAGTCGCGTGGATGATATTATCAGAAATTCTAATTGTATCGAGACGTAAATTGAATCGATATATATCTCGACATTTTTAATATTTCAAGTTTTAAGGAATGAGAAAAAGCGACGCAATTCCACGACCTAACAACACACACACACATAATGTGGAAAATACGTCGTGCACGATACACTAACGCATGGTCAGTCGCTGAGAAATTATTACATTACTTAATTCTAGGTCATCGTGCCCAATGTCTTTCTCCCATTCAAGTAGCACCTGGGCACGTGAATGAGATCCTGACAATGGGCACGGAAAGGGTTAAACCTGAAAATCCTGATCTAAAAAGATGATTAGTTTGTGTAATTTTTATTTAACGGACTAACGTTCTTTGAGTTTATATTTTACTACTTTGCATCTGATTAAATTTACTTTATTAATTTAATAGTAACTAAGTAACTCTACTTTATTAATTTAATAAATTAGAACAAAATTTTAATATTTCGAAAAAAGTAGCGTTAGTAGAAAAAGACTGAGACTCATGCAAATAGAATTATTGACTCTAAATATATTACTAAGAAAGAAATAATCTCAGGCGATCTCTTTATCAAAGCATATACTCGAAAGTGCAGAAGCAGTGTTCAAAATTATTGCTTTGATTAAAAAATCTGCCTGTCGCGAAGTGTCTTCTTGCACGTAAAATTTTGCACATTTTTGTACGGAAAAAAATGAATTTTGACTCATATTTTAAATTCTAACCGAAATGAAATAAACGATCGTGACTTAAGATTGTCACGATCAATTCATTGCTTAAGATCAAGTATATTCGTGTCATACAGATATATTCGTGTAGATATTTGCCATTTGCAAATATTCATACGGAATATTAACATGCGTATTTATAACTAACACGAATATATTCTCAAGTGTATATGTTTAACCTAATTATTAAAAAACTAATTATTATAATCGCGATGTGCAAGAAGACCTATCCTAAACTAATAAATTTCAAAAAATGAGTGTTACTACTCACGGGTATAAGAAATACCCGTGGTCACTATGCTCGCAAAAAAATTCTACGTAATACAACCGATCACCCGTGCCGATTCGGACCTTTCATCCTACGACATGATTGAGTGATCGGAGGAACAGAAATGCATGCGACTCACCGTTCGAAGCGGAGAAACAAAGGACGTATCGTGGATGCTGCGCCACCCCAGCGAATATCATCAGGAACTGTGTAGGGTCCAGTGGTGGAAATGGAGATTGCGAAAAATCTGTTACAGAACAAAACACGATGAGTGATTGCTGATTATTTAAAAAGTTGGAGATAATGAAAAATGAAAGTTTATTAACTTTAGTAACTTTGGTAATAATAAAGATTGAAATTCTAATAAATATGTAAATTGGAAATCTAATATAAAAATTTGAGAACAAATATTCAGTGATTTTTTATGAGTATCAGACAGTTTTACTGTACTTTAATGTTAAGACTTCAAGACTTTATTTCAATTAAAAAGGGCATTTACAGCTTTCTAAATCATCGATCATTTTTATTTTGTAATTAACGACATTTCAAACAAAATATACTAAATAGAACAAATTGGATATACAATATATAAAACTACTTACATTCTTGAGCTCCTGGAGAGGCTTTATCCTCTTGAGGGAGGCACTGACTCTAATACCGAAACGAATATTCAAAAAAATAAATATATAAAAAAAGAAAAATAAAAGACTACGTTACCGCGACCGTTTAAATTATGATCGGCGAACAATAACTCTAATATCGCGTACAAATTTGATTGATAAAATTTTATTATTTTCGCGTGTGACTATTCGATCGAATTTGATCAAAACTATCGTGATTTTAAAATATTGAAAAGAAACTATTGCGTGGCAAACACTGACTCTACAACCGCATTGCGCGCGGTCACAAATATTTCCTGAAAATAAAGCAGTTTAGGGGCGGGGGTGGGGGAGGGGGTGGAAAAGAAGCGAAACGTTGTTTCGACAATTTTCTCCTTTTTCCTATTGAACGTTTATTTAGAAAATACTGCTATTTCTTTACACTTAAAAATTATTATTAAGAAACTGGAACAAGTATGAAACTATAAGTTGAAAATTGTGAGATATTTCTCGATAGCAAACAAATGCTTACGAATACCGTGAATGTAATGCAATCGTTTTCAAGAATTATACTGTTCGCAATTAGAATATATACTGTGAATTTTCGTTATTAGAATACGAAATATACATTGCACTAATACACTATAGTCGCCTGTTATAAATATTGGAAAATATTTGCAAGAATTCAAAAGTTCGCCACTAAATATGTTTAAAGAATACTTGTTTCGAGGTATTTGAATCTAACTGTTACTATGTTGCAAGTTTATGACGTTAACTGTAGCAAATTCACATAATACAACAAAAAAAATTGAATTCCATAAGTGAATTATTGAGATATAACTCAATTTGAAACAATAAAATAACTTATTAAAAATTCGTTTGAAATAAGAGAATGATCTCATATATCGGAAATAGAACAATAATTTATTTAACCGAAACTATTGACACTGCATACACAATTTCGTGTTCTGAAAAAGGGACATTCGAGTCATTGTTCTAAACTGTTTAATATTCTATTTTCGCGGCTCAAAACTTTTGAATATATCGAAAAGTTATAAACTCTAACATGACCGCAATAATTTTCTCTCAAAAATGGGAAACTAAGAAGAAATCCGAACAAACAGACAATGAAAAAAAAATCGCGGCGCGAACTCGTTCGTTCGCGATCTTTCCAAAAAATCAGTGGACTTACGCAACGCACTCCCGTGCACAAAATAACCACAAGATTCAATGCAAAAGAAGAATCGATTTTTATACTAGATTCCAAGTCAGATAAGTACCATTATACAGAATGGGCTCAGAATGGATTTGAGAGACAAGACATATCCCACGGTGTCCAACGGTGTCCCACGGTGTCCAACGGTGTCCCGCGGTGTCCCACGATGTCCCACGGTGTCCCACGGTGTCCAACGGTGTCCCACGATGTCCCACGATGTCCCACGGTGTCCCACGGTGTCCCACGGTGTCCCACGGTGTCCATCGGTGTCCCACGGTGTCCAACGGTGTCCCACGGTGTCCCACGACGTCCCACGGTGTCCCACGGTGTCCAACGGTGCAGTCCAGTGTAGATCATCCAAAATTCTTTTCACTGCATTTGGAGATCCACACTGAACCAATGGTGTCCCACGTTGTCCCACGGTGTCCCACGGTGTCCCACGGTGTCCCACGGTGTCCCACGGTGTCCATCGGTGTCCCACGGTGTCCAACGGTGTCCCACGGTGTCCCACGACGTCCCACGGTGTCCCACAGTGTCCAACGGTGCAGTCCAGTGTAGATCATCCAAAATTCTTTTCACGGCATTTGGAGATCCACACTGAACCAATGGTGTCCCACGTTGTCCCACGGTGTCCCACGTTGTCCCACGGTGTCCCACGATGTCCCACGGTGTCCCACGGTGTCCAACGGTGTCCCACGGTGTCCAACGATGTCCAACGGTGTCCCGCGGTGTCCCACGATGTCCCACGGTGTCCCACGGTGTCCAACGGTGTCCCACGATGTCCCACGATGTCCCACGGTGTCCCACGGTGTCCCACGGTGTCCAACGGTGTCCCACGGTGTCCAACGGTGTCCCACGGTGTCTAACGGTGTCCCACGGTGTCCAACGGTGCAATCCAGTGTAGATCATCCAAAATTCTTTTCACGGCATTTGGAGATCCACACTGAACCAATGGTGTCCCACGTTGCAGTCCAGTGTAGATCATCCAAAATACTTTTCGCGGCATTTGGAGATCCACACTGAACCAATGGTGTCCCACGTTGTCCCACAGTGTCCCACGATGTCCCACGGTGTCCCACGGTGTCCAACGGTGTCCCACGGTGTCCAACGGTGTCCCGCCGTGTCCCACGATGTCCCACGGTGTCCCACGGTGTCCCACGACGTCCCACGGTGTCCCACGACGTCCCACGGTGTCCCACGACGTCCCACGGTGTCCCACGACGTCCCACGGTGTCCCACGGTGTCCAACGGTGCAGTCCAGTGTAGATCATCCAAAATTCTTTTCACGGCATTTGGAGATCCACACTGAACCAATGGTGTTCCACGTTGTCCCGCGGTGTCCCACGGTGTCCCACGGTGTCCCACGATGTCCCACGGTGTCCCACGGTGTCCCACGGTGTCCAACGGTGTCCCACGGTGTCCCACGGTGTCCAACGGTGTCCAACGATGTCCAACGGTGCAGTCCAGTGTAGATCATCCAAAATTCTTTTCACGGCATTTGGAGATCCACACTGAACCAATGGTGTCCCACGTTGCAGTCCAGTGTAGATCATCCAAAATTCTTTTCACGCCATTTGGAGATCCACACTGAACCAATGGTGTCCCACGTTGTCCCACGGTGTCCCACGGTGTCCCACGGTGTCCCACGGTGTCCCACGATGTCCCACGGTGTCCCACGGTGTCCCACGACGTCCCACGGTGTCCCACGACGTCCCACGGTGTCCCACGGTGTCCCACGATGTCCCACGATGTCCCACGGTGCCCCACGGTGTCCCACGGTGTCCAACGGTGTCCCACGGTGTCCCACGACGTCCCACGGTGTCCCACGACGTCCCACGGTGTCCCACGGTGTCCAACGGTGCAGTCCAGTGTAGATCATCCAAAATTCTTTTCACGGCATTTGGAGATCCACACTGAACCAATGGTGTCCCACGTTGTCCCGCGGTGTCCCACGGTGTCCCACGGTGTCCCACGATGTCCCACGGTGTCCCACGGTGTCCCACGGTGTCCAACGGTGTCCCACGGTGTCCCACGGTGTCCAACGGTGTCCAACGATGTCCAACGGTGCAGTCCAGTGTAGATCATCCAAAATTCTTTTCACGGCATTTGGAGATCCACACTGAACCAATGGTGTCCCACGTTTCAGTCCAGTGTAGATCATCCAAAATACTTTTCGCGGCATTTGGAGATCCACACTGAACCAATGGTGTCCCACGTTGTCCCACGGTGTCCCACGATGTCCCACGGTGTCCCACGGTCTCCAACGGTGTCCCACGGTGTCCAACGGTGTCCAACGGTGTCCCGCGGTGTCCCACGATGTCCCACGGTGTCCCACGGTGTCCAACGGTGTCCCACGATGTCCCACGATGTCCCACGGTGTCCCACGGTGTCCCACGGTGTCCAACGGTGTCCCACGGTGTCCAACGGTGTCCCACGGTGTCCAACGGTGTCCAACGGTGTCCCACGGTGTCCAACGGTGTCCCACGGTGTCCCACGACGTCCCACGGTGTCCCACGGTGTCCCACGACGTCCCACGGTGTCCCACGGTGTTCAACGGTGCAATCCAGTGTAGATCATCCAAAATTCTTTTCACGGCATTTGGAGATCCACACTGAACCAATGGTGTCCCACGTTGCAGTCCAGTGTAGATCATCCAAAATACTTTTCGCGGCATTTGGAGATCCACACTGAACCAATGGTGTCCCACGTTGTCCCACAGTGTCCCACGATGTCCCACGGTGTCCCACGGTGTCCAACGGTGTCCCACGGTGTCCAACGGTGTCCCGCCGTGTCCCACGATGTCCCACGGTGTCCCACGGTGTCCAACGTCGTCCCACGGTGTCCCACGGTGTCCAACGGTGCAGTCCAGTGTAGATCATCCAAAATTCTTTTCACGGCATTTGGAGATCCACACTGAACCAATGGTGTCCCACGTTGTCCCACGGTGTCCCACGGTGTCCCACGGTGTCCCACGGTGTCCCACGGTGTCCCACGGTGTCCCACGGTGTCCCACGATGTCCCACGGTGTCCCACGGTGTCCAACGGTGCAGTCCAGTGTAGATCATCCAAAATTCTTTTCGCGGCTTTTGGAGATCCATACTGAACCAATGGAATCCCACGGTGTCCCACGTTGCAGTCCAGTCTAGATCATCCAAAATTCTTTTCGCGTTTTCTGGTGATCTACACTGGACCAACGGTGTTCTACGGTTTCCAGCGGCGTCCCACGGTGTCCAGCGGCGTCCCACGGTGTCCAGCGGCGTCCAATGTCGTCCGACGGTGTCCAATGTCGTCCCACGTTGCAGTCCAGTTTAGATTATCCAAAATTCTCTTCGTGGCTTTTCGTAATCCAAAATGGACTGTAATAGCGTGATTCTGAGCTTGGTATCGAATTATTGTGCAATGTTTGTACTTATCAATGTAGTTGTTTTCTGAAAATTAATCAACTGGTTAATCTGCGAAAACAATTACATCGATTGGTACAAACATTGTACAATAATTCGCAGCCGTACTGGCAACATTCGGTATCAATGATACATATGTCTAACTTGGAACCACAGAAAGGAAATGAAAGTACTGACACTGTATATACAATTTAGAGTTTTGCAAAAGAGACATACGACTCGTTGTACTAAGCTTATGAAGATATCGAAAAGTTATATACTCTAACGTGACCGCAATATTCTTCTTTTAAAAATGGGAAAACGGGAAGAAGTCTGAACAATCAGACGATGGAAGAAAAATCATTTGGGTATCTAGCATACATATTTAATATGCTATGAAATGTTCATATATGTAACTGAAACGTATTTTCTGTAAATTGATAAATTTGAAACAAACTCATTTACTGGATTTGGTATATGGAAGAAACAGACATCTTTAAAACGAGAACATTTTATGAAACATTTTATGAAAAATAAACTATTAATAATGGTCAATTATAGATCCAATTACTATTGATTAAATTTTAGCAAATATAGAGAATCGTGTGTATCTTTTAATCGAAACTAGGGTTACGTTGGAAACAAGAATTTTAAGTAATTGAATTTAAACTGAATTAAAAATTGTAACGTTCATTTGGAATAACTAAGATGAGAGAAACCCAGGTTATTATAAAATCACTTGCTTTATCTTTTAACTTTTAACAGTATCTGTTAATTTCTACAACAACATAGTGATTTGCAACGTAATAAACCGAAAGGTATGTGCATAAGCCATTTTTTGCAGAACTTTTGCTACAAACGTGACGATGTCTTTGTTTCGTGACGAAACTTTTGTTTCATGCAAATGAAATTCGAATATTTATAAAATTCTACATTACTGTTAAAAGATTGAAGTGAAAATATCGCGGTCGAAAAAATTCTAAAAGTTATGGTTCTAAGAACGAACAATCACCAGCACTAATTCCAATTGCAATGAATTAAATTTTAAAAAATATTTCAAGCCTTCATAGCAACATTAAGATATTTCGTTATAATACTTTGTTGCGCATGAAATCGCTCACAATTTCATACATGTAAATATATATATATATTATACATTCGTAATAAAGTTCTGTATTTTAGCAGTCATGGTAACGTTAACGCTGACAAAGGAATATGTCTTATAGCAGTATTTTCAGTAATAAACGTAGTAATAAGGGGCGCATTAATAAGGGGCGCTGAAAAAGAAACAAAGCAGTAGCCAGAAGGGCTACTAAAATTCGATTGTCTTCCACTCTATATAAACCCGATCAACACGCCGAGAGTGGAACTGAATATTCTTGTTTCGCAACGCTAATTTACTACTAATATTTATGAAGCAGAAAATTCTCAAAATCAAACGCGACGAGTGCTTCGTTATATTTGCAATATCAATTAATCTACCATTAAAAAAAAAAAGAAAAATCTGAAAATTCCCGATATCTAATACGCAACGCTAATAAGTATAAATCTACGCACTCGTATTTAAGCAATACGCAACACTAATAGCGAGAGATTGCAGTGCAACCATTTAGGAGGTTGCCGATGAACGATCACACTTATACAGCTCTTTAGGCTGTACGTGTGATCCAGCAGCAGTGTCCGACAAATGCAGTCGGAGGGTTTGGGCAGTTTGTGAACGCAACACTACTTAACAAAACGCGAGCATTCATTATCGCAACGCTAATAGGAAAAATAAGTAGAACTCGCGATGGAACAATGTCGCAACGCTAATTCTTAAAGTGAATTTAATGAAAATTACTATTTACTATTTGAAAAAGCTACTTTAAATATCCTAGTATTGCTACTTAAACAGAAAAACAGAAAAAATTCTAAAAATTGCAAAAGACAATCGCGATATCGTAATTCGCAACTCTAAAACAAACGCGATTATCATTTTATCGCAACTCTAATTCAAACCGTAATCATTCTCTCGCCACACTAATGAAAAATAGCAATATTATTTGGTAACTCTAATACAACCCGTAATTAACTTGTCGCAACACTAATAAGAAAAATCGCGATTTGCCCAATGGGACGATGGACCGATATATACATCGGCCAAAAAAACAAAGACTACTACTACTACTACTACTACTAATACTAAAATCGAGCATAGTGACAAAGTAGTAACAATAATGACTTCCCATGCTCTGGATGACCCAGAGGATGGGGAGCCATTAGTAGTTGCCCTCTTGAGTGGCAGTTTGCCGGGCCTCTTCAGCATATAGCCTCTTCTTTCTTCGGGCGCAATGCCCGCTGAAACTTAAATCTAAGCTCGAGACTTCTAATTCGCAAACAAAAAAAAAACTTATAAAATAAAAATATAAACCGCGGAAGCTGATGGAAGTGCATATGGACTGACCAACGATCACAACAGTGATCGTTGCTCACTCGCATGTGCGTGCTCGAGCAATAAACGTTCGTTTCGAGCCCATTCGCGACCGCGACCGCGAAATTCGAAAAATCGAAAGGCAAAACCAGAGACGAGTGCATGCTCTACTCGTGCCAGTTTCACCGTCGATTTTTCAAATTAGATTTCCAGAAACAGGTTGGTCACACGAAAACGCGCCTACCCGACCAGAGACTGTGCCAACCTGCCCGGCCCTACCTACTTATAATTAACAGTCATACCAGAAAGTATACTACCTATCCTACCTAACGCTATATTTAAAAAATGGCAAAACAGGCACACCAACA
This sequence comes from Bombus terrestris, assembly GCF_910591885.1. NCBI lineage: Eukaryota > Metazoa > Arthropoda > Insecta > Hymenoptera > Apidae > Bombus > Bombus terrestris. The sequence goes on from NC_063272.1 coordinate 16,192,948, forward strand.
CACTCACTCCACGGTTCTCACACATACCACTCGGGTGCAAAGGTCCTACACTAGAGAGGACGTCCCGGGACGCCTCCGACACCCGAGCTTAATACAACATTCACACTCTAAGGTACGTACCTTTTTCCTGAAATCGACTGACGAAGGCTAGTGACCATTGCGTAATACGTGATAAAACACGTCTGAGAAAATTATATTTTTAAAATAGATATAAGTAAACTTGGAATTATAATTGCGATTGATAGCGATATTAAGAGTATGAGTACACTTAGTCGCGTGGATGATATTATCAGAAATTCTAATTGTATCGAGACGTAAATTGAATCGATATATATCTCGACATTTTTAATATTTCAAGTTTTAAGGAATGAGAAAAAGCGACGCAATTCCACGACCTAACAACACACACACACATAATGTGGAAAATACGTCGTGCACGATACACTAACGCATGGTCAGTCGCTGAGAAATTATTACATTACTTAATTCTAGGTCATCGTGCCCAATGTCTTTCTCCCATTCAAGTAGCACCTGGGCACGTGAATGAGATCCTGACAATGGGCACGGAAAGGGTTAAACCTGAAAATCCTGATCTAAAAAGATGATTAGTTTGTGTAATTTTTATTTAACGGACTAACGTTCTTTGAGTTTATATTTTACTACTTTGCATCTGATTAAATTTACTTTATTAATTTAATAGTAACTAAGTAACTCTACTTTATTAATTTAATAAATTAGAACAAAATTTTAATATTTCGAAAAAAGTAGCGTTAGTAGAAAAAGACTGAGACTCATGCAAATAGAATTATTGACTCTAAATATATTACTAAGAAAGAAATAATCTCAGGCGATCTCTTTATCAAAGCATATACTCGAAAGTGCAGAAGCAGTGTTCAAAATTATTGCTTTGATTAAAAAATCTGCCTGTCGCGAAGTGTCTTCTTGCACGTAAAATTTTGCACATTTTTGTACGGAAAAAAATGAATTTTGACTCATATTTTAAATTCTAACCGAAATGAAATAAACGATCGTGACTTAAGATTGTCACGATCAATTCATTGCTTAAGATCAAGTATATTCGTGTCATACAGATATATTCGTGTAGATATTTGCCATTTGCAAATATTCATACGGAATATTAACATGCGTATTTATAACTAACACGAATATATTCTCAAGTGTATATGTTTAACCTAATTATTAAAAAACTAATTATTATAATCGCGATGTGCAAGAAGACCTATCCTAAACTAATAAATTTCAAAAAATGAGTGTTACTACTCACGGGTATAAGAAATACCCGTGGTCACTATGCTCGCAAAAAAATTCTACGTAATACAACCGATCACCCGTGCCGATTCGGACCTTTCATCCTACGACATGATTGAGTGATCGGAGGAACAGAAATGCATGCGACTCACCGTTCGAAGCGGAGAAACAAAGGACGTATCGTGGATGCTGCGCCACCCCAGCGAATATCATCAGGAACTGTGTAGGGTCCAGTGGTGGAAATGGAGATTGCGAAAAATCTGTTACAGAACAAAACACGATGAGTGATTGCTGATTATTTAAAAAGTTGGAGATAATGAAAAATGAAAGTTTATTAACTTTAGTAACTTTGGTAATAATAAAGATTGAAATTCTAATAAATATGTAAATTGGAAATCTAATATAAAAATTTGAGAACAAATATTCAGTGATTTTTTATGAGTATCAGACAGTTTTACTGTACTTTAATGTTAAGACTTCAAGACTTTATTTCAATTAAAAAGGGCATTTACAGCTTTCTAAATCATCGATCATTTTTATTTTGTAATTAACGACATTTCAAACAAAATATACTAAATAGAACAAATTGGATATACAATATATAAAACTACTTACATTCTTGAGCTCCTGGAGAGGCTTTATCCTCTTGAGGGAGGCACTGACTCTAATACCGAAACGAATATTCAAAAAAATAAATATATAAAAAAAGAAAAATAAAAGACTACGTTACCGCGACCGTTTAAATTATGATCGGCGAACAATAACTCTAATATCGCGTACAAATTTGATTGATAAAATTTTATTATTTTCGCGTGTGACTATTCGATCGAATTTGATCAAAACTATCGTGATTTTAAAATATTGAAAAGAAACTATTGCGTGGCAAACACTGACTCTACAACCGCATTGCGCGCGGTCACAAATATTTCCTGAAAATAAAGCAGTTTAGGGGCGGGGGTGGGGGAGGGGGTGGAAAAGAAGCGAAACGTTGTTTCGACAATTTTCTCCTTTTTCCTATTGAACGTTTATTTAGAAAATACTGCTATTTCTTTACACTTAAAAATTATTATTAAGAAACTGGAACAAGTATGAAACTATAAGTTGAAAATTGTGAGATATTTCTCGATAGCAAACAAATGCTTACGAATACCGTGAATGTAATGCAATCGTTTTCAAGAATTATACTGTTCGCAATTAGAATATATACTGTGAATTTTCGTTATTAGAATACGAAATATACATTGCACTAATACACTATAGTCGCCTGTTATAAATATTGGAAAATATTTGCAAGAATTCAAAAGTTCGCCACTAAATATGTTTAAAGAATACTTGTTTCGAGGTATTTGAATCTAACTGTTACTATGTTGCAAGTTTATGACGTTAACTGTAGCAAATTCACATAATACAACAAAAAAAATTGAATTCCATAAGTGAATTATTGAGATATAACTCAATTTGAAACAATAAAATAACTTATTAAAAATTCGTTTGAAATAAGAGAATGATCTCATATATCGGAAATAGAACAATAATTTATTTAACCGAAACTATTGACACTGCATACACAATTTCGTGTTCTGAAAAAGGGACATTCGAGTCATTGTTCTAAACTGTTTAATATTCTATTTTCGCGGCTCAAAACTTTTGAATATATCGAAAAGTTATAAACTCTAACATGACCGCAATAATTTTCTCTCAAAAATGGGAAACTAAGAAGAAATCCGAACAAACAGACAATGAAAAAAAAATCGCGGCGCGAACTCGTTCGTTCGCGATCTTTCCAAAAAATCAGTGGACTTACGCAACGCACTCCCGTGCACAAAATAACCACAAGATTCAATGCAAAAGAAGAATCGATTTTTATACTAGATTCCAAGTCAGATAAGTACCATTATACAGAATGGGCTCAGAATGGATTTGAGAGACAAGACATATCCCACGGTGTCCAACGGTGTCCCACGGTGTCCAACGGTGTCCCGCGGTGTCCCACGATGTCCCACGGTGTCCCACGGTGTCCAACGGTGTCCCACGATGTCCCACGATGTCCCACGGTGTCCCACGGTGTCCCACGGTGTCCCACGGTGTCCCACGGTGTCCCACGGTGTCCCACGGTGTCCCACGGTGTCCCACGATGTCCCACGGTGTCCCACGGTGTCCAACGGTGCAGTCCAGTGTAGATCATCCAAAATTCTTTTCGCGGCTTTTGGAGATCCATACTGAACCAATGGAATCCCACGGTGTCCCACGTTGCAGTCCAGTCTAGATCATCCAAAATTCTTTTCGCGTTTTCTGGTGATCTACACTGGACCAACGGTGTTCTACGGTTTCCAGCGGCGTCCCACGGTGTCCAGCGGCGTCCCACGGTGTCCAGCGGCGTCCAATGTCGTCCGACGGTGTCCAATGTCGTCCCACGTTGCAGTCCAGTTTAGATTATCCAAAATTCTCTTCGTGGCTTTTCGTAATCCAAAATGGACTGTAATAGCGTGATTCTGAGCTTGGTATCGAATTATTGTGCAATGTTTGTACTTATCAATGTAGTTGTTTTCTGAAAATTAATCAACTGGTTAATCTGCGAAAACAATTACATCGATTGGTACAAACATTGTACAATAATTCGCAGCCGTACTGGCAACATTCGGTATCAATGATACATATGTCTAACTTGGAACCACAGAAAGGAAATGAAAGTACTGACACTGTATATACAATTTAGAGTTTTGCAAAAGAGACATACGACTCGTTGTACTAAGCTTATGAAGATATCGAAAAGTTATATACTCTAACGTGACCGCAATATTCTTCTTTTAAAAATGGGAAAACGGGAAGAAGTCTGAACAATCAGACGATGGAAGAAAAATCATTTGGGTATCTAGCATACATATTTAATATGCTATGAAATGTTCATATATGTAACTGAAACGTATTTTCTGTAAATTGATAAATTTGAAACAAACTCATTTACTGGATTTGGTATATGGAAGAAACAGACATCTTTAAAACGAGAACATTTTATGAAACATTTTATGAAAAATAAACTATTAATAATGGTCAATTATAGATCCAATTACTATTGATTAAATTTTAGCAAATATAGAGAATCGTGTGTATCTTTTAATCGAAACTAGGGTTACGTTGGAAACAAGAATTTTAAGTAATTGAATTTAAACTGAATTAAAAATTGTAACGTTCATTTGGAATAACTAAGATGAGAGAAACCCAGGTTATTATAAAATCACTTGCTTTATCTTTTAACTTTTAACAGTATCTGTTAATTTCTACAACAACATAGTGATTTGCAACGTAATAAACCGAAAGGTATGTGCATAAGCCATTTTTTGCAGAACTTTTGCTACAAACGTGACGATGTCTTTGTTTCGTGACGAAACTTTTGTTTCATGCAAATGAAATTCGAATATTTATAAAATTCTACATTACTGTTAAAAGATTGAAGTGAAAATATCGCGGTCGAAAAAATTCTAAAAGTTATGGTTCTAAGAACGAACAATCACCAGCACTAATTCCAATTGCAATGAATTAAATTTTAAAAAATATTTCAAGCCTTCATAGCAACATTAAGATATTTCGTTATAATACTTTGTTGCGCATGAAATCGCTCACAATTTCATACATGTAAATATATATATATATTATACATTCGTAATAAAGTTCTGTATTTTAGCAGTCATGGTAACGTTAACGCTGACAAAGGAATATGTCTTATAGCAGTATTTTCAGTAATAAACGTAGTAATAAGGGGCGCATTAATAAGGGGCGCTGAAAAAGAAACAAAGCAGTAGCCAGAAGGGCTACTAAAATTCGATTGTCTTCCACTCTATATAAACCCGATCAACACGCCGAGAGTGGAACTGAATATTCTTGTTTCGCAACGCTAATTTACTACTAATATTTATGAAGCAGAAAATTCTCAAAATCAAACGCGACGAGTGCTTCGTTATATTTGCAATATCAATTAATCTACCATTAAAAAAAAAAAGAAAAATCTGAAAATTCCCGATATCTAATACGCAACGCTAATAAGTATAAATCTACGCACTCGTATTTAAGCAATACGCAACACTAATAGCGAGAGATTGCAGTGCAACCATTTAGGAGGTTGCCGATGAACGATCACACTTATACAGCTCTTTAGGCTGTACGTGTGATCCAGCAGCAGTGTCCGACAAATGCAGTCGGAGGGTTTGGGCAGTTTGTGAACGCAACACTACTTAACAAAACGCGAGCATTCATTATCGCAACGCTAATAGGAAAAATAAGTAGAACTCGCGATGGAACAATGTCGCAACGCTAATTCTTAAAGTGAATTTAATGAAAATTACTATTTACTATTTGAAAAAGCTACTTTAAATATCCTAGTATTGCTACTTAAACAGAAAAACAGAAAAAATTCTAAAAATTGCAAAAGACAATCGCGATATCGTAATTCGCAACTCTAAAACAAACGCGATTATCATTTTATCGCAACTCTAATTCAAACCGTAATCATTCTCTCGCCACACTAATGAAAAATAGCAATATTATTTGGTAACTCTAATACAACCCGTAATTAACTTGTCGCAACACTAATAAGAAAAATCGCGATTTGCCCAATGGGACGATGGACCGATATATACATCGGCCAAAAAAACAAAGACTACTACTACTACTACTACTACTAATACTAAAATCGAGCATAGTGACAAAGTAGTAACAATAATGACTTCCCATGCTCTGGATGACCCAGAGGATGGGGAGCCATTAGTAGTTGCCCTCTTGAGTGGCAGTTTGCCGGGCCTCTTCAGCATATAGCCTCTTCTTTCTTCGGGCGCAATGCCCGCTGAAACTTAAATCTAAGCTCGAGACTTCTAATTCGCAAACAAAAAAAAAACTTATAAAATAAAAATATAAACCGCGGAAGCTGATGGAAGTGCATATGGACTGACCAACGATCACAACAGTGATCGTTGCTCACTCGCATGTGCGTGCTCGAGCAATAAACGTTCGTTTCGAGCCCATTCGCGACCGCGACCGCGAAATTCGAAAAATCGAAAGGCAAAACCAGAGACGAGTGCATGCTCTACTCGTGCCAGTTTCACCGTCGATTTTTCAAATTAGATTTCCAGAAACAGGTTGGTCACACGAAAACGCGCCTACCCGACCAGAGACTGTGCCAACCTGCCCGGCCCTACCTACTTATAATTAACAGTCATACCAGAAAGTATACTACCTATCCTACCTAACGCTATATTTAAAAAATGGCAAAACAGGCACACCAACACACTCACTCCACGGTTCTCACACATACCACTCGGGTGCAAAGGTCCTACACTAGAGAGGACGTCCCGGGACGCCTCCGACACCCGAGCTTAATACAACATTCACACTCTAAGGTACGTACCTTTTTCCTGAAATCGACTGACGAAGGCTAGTGACCATTGCGTAATACGTGATAAAACACGTCTGAGAAAATTATATTTTTAAAATAGATATAAGTAAACTTGGAATTATAATTGCGATTGATAGCGATATTAAGAGTATGAGTACACTTAGTCGCGTGGATGATATTATCAGAAATTCTAATTGTATCGAGACGTAAATTGAATCGATATATATCTCGACATTTTTAATATTTCAAGTTTTAAGGAATGAGAAAAAGCGACGCAATTCCACGACCTAACAACACACACACACATAATGTGGAAAATACGTCGTGCACGATACACTAACGCATGGTCAGTCGCTGAGAAATTATTACATTACTTAATTCTAGGTCATCGTGCCCAATGTCTTTCTCCCATTCAAGTAGCACCTGGGCACGTGAATGAGATCCTGACAATGGGCACGGAAAGGGTTAAACCTGAAAATCCTGATCTAAAAAGATGATTAGTTTGTGTAATTTTTATTTAACGGACTAACGTTCTTTGAGTTTATATTTTACTACTTTGCATCTGATTAAATTTACTTTATTAATTTAATAGTAACTAAGTAACTCTACTTTATTAATTTAATAAATTAGAACAAAATTTTAATATTTCGAAAAAAGTAGCGTTAGTAGAAAAAGACTGAGACTCATGCAAATAGAATTATTGACTCTAAATATATTACTAAGAAAGAAATAATCTCAGGCGATCTCTTTATCAAAGCATATACTCGAAAGTGCAGAAGCAGTGTTCAAAATTATTGCTTTGATTAAAAAATCTGCCTGTCGCGAAGTGTCTTCTTGCACGTAAAATTTTGCACATTTTTGTACGGAAAAAAATGAATTTTGACTCATATTTTAAATTCTAACCGAAATGAAATAAACGATCGTGACTTAAGATTGTCACGATCAATTCATTGCTTAAGATCAAGTATATTCGTGTCATACAGATATATTCGTGTAGATATTTGCCATTTGCAAATATTCATACGGAATATTAACATGCGTATTTATAACTAACACGAATATATTCTCAAGTGTATATGTTTAACCTAATTATTAAAAAACTAATTATTATAATCGCGATGTGCAAGAAGACCTATCCTAAACTAATAAATTTCAAAAAATGAGTGTTACTACTCACGGGTATAAGAAATACCCGTGGTCACTATGCTCGCAAAAAAATTCTACGTAATACAACCGATCACCCGTGCCGATTCGGACCTTTCATCCTACGACATGATTGAGTGATCGGAGGAACAGAAATGCATGCGACTCACCGTTCGAAGCGGAGAAACAAAGGACGTATCGTGGATGCTGCGCCACCCCAGCGAATATCATCAGGAACTGTGTAGGGTCCAGTGGTGGAAATGGAGATTGCGAAAAATCTGTTACAGAACAAAACACGATGAGTGATTGCTGATTATTTAAAAAGTTGGAGATAATGAAAAATGAAAGTTTATTAACTTTAGTAACTTTGGTAATAATAAAGATTGAAATTCTAATAAATATGTAAATTGGAAATCTAATATAAAAATTTGAGAACAAATATTCAGTGATTTTTTATGAGTATCAGACAGTTTTACTGTACTTTAATGTTAAGACTTCAAGACTTTATTTCAATTAAAAAGGGCATTTACAGCTTTCTAAATCATCGATCATTTTTATTTTGTAATTAACGACATTTCAAACAAAATATACTAAATAGAACAAATTGGATATACAATATATAAAACTACTTACATTCTTGAGCTCCTGGAGAGGCTTTATCCTCTTGAGGGAGGCACTGACTCTAATACCGAAACGAATATTCAAAAAAATAAATATATAAAAAAAGAAAAATAAAAGACTACGTTACCGCGACCGTTTAAATTATGATCGGCGAACAATAACTCTAATATCGCGTACAAATTTGATTGATAAAATTTTATTATTTTCGCGTGTGACTATTCGATCGAATTTGATCAAAACTATCGTGATTTTAAAATATTGAAAAGAAACTATTGCGTGGCAAACACTGACTCTACAACCGCATTGCGCGCGGTCACAAATATTTCCTGAAAATAAAGCAGTTTAGGGGCGGGGGTGGGGGAGGGGGTGGAAAAGAAGCGAAACGTTGTTTCGACAATTTTCTCCTTTTTCCTATTGAACGTTTATTTAGAAAATACTGCTATTTCTTTACACTTAAAAATTATTATTAAGAAACTGGAACAAGTATGAAACTATAAGTTGAAAATTGTGAGATATTTCTCGATAGCAAACAAATGCTTACGAATACCGTGAATGTAATGCAATCGTTTTCAAGAATTATACTGTTCGCAATTAGAATATATACTGTGAATTTTCGTTATTAGAATACGAAATATACATTGCACTAATACACTATAGTCGCCTGTTATAAATATTGGAAAATATTTGCAAGAATTCAAAAGTTCGCCACTAAATATGTTTAAAGAATACTTGTTTCGAGGTACTTGAATCTAACTGTTACTATGTTGCAAGTTTATGACGTTAACTGTAGCAAATTCACATAATACAACAAAAAAAATTGAATTCCATAAGTGAATTATTGAGATATAACTCAATTTGAAACAATAAAATAACTTATTAAAAATTCGTTTGAAATAAGAGAATGATCTCATATATCGGAAATAGAACAATAATTTATTTAACCGAAACTATTGACACTGCATACACAATTTCGTGTTCTGAAAAAGGGACATTCGAGTCATTGTTCTAAACTGTTTAATATTCTATTTTCGCGGCTCAAAACTTTTGAATATATCGAAAAGTTATAAACTCTAACATGACCGCAATAATTTTCTCTCAAAAATGGGAAACTAAGAAGAAATCCGAACAAACAGACAATGAAAAAAAAATCGCGGCGCGAACTCGTTCGTTCGCGATCTTTCCAAAAAATCAGTGGACTTACGCAACGCACTCCCGTGCACAAAATAACCACAAGATTCAATGCAAAAGAAGAATCGATTTTTATACTAGATTCCAAGTCAGATAAGTACCATTATACAGAATGGGCTCAGAATGGATTTGAGAGACAAGACATATCCCACGGTGTCCAACGGTGTCCCACGGTGTCCCACGACGTCCCACGGTGTCCCACGGTGTCCCACGATGTCCCACGATGTCCCACGGTGCCCCACGGTGTCCCACGGTGTCCAACGGTGTCCCACGGTGTCCCACGACGTCCCACGGTGTCCCACGACGTCCCACGGTGTCCCACGGTGTCCAACGGTGCAGTCCAGTGTAGATCATCCAAAATTCTTTTCACGGCATTTGGAGATCCACACTGAACCAATGGTGTCCCACGTTATCCCGCGGTGTCCCACCGTGTCCCACGGTGTCCCACGATGTCCCACGGTGTCCAACGGTGTCCCACGATGTCCCACGATGTCCCACGGTGTCCCACGGTGTCCCACGGTGTCCAACGGTGTACCACGGTGTCCAACGGTGCAGTCCAGTGTAGATCATCCAAAATTCTTTTCACGGCATTTGGAGATCCACACTGAACCAATGGTGTCCCACGTTGTCCCACGGTGTCCCACGGTGTCCCACGACGTCCCACGGTGTCCAACGTCGTCCCAAGGTGTCCCACGGTGTCCCACGGTGTCGAACGGTGCAGTCCAGTGTAGATCATCCAAAATACTTTTCGCGGCATTTGGAGATCCACACTGAACCAATGGTGTCCCACGTTGTCCCACGGTGTCCAACGGTGTCCCCCGGTGTCCCTCGATGTCCCACGGTGTCCCACGGTGTCCAACGGTGTCCCACGCTGTCCCACGGTGTCCAACTGTGCAGTCCAGTGTAGATCATCCAAAATTCTTTTCACGGCATTTGGAGATCCACACTGAACCAATGGTGTCCCACGTTGTCCCACGGTGTCCCCCGGTGTCCCACGATGTCCCACGGTGTCCAACGGTGTCCGACGGTGTCCCACGGTGTCCCACGACGTCCCACGATGTCCCACGGTGTCCCACGGTGTCCCACGGTGTCCAACGATGTCCCACGGTGTCCCACGGTGTCCAACGGTGCAGTCCAGTGTAGATCATCCAAAATTCTTTTCACGGCATTTGGAGATCCACACTGAACCAATGGTGTCCCACGTTGTCCCACGATGTCCCACGGTGTCCCACGGTGTCCCACGGTGTCCCACGGTGTCCCACTACGTCCCACGGTGTCCCACGGTGTCCCACGACGTCCCACGGTGTCCCACGGTGTCCAAGGTGTCCCACGGTGTCCCACGATGTCCCACGGTGTCCCACGGTGTCCCACGGTGTCCCACGGTGTCCCACGACGTCCCACGGTGTCCCACGGTGTCCCACGACGTCCCACGGTGTCCCACGGTGTCCCACGGTGTCCCACGGTGTCCCACGACGTCCCACGGTGTCCAACGTCGTCCCACGGTGTCCCACGGTGTCCAACGGTGCAGTCCAGTGTAGATCATCCAAAATTCTTTTCACGGAATTTGGAGATCCACACTGAACCAATGGTGTCCCACGTTGTCCCACGGTGTCCCACGGTGTCCCACGGTGTCCCACGATGTCCCACGGTGTCCCACGGTGTCCAACGGTGCAGTCCAGTGTAGATCATCCAAAATTCTTTTCGCGGCTTTTGGAGATCCATACTGAACCAATGGAATCCCACGGTGTCCCACGTTGCAGTCCAGTCTAGATCATCCAAAATTCTTTTCGTGTTTTTTGGTGATCTACACTGGACCAACGGTATTCTACGGTTTCCAGCGGCGTCCCACGGTGTCCAGCGGCGTCCCACGGTGTCCAGCGGCGTCCAATGTCGTCCGACGGTGTCCAACGTCGTCCCACGTTGCAGTCCAGTTTAGATTATCCAAAATTCTCTTCGTGGCTTTTCATAATCCAAAATGGACTGTATTAGCGTGATTCTGAGCTTGGTATCGAATTATTGTGCAATGTTTGTACTTATCAATGTAGTTGTTTTCTGAAAATTAATCAACTGGTTAATCTGCGAAAACAATTACATCGATCGGTACAAACATTGTACAATAATTCGCAACCGTACTGGCAACATTCGGTATCAATGATACATATGTCTAACTTGGAACCACAGAAAGGAAATGAAAGTACTGACACTGTATATACAATTTAGAGTTTTGCAAAAGAGACATACGACTCGTTGTACTAAGCTTATGAAGATATCGAAAAGTTATATACTCTAACGTGACCGCAATATTCTTCTTTTAAAAATGGGAAAACGGGAAGAAGTCTGAACAATCAGACGATGGAAGAAAAATCATTTGGGTATCTAGCATACATATTTAATATGCTATGAAATGTTCATATATGTAACTGAAACGTATTTTCTGTAAATTGATAAATTTGAAACAAACTCATTTACTGGATTTGGTATATGGAAGAAACAGACATCTTTAAAACGAGAACATTTTATGAAACATTTTATGAAAAATAAACTATTAATAATGGTCAATTATAGATCAAATTACTATTGATTAAATTTTAGCAAATATAGAGAATCGTGTGTATCTTTTAATCGAAACTAGGGTTACGTTGGGAACAAGAATTTTAAGTAATTGAATTTAAACTGAATTAAAAATTGTAACGTTCATTTGGAATAACTAAGATGAGAGAAACCCAGGTTATTATAAAATCACTTGCTTTATCTTTTAACTTTTAACAGTATCTGTTAATTTCTACAACAACATAGTGATTTGCAACGTAATAAACCGAAAGGTATGTGCATAAGCCATTTTTTGCAGAACTTTTGCTACAAACGTGACGATGTCTTTGTTTCGTGACGAAACTTTTGTTTCATGCAAATGAAATTCGAATATTTATAAAATTCTACATTACTGTTAAAAGATTGAAGTGAAAATATCGCGGTCGAAAAAATTCTAAAAGTTATGGTTCTAAGAACGAACAATCACCAGCACTAATTCCAATTGCAATGAATTAAATTTTAAAAAATATTTCAAGCCTTCATAGCAACATTAAGATATTTCGTTATAATACTTTGTTGCGCATGAAATCGCTCACAATTTCATACATGTAAATATATATATATATTATACATTCGTAATAAAGTTCTGTATTTTAGCAGTCATGGTAACGTTAACGCTGACAAAGGAATATGTCTTATAGCAGTATTTTCAGTAATAAACGTAGTAATAAGGGGCGCATTAATAAGGGGCGCTGAAAAAGAAACAAAGCAGTAGCCAGAAGGGCTACTAAAATTCGATTGTCTTCCACTCTATATAAACCCGATCAACACGCCGAGAGTGGAACTGAATATTCTTGTTTCGCAACGCTAATTTACTACTAATATTTATGAAGCAGAAAATTCTCAAAATCAAACGCGACGAGTGCTTCGTTATATTTGCAATATCAATTAATCTACCATTAAAAAAAAAAAGAAAAATCTGAAAATTCCCGATATCTAATACGCAACGCTAATAAGTATAAATCTACGCACTCGTATTTAAGCAATACGCAACACTAATAGCGAGAGATTGCAGTGCAACCATTTAGGAGGTTGCCGATGAACGATCACACTTATACAGCTCTTTAGGCTGTACGTGTGATCCAGCAGCAGTGTCCGACAAATGCAGTCGGAGGGTTTGGGCAGTTTGTGAACGCAACACTACTTAACAAAACGCGAGCATTCATTATCGCAACGCTAATAGGAAAAATAAGTAGAACTCGCGATGGAACAATGTCGCAACGCTAATTCTTAAAGTGAATTTAATGAAAATTACTATTTACTATTTGAAAAAGCTACTTTAAATATCCTAGTATTGCTACTTAAACAGAAAAACAGAAAAAATTCTAAAAATTGCAAAAGACAATCGCGATATCGTAATTCGCAACTCTAAAACAAACGCGATTATCATTTTATCGCAACTCTAATTCAAACCGTAATCATTCTCTCGCCACACTAATGAAAAATAGCAATATTATTTGGTAACTCTAATACAACCCGTAATTAACTTGTCGCAACACTAATAAGAAAAATCGCGATTTGCCCAATGGGACGATGGACCGATATATACATCGGCCAAAAAAACAAAGACTACTACTACTACTACTACTACTAATACTAAAATCGAGCATAGTGACAAAGTAGTAACAATAATGACTTCCCATGCTCTGGATGACCCAGAGGATGGGGAGCCATTAGTAGTTGCCCTCTTGAGTGGCAGTTTGCCGGGCCTCTTCAGCATATAGCCTCTTCTTTCTTCGGGCGCAATGCCCGCTGAAACTTAAATCTAAGCTCGAGACTTCTAATTCGCAAACAAAAAAAAAACTTATAAAATAAAAATATAAACCGCGGAAGCTGATGGAAGTGCATATGGACTGACCAACGATCACAACAGTGATCGTTGCTCACTCGCATGTGCGTGCTCGAGCAATAAACGTTCGTTTCGAGCCCATTCGCGACCGCGACCGCGAAATTCGAAAAATCGAAAGGCAAAACCAGAGACGAGTGCATGCTCTACTCGTGCCAGTTTCACCGTCGATTTTTCAAATTAGATTTCCAGAAACAGGTTGGTCACACGAAAACGCGCCTACCCGACCAGAGACTGTGCCAACCTGCCCGGCCCTACCTACTTATAATTAACAGTCATACCAGAAAGTATACTACCTATCCTACCTAACGCTATATTTAAAAAATGGCAAAACAGGCACACCAACACACTCACTCCACGGTTCTCACACATACCACTCGGGTGCAAAGGTCCTACACTAGAGAGGACGTCCCGGGACGCCTCCGACACCCGAGCTTAATACAACATTCACACTCTAAGGTACGTACCTTTTTCCTGAAATCGACTGACGAAGGCTAGTGACCATTGCGTAATACGTGATAAAACACGTCTGAGAAAATTATATTTTTAAAATAGATATAAGTAAACTTGGAATTATAATTGCGATTGATAGCGATATTAAGAGTATGAGTACACTTAGTCGCGTGGATGATATTATCAGAAATTCTAATTGTATCGAGACGTAAATTGAATCGATATATATCTCGACATTTTTAATATTTCAAGTTTTAAGGAATGAGAAAAAGCGACGCAATTCCACGACCTAACAACACACACACACATAATGTGGAAAATACGTCGTGCACGATACACTAACGCATGGTCAGTCGCTGAGAAATTATTACATTACTTAATTCTAGGTCATCGTGCCCAATGTCTTTCTCCCATTCAAGTAGCACCTGGGCACGTGAATGAGATCCTGACAATGGGCACGGAAAGGGTTAAACCTGAAAATCCTGATCTAAAAAGATGATTAGTTTGTGTAATTTTTATTTAACGGACTAACGTTCTTTGAGTTTATATTTTACTACTTTGCATCTGATTAAATTTACTTTATTAATTTAATAGTAACTAAGTAACTCTACTTTATTAATTTAATAAATTAGAACAAAATTTTAATATTTCGAAAAAAGTAGCGTTAGTAGAAAAAGACTGAGACTCATGCAAATAGAATTATTGACTCTAAATATATTACTAAGAAAGAAATAATCTCAGGCGATCTCTTTATCAAAGCATATACTCGAAAGTGCAGAAGCAGTGTTCAAAATTATTGCTTTGATTAAAAAATCTGCCTGTCGCGAAGTGTCTTCTTGCACGTAAAATTTTGCACATTTTTGTACGGAAAAAAATGAATTTTGACTCATATTTTAAATTCTAACCGAAATGAAATAAACGATCGTGACTTAAGATTGTCACGATCAATTCATTGCTTAAGATCAAGTATATTCGTGTCATACAGATATATTCGTGTAGATATTTGCCATTTGCAAATATTCATACGGAATATTAACATGCGTATTTATAACTAACACGAATATATTCTCAAGTGTATATGTTTAACCTAATTATTAAAAAACTAATTATTATAATCGCGATGTGCAAGAAGACCTATCCTAAACTAATAAATTTCAAAAAATGAGTGTTACTACTCACGGGTATAAGAAATACCCGTGGTCACTATGCTCGCAAAAAAATTCTACGTAATACAACCGATCACCCGTGCCGATTCGGACCTTTCATCCTACGACATGATTGAGTGATCGGAGGAACAGAAATGCATGCGACTCACCGTTCGAAGCGGAGAAACAAAGGACGTATCGTGGATGCTGCGCCACCCCAGCGAATATCATCAGGAACTGTGTAGGGTCCAGTGGTGGAAATGGAGATTGCGAAAAATCTGTTACAGAACAAAACACGATGAGTGATTGCTGATTATTTAAAAAGTTGGAGATAATGAAAAATGAAAGTTTATTAACTTTAGTAACTTTGGTAATAATAAAGATTGAAATTCTAATAAATATGTAAATTGGAAATCTAATATAAAAATTTGAGAACAAATATTCAGTGATTTTTTATGAGTATCAGACAGTTTTACTGTACTTTAATGTTAAGACTTCAAGACTTTATTTCAATTAAAAAGGGCATTTACAGCTTTCTAAATCATCGATCATTTTTATTTTGTAATTAACGACATTTCAAACAAAATATACTAAATAGAACAAATTGGATATACAATATATAAAACTACTTACATTCTTGAGCTCCTGGAGAGGCTTTATCCTCTTGAGGGAGGCACTGACTCTAATACCGAAACGAATATTCAAAAAAATAAATATATAAAAAAAGAAAAATAAAAGACTACGTTACCGCGACCGTTTAAATTATGATCGGCGAACAATAACTCTAATATCGCGTACAAATTTGATTGATAAAATTTTATTATTTTCGCGTGTGACTATTCGATCGAATTTGATCAAAACTATCGTGATTTTAAAATATTGAAAAGAAACTATTGCGTGGCAAACACTGACTCTACAACCGCATTGCGCGCGGTCACAAATATTTCCTGAAAATAAAGCAGTTTAGGGGCGGGGGTGGGGGAGGGGGTGGAAAAGAAGCGAAACGTTGTTTCGACAATTTTCTCCTTTTTCCTATTGAACGTTTATTTAGAAAATACTGCTATTTCTTTACACTTAAAAATTATTATTAAGAAACTGGAACAAGTATGAAACTATAAGTTGAAAATTGTGAGATATTTCTCGATAGCAAACAAATGCTTACGAATACCGTGAATGTAATGCAATCGTTTTCAAGAATTATACTGTTCGCAATTAGAATATATACTGTGAATTTTCGTTATTAGAATACGAAATATACATTGCACTAATACACTATAGTCGCCTGTTATAAATATTGGAAAATATTTGCAAGAATTCAAAAGTTCGCCACTAAATATGTTTAAAGAATACTTGTTTCGAGGTACTTGAATCTAACTGTTACTATGTTGCAAGTTTATGACGTTAACTGTAGCAAATTCACATAATACAACAAAAAAAATTGAATTCCATAAGTGAATTATTGAGATATAACTCAATTTGAAACAATAAAATAACTTATTAAAAATTCGTTTGAAATAAGAGAATGATCTCATATATCGGAAATAGAACAATAATTTATTTAACCGAAACTATTGACACTGCATACACAATTTCGTGTTCTGAAAAAGGGACATTCGAGTCATTGTTCTAAACTGTTTAATATTCTATTTTCGCGGCTCAAAACTTTTGAATATATCGAAAAGTTATAAACTCTAACATGACCGCAATAATTTTCTCTCAAAAATGGGAAACTAAGAAGAAATCCGAACAAACAGACAATGAAAAAAAAATCGCGGCGCGAACTCGTTCGTTCGCGATCTTTCCAAAAAATCAGTGGACTTACGCAACGCACTCCCGTGCACAAAATAACCACAAGATTCAATGCAAAAGAAGAATCGATTTTTATACTAGATTCCAAGTCAGATAAGTACCATTATACAGAATGGGCTCAGAATGGATTTGAGAGACAAGACATATCCCACGGTGTCCAACGGTGTCCCACGGTGTCCCACGACGTCCCACGGTGTCCCACGGTGTCCCACGATGTCCCACGATGTCCCACGGTGCCCCACGGTGTCCCACGGTGTCCAACGGTGTCCCACGGTGTCCCACGACGTCCCACGGTGTCCCACGACGTCCCACGGTGTCCCACGGTGTCCAACGGTGCAGTCCAGTGTAGATCATCCAAAATTCTTTTCACGGCATTTGGAGATCCACACTGAACCAATGGTGTCCCACGTTATCCCGCGGTGTCCCACCGTGTCCCACGGTGTCCCACGATGTCCCACGGTGTCCAACGGTGTCCCACGATGTCCCACGATGTCCCACGGTGTCCCACGGTGTCCCACGGTGTCCAACGGTGTACCACGGTGTCCAACGGTGCAGTCCAGTGTAGATCATCCAAAATTCTTTTCACGGCATTTGGAGATCCACACTGAACCAATGGTGTCCCACGTTGTCCCACGGTGTCCCACGGTGTCCCACGGTGTCCCACGATGTCCCACGATGTCCCACGGTGTCCCACGGTGTCCCACGGTGTCCCACGGTGTCCCACGGTGTCCCACGGTGTCCATCGGTGTCCCACGGTGTCCAACGGTGTCCCACGGTGTCCCACGACGTCCCACGGTGTCCCACGGTGTCCCACGACGTCCCACGGTGTCCCACGGTGTTCAACGGTGCAATCCAGTGTAGATCATCCAAAATTCTTTTCACGGCATTTGGAGATCCACACTGAACCAATGGTGTCCCACGTTGCAGTCCAGTGTAGATCATCCAAAATACTTTTCGCGGCATTTGGAGATCCACACTGAACCAATGGTGTCCCACGTTGTCCCACAGTGTCCCACGATGTCCCACGGTGTCCCACGGTGTCCAACGGTGTCCCACGGTGTCCAACGGTGTCCCGCCGTGTCCCACGATGTCCCACTGTGTCCGACGGTGTCCCACGACGTCCCACGGTGTCCCACGACGTCCCACGGTGTCCCACGACGTCCCACGGTGTCCCACGACGTCCCACGGTGTCCCACGGTGTCCAACGGTGCAGTCCAGTGTAGATCATCCAAAATTCTTTTCACGGCATTTGGAGATCCACACTGAACCAATGGTGTCCCACGTTGTCCCGCGGTGTCCCACGGTGTCCCACGGTGTCCCACGATGTCCCACGGTGTCCCACGGTGTCCCACGGTGTCCAACGGTGTCCCACGGTGTCCCACGGTGTCCAACGGTGTCCAACGATGTCCAACGGTGCAGTCCAGTGTAGATCATCCAAAATTCTTTTCACGGCATTTGGAGATCCACACTGAACCAATGGTGTCCCACGTTGCAGTCCAGTGTAGATCATCCAAAATACTTTTCGCGGCATTTGGAGATCCACACTGAACCAATGGTGTCCCACGTTGTCCCACGGTGTCCCACGATGTCCCACGGTGTCCCACGGTGTCCAACGGTGTCCCACGGTGTCCCACGGTGTCCCACGGTGTCCAACGGTGTCCCACGGTGTCCCACGACGTCCCACGGTGTCCCACGGTGTCCAACGGTGCAGTCCAGTGTAGATCATCCAAAATTCTTTTCACGGCATTTGGAGATCCACACTGAACCAATGGTGTCCCACGGTGTCCCACGACGTCCCACTGTGTCCAACGTCGTCCCACGGTGTCCAACGTCGTCCCACGGTGTCCAACGTCGTCCCACGGTGTCCCACGGTGTCCCACGGTGTCCAACGGTGTCCCACGGTGTCCCACGGTGTCCAACGGTGTCCCACGGTGTCCCACGACGTCCCACGGTGTCCCACGGTGTCCAACGGTGCAGTCCAGTGTAGATCATCCAAAATTCTTTTCACGGCATTTGGAGATCCACACTGAACCAATGGTGTCCCACGTTGTCCCACGGTGTCCCACGACGTCCCGCGGTGTCCCACGGTGTCCCACGATGTCCCACGATGTCCCACGATGTCCCACGGTGTCCCACGGTGTCCCACGGTGCCCCACGGTGTCCAACGGTGTCCCACGGTGTCCCACGACGTCCCACGGTGTCCCACGGTGTCCAACGGTGCAGTCCAGTGTAGATCATCCAAAATTCTTTTCACGGCATTTGGAGATCCACACAGAACCAATGGTGTCCCACGTTGTCCCACGGTGTCCCACGGTGTCCAACGGTGTCCCACGGTGTCCAACGGTGTCCCACGACGTCCCACGACGTCCCACGGTGTCCAACGTCGTCCCACGGTGTCCCACGGTGTCCAACGGTGTCCCACGGTGTCCAACGGTGTCCAACGATGTCCAACGGTGCAGTCCAGTGTAGATCATCCAAAATTCTTTTCACGGCATTTGGAGATCCACACTGAACCAATGGTGTCCCGCGTTGCAGTCCAGTGTAGATCATCCAAAATACTTTTCGCGGCATTTGGAGATCCACACTGAACCAATGGTGTCCCACGGTGTCCCACAACGTCCCACGGTGTCCCACGACGTCCCACGGTATCCCACGGTGTCCCACGGTGTCCCACGGTGTCCCACGGTGTCCCACGGTGTCCCACGGTGTCCCACGGTGTCCCACGATGTCCCACGGTGTCCCACGGTGTCCCACGACGTCCCACGGTGTCCAACGTCGTCCCAAGGTGTCCCACGGTGTCCCACGGTGTCGAACGGTGCAGTCCAGTGTAGATCATCCAAAATACTTTTCGCGGCATTTGGAGATCCACACTGAACCAATGGTGTCCCACGTTGTCCCACGGTGTCCAACGGTGTCCCCCGGTGTCCCTCGATGTCCCACGGTGTCCCACGGTG
Source organism: Bombus terrestris (assembly GCF_910591885.1). Lineage (NCBI taxonomy): Eukaryota > Metazoa > Arthropoda > Insecta > Hymenoptera > Apidae > Bombus > Bombus terrestris. The sequence goes on from NC_063272.1 coordinate 16,213,351, forward strand.
TCCAACGGTGTCCCACGCTGTCCCACGGTGTCCAACTGTGCAGTCCAGTGTAGATCATCCAAAATTCTTTTCACGGCATTTGGAGATCCACACTGAACCAATGGTGTCCCACGTTGTCCCACGGTGTCCCCCGGTGTCCCACGATGTCCCACGGTGTCCAACGGTGTCCGACGGTGTCCCACGGTGTCCCACGACGTCCCACGACGTCCCACGGTGTCCCACGGTGTCCCACGGTGTCCAACGATGTCCCACGGTGTCCCACGGTGTCCAACGGTGCAGTCCAGTGTAGATCATCCAAAATTCTTTTCACGGCATTTGGAGATCCACACTGAACCAATGGTGTCCCACGTTGTCCCACGATGTCCCACGGTGTCCCACGGTGTCCCACGGTGTCCCACGGTGTCCCACTACGTCCCACGGTGTCCCACGGTGTCCCACGACGTCCCACGGTGTCCCACGGTGTCCAAGGTGTCCCACGGTGTCCCACGATGTCCCACGGTGTCCCACGGTGTCCCACGGTGTCCCACGGTGTCCCACGACGTCCCACGGTGTCCCACGGTGTCCCACGACGTCCCACGGTGTCCCACGGTGTCCCACGGTGTCCCACGGTGTCCCACGACGTCCCACGGTGTCCAACGTCGTCCCACGGTGTCCCACGGTGTCCAACGGTGCAGTCCAGTGTAGATCATCCAAAATTCTTTTCACGGAATTTGGAGATCCACACTGAACCAATGGTGTCCCACGTTGTCCCACGGTGTCCCACGGTGTCCCACGGTGTCCCACGATGTCCCACGGTGTCCCACGGTGTCCAACGGTGCAGTCCAGTGTAGATCATCCAAAATTCTTTTCGCGGCTTTTGGAGATCCATACTGAACCAATGGAATCCCACGGTGTCCCACGTTGCAGTCCAGTCTAGATCATCCAAAATTCTTTTCGTGTTTTTTGGTGATCTACACTGGACCAACGGTATTCTACGGTTTCCAGCGGCGTCCCACGGTGTCCAGCGGCGTCCCACGGTGTCCAGCGGCGTCCAATGTCGTCCGACGGTGTCCAACGTCGTCCCACGTTGCAGTCCAGTTTAGATTATCCAAAATTCTCTTCGTGGCTTTTCATAATCCAAAATGGACTGTATTAGCGTGATTCTGAGCTTGGTATCGAATTATTGTGCAATGTTTGTACTTATCAATGTAGTTGTTTTCTGAAAATTAATCAACTGGTTAATCTGCGAAAACAATTACATCGATCGGTACAAACATTGTACAATAATTCGCAACCGTACTGGCAACATTCGGTATCAATGATACATATGTCTAACTTGGAACCACAGAAAGGAAATGAAAGTACTGACACTGTATATACAATTTAGAGTTTTGCAAAAGAGACATACGACTCGTTGTACTAAGCTTATGAAGATATCGAAAAGTTATATACTCTAACGTGACCGCAATATTCTTCTTTTAAAAATGGGAAAACGGGAAGAAGTCTGAACAATCAGACGATGGAAGAAAAATCATTTGGGTATCTAGCATACATATTTAATATGCTATGAAATGTTCATATATGTAACTGAAACGTATTTTCTGTAAATTGATAAATTTGAAACAAACTCATTTACTGGATTTGGTATATGGAAGAAACAGACATCTTTAAAACGAGAACATTTTATGAAACATTTTATGAAAAATAAACTATTAATAATGGTCAATTATAGATCAAATTACTATTGATTAAATTTTAGCAAATATAGAGAATCGTGTGTATCTTTTAATCGAAACTAGGGTTACGTTGGGAACAAGAATTTTAAGTAATTGAATTTAAACTGAATTAAAAATTGTAACGTTCATTTGGAATAACTAAGATGAGAGAAACCCAGGTTATTATAAAATCACTTGCTTTATCTTTTAACTTTTAACAGTATCTGTTAATTTCTACAACAACATAGTGATTTGCAACGTAATAAACCGAAAGGTATGTGCATAAGCCATTTTTTGCAGAACTTTTGCTACAAACGTGACGATGTCTTTGTTTCGTGACGAAACTTTTGTTTCATGCAAATGAAATTCGAATATTTATAAAATTCTACATTACTGTTAAAAGATTGAAGTGAAAATATCGCGGTCGAAAAAATTCTAAAAGTTATGGTTCTAAGAACGAACAATCACCAGCACTAATTCCAATTGCAATGAATTAAATTTTAAAAAATATTTCAAGCCTTCATAGCAACATTAAGATATTTCGTTATAATACTTTGTTGCGCATGAAATCGCTCACAATTTCATACATGTAAATATATATATATATTATACATTCGTAATAAAGTTCTGTATTTTAGCAGTCATGGTAACGTTAACGCTGACAAAGGAATATGTCTTATAGCAGTATTTTCAGTAATAAACGTAGTAATAAGGGGCGCATTAATAAGGGGCGCTGAAAAAGAAACAAAGCAGTAGCCAGAAGGGCTACTAAAATTCGATTGTCTTCCACTCTATATAAACCCGATCAACACGCCGAGAGTGGAACTGAATATTCTTGTTTCGCAACGCTAATTTACTACTAATATTTATGAAGCAGAAAATTCTCAAAATCAAACGCGACGAGTGCTTCGTTATATTTGCAATATCAATTAATCTACCATTAAAAAAAAAAAGAAAAATCTGAAAATTCCCGATATCTAATACGCAACGCTAATAAGTATAAATCTACGCACTCGTATTTAAGCAATACGCAACACTAATAGCGAGAGATTGCAGTGCAACCATTTAGGAGGTTGCCGATGAACGATCACACTTATACAGCTCTTTAGGCTGTACGTGTGATCCAGCAGCAGTGTCCGACAAATGCAGTCGGAGGGTTTGGGCAGTTTGTGAACGCAACACTACTTAACAAAACGCGAGCATTCATTATCGCAACGCTAATAGGAAAAATAAGTAGAACTCGCGATGGAACAATGTCGCAACGCTAATTCTTAAAGTGAATTTAATGAAAATTACTATTTACTATTTGAAAAAGCTACTTTAAATATCCTAGTATTGCTACTTAAACAGAAAAACAGAAAAAATTCTAAAAATTGCAAAAGACAATCGCGATATCGTAATTCGCAACTCTAAAACAAACGCGATTATCATTTTATCGCAACTCTAATTCAAACCGTAATCATTCTCTCGCCACACTAATGAAAAATAGCAATATTATTTGGTAACTCTAATACAACCCGTAATTAACTTGTCGCAACACTAATAAGAAAAATCGCGATTTGCCCAATGGGACGATGGACCGATATATACATCGGCCAAAAAAACAAAGACTACTACTACTACTACTACTACTAATACTAAAATCGAGCATAGTGACAAAGTAGTAACAATAATGACTTCCCATGCTCTGGATGACCCAGAGGATGGGGAGCCATTAGTAGTTGCCCTCTTGAGTGGCAGTTTGCCGGGCCTCTTCAGCATATAGCCTCTTCTTTCTTCGGGCGCAATGCCCGCTGAAACTTAAATCTAAGCTCGAGACTTCTAATTCGCAAACAAAAAAAAAACTTATAAAATAAAAATATAAACCGCGGAAGCTGATGGAAGTGCATATGGACTGACCAACGATCACAACAGTGATCGTTGCTCACTCGCATGTGCGTGCTCGAGCAATAAACGTTCGTTTCGAGCCCATTCGCGACCGCGACCGCGAAATTCGAAAAATCGAAAGGCAAAACCAGAGACGAGTGCATGCTCTACTCGTGCCAGTTTCACCGTCGATTTTTCAAATTAGATTTCCAGAAACAGGTTGGTCACACGAAAACGCGCCTACCCGACCAGAGACTGTGCCAACCTGCCCGGCCCTACCTACTTATAATTAACAGTCATACCAGAAAGTATACTACCTATCCTACCTAACGCTATATTTAAAAAATGGCAAAACAGGCACACCAACACACTCACTCCACGGTTCTCACACATACCACTCGGGTGCAAAGGTCCTACACTAGAGAGGACGTCCCGGGACGCCTCCGACACCCGAGCTTAATACAACATTCACACTCTAAGGTACGTACCTTTTTCCTGAAATCGACTGACGAAGGCTAGTGACCATTGCGTAATACGTGATAAAACACGTCTGAGAAAATTATATTTTTAAAATAGATATAAGTAAACTTGGAATTATAATTGCGATTGATAGCGATATTAAGAGTATGAGTACACTTAGTCGCGTGGATGATATTATCAGAAATTCTAATTGTATCGAGACGTAAATTGAATCGATATATATCTCGACATTTTTAATATTTCAAGTTTTAAGGAATGAGAAAAAGCGACGCAATTCCACGACCTAACAACACACACACACATAATGTGGAAAATACGTCGTGCACGATACACTAACGCATGGTCAGTCGCTGAGAAATTATTACATTACTTAATTCTAGGTCATCGTGCCCAATGTCTTTCTCCCATTCAAGTAGCACCTGGGCACGTGAATGAGATCCTGACAATGGGCACGGAAAGGGTTAAACCTGAAAATCCTGATCTAAAAAGATGATTAGTTTGTGTAATTTTTATTTAACGGACTAACGTTCTTTGAGTTTATATTTTACTACTTTGCATCTGATTAAATTTACTTTATTAATTTAATAGTAACTAAGTAACTCTACTTTATTAATTTAATAAATTAGAACAAAATTTTAATATTTCGAAAAAAGTAGCGTTAGTAGAAAAAGACTGAGACTCATGCAAATAGAATTATTGACTCTAAATATATTACTAAGAAAGAAATAATCTCAGGCGATCTCTTTATCAAAGCATATACTCGAAAGTGCAGAAGCAGTGTTCAAAATTATTGCTTTGATTAAAAAATCTGCCTGTCGCGAAGTGTCTTCTTGCACGTAAAATTTTGCACATTTTTGTACGGAAAAAAATGAATTTTGACTCATATTTTAAATTCTAACCGAAATGAAATAAACGATCGTGACTTAAGATTGTCACGATCAATTCATTGCTTAAGATCAAGTATATTCGTGTCATACAGATATATTCGTGTAGATATTTGCCATTTGCAAATATTCATACGGAATATTAACATGCGTATTTATAACTAACACGAATATATTCTCAAGTGTATATGTTTAACCTAATTATTAAAAAACTAATTATTATAATCGCGATGTGCAAGAAGACCTATCCTAAACTAATAAATTTCAAAAAATGAGTGTTACTACTCACGGGTATAAGAAATACCCGTGGTCACTATGCTCGCAAAAAAATTCTACGTAATACAACCGATCACCCGTGCCGATTCGGACCTTTCATCCTACGACATGATTGAGTGATCGGAGGAACAGAAATGCATGCGACTCACCGTTCGAAGCGGAGAAACAAAGGACGTATCGTGGATGCTGCGCCACCCCAGCGAATATCATCAGGAACTGTGTAGGGTCCAGTGGTGGAAATGGAGATTGCGAAAAATCTGTTACAGAACAAAACACGATGAGTGATTGCTGATTATTTAAAAAGTTGGAGATAATGAAAAATGAAAGTTTATTAACTTTAGTAACTTTGGTAATAATAAAGATTGAAATTCTAATAAATATGTAAATTGGAAATCTAATATAAAAATTTGAGAACAAATATTCAGTGATTTTTTATGAGTATCAGACAGTTTTACTGTACTTTAATGTTAAGACTTCAAGACTTTATTTCAATTAAAAAGGGCATTTACAGCTTTCTAAATCATCGATCATTTTTATTTTGTAATTAACGACATTTCAAACAAAATATACTAAATAGAACAAATTGGATATACAATATATAAAACTACTTACATTCTTGAGCTCCTGGAGAGGCTTTATCCTCTTGAGGGAGGCACTGACTCTAATACCGAAACGAATATTCAAAAAAATAAATATATAAAAAAAGAAAAATAAAAGACTACGTTACCGCGACCGTTTAAATTATGATCGGCGAACAATAACTCTAATATCGCGTACAAATTTGATTGATAAAATTTTATTATTTTCGCGTGTGACTATTCGATCGAATTTGATCAAAACTATCGTGATTTTAAAATATTGAAAAGAAACTATTGCGTGGCAAACACTGACTCTACAACCGCATTGCGCGCGGTCACAAATATTTCCTGAAAATAAAGCAGTTTAGGGGCGGGGGTGGGGGAGGGGGTGGAAAAGAAGCGAAACGTTGTTTCGACAATTTTCTCCTTTTTCCTATTGAACGTTTATTTAGAAAATACTGCTATTTCTTTACACTTAAAAATTATTATTAAGAAACTGGAACAAGTATGAAACTATAAGTTGAAAATTGTGAGATATTTCTCGATAGCAAACAAATGCTTACGAATACCGTGAATGTAATGCAATCGTTTTCAAGAATTATACTGTTCGCAATTAGAATATATACTGTGAATTTTCGTTATTAGAATACGAAATATACATTGCACTAATACACTATAGTCGCCTGTTATAAATATTGGAAAATATTTGCAAGAATTCAAAAGTTCGCCACTAAATATGTTTAAAGAATACTTGTTTCGAGGTACTTGAATCTAACTGTTACTATGTTGCAAGTTTATGACGTTAACTGTAGCAAATTCACATAATACAACAAAAAAAATTGAATTCCATAAGTGAATTATTGAGATATAACTCAATTTGAAACAATAAAATAACTTATTAAAAATTCGTTTGAAATAAGAGAATGATCTCATATATCGGAAATAGAACAATAATTTATTTAACCGAAACTATTGACACTGCATACACAATTTCGTGTTCTGAAAAAGGGACATTCGAGTCATTGTTCTAAACTGTTTAATATTCTATTTTCGCGGCTCAAAACTTTTGAATATATCGAAAAGTTATAAACTCTAACATGACCGCAATAATTTTCTCTCAAAAATGGGAAACTAAGAAGAAATCCGAACAAACAGACAATGAAAAAAAAATCGCGGCGCGAACTCGTTCGTTCGCGATCTTTCCAAAAAATCAGTGGACTTACGCAACGCACTCCCGTGCACAAAATAACCACAAGATTCAATGCAAAAGAAGAATCGATTTTTATACTAGATTCCAAGTCAGATAAGTACCATTATACAGAATGGGCTCAGAATGGATTTGAGAGACAAGACATATCCCACGGTGTCCAACGGTGTCCCACGGTGTCCCACGACGTCCCACGGTGTCCCACGGTGTCCCACGATGTCCCACGATGTCCCACGGTGTCCCACGGTGTCCAACGGTGTCCCACGGTGTCCCACGACGTCCCACGGTGTCCCACGACGTCCCACGGTGTCCCACGGTGTCCAACGGTGCAGTCCAGTGTAGATCATCCAAAATTCTTTTCACGGCATTTGGAGATCCACACTGAACCAATGGTGTCCCACGTTATCCCGCGGTGTCCCACCGTGTCCCACGGTGTCCCACGATGTCCCACGGTGTCCAACGGTGTCCCACGATGTCCCACGATGTCCCACGGTGTCCCACGGTGTCCCACGGTGTCCAACGGTGTACCACGGTGTCCAACGGTGCAGTCCAGTGTAGATCATCCAAAATTCTTTTCACGGCATTTGGAGATCCACACTGAACCAATGGTGTCCCACGTTGTCCCACGGTGTCCCACGGTGTCCCACGGTGTCCCACGATGTCCCACGATGTCCCACGGTGTCCCACGGTGTCCCACGGTGTCCCACGGTGTCCCACGGTGTCCCACGGTGTCCATCGGTGTCCCACGGTGTCCAACGGTGTCCCACGGTGTCCCACGACGTCCCACGGTGTCCCACGGTGTCCCACGACGTCCCACGGTGTCCCACGGTGTTCAACGGTGCAATCCAGTGTAGATCATCCAAAATTCTTTTCACGGCATTTGGAGATCCACACTGAACCAATGGTGTCCCACGTTGCAGTCCAGTGTAGATCATCCAAAATACTTTTCGCGGCATTTGGAGATCCACACTGAACCAATGGTGTCCCACGTTGTCCCACAGTGTCCCACGATGTCCCACGGTGTCCCACGGTGTCCAACGGTGTCCCACGGTGTCCAACGGTGTCCCGCCGTGTCCCACGATGTCCCACTGTGTCCGACGGTGTCCCACGACGTCCCACGGTGTCCCACGACGTCCCACGGTGTCCCACGACGTCCCACGGTGTCCCACGACGTCCCACGGTGTCCCACGGTGTCCAACGGTGCAGTCCAGTGTAGATCATCCAAAATTCTTTTCACGGCATTTGGAGATCCACACTGAACCAATGGTGTCCCACGTTGTCCCGCGGTGTCCCACGGTGTCCCACGGTGTCCCACGATGTCCCACGGTGTCCCACGGTGTCCAACGGTGTCCCACGGTGTCCCACGGTGTCCAACGGTGTCCAACGATGTCCAACGGTGCAGTCCAGTGTAGATCATCCAAAATTCTTTTCACGGCATTTGGAGATCCACACTGAACCAATGGTGTCCCACGTTGCAGTCCAGTGTAGATCATCCAAAATACTTTTCGCGGCATTTGGAGATCCACACTGAACCAATGGTGTCCCACGTTGTCCCACGGTGTCCCACGATGTCCCACGGTGTCCCACGGTGTCCAACGGTGTCCCACGGTGTCCCACGGTGTCCCACGGTGTCCAACGGTGTCCCACGGTGTCCCACGACGTCCCACGGTGTCCCACGGTGTCCAACGGTGCAGTCCAGTGTAGATCATCCAAAATTCTTTTCGCGGCATTTGGAGATCCACACTGAACCAATGGTGTCCCACGGTGTCCCACGACGTCCCACTGTGTCCAACGTCGTCCCACGGTGTCCAACGTCGTCCCACGGTGTCCAACGTCGTCCCACGGTGTCCCACGGTGTCCCACGGTGTCCAACGGTGTCCCACGGTGTCCCACGGTGTCCAACGGTGTCCCACGGTGTCCCACGACGTCCCACGGTGTCCCACGGTGTCCAACGGTGCAGTCCAGTGTAGATCATCCAAAATTCTTTTCACGGCATTTGGAGATCCACACTGAACCAATGGTGTCCCACGTTGTCCCACGGTGTCCCACGACGTCCCGCGGTGTCCCACGGTGTCCCACGATGTCCCACGATGTCCCACGATGTCCCACGGTGTCCCACGGTGTCCCACGGTGCCCCACGGTGTCCAACGGTGTCCCACGGTGTCCCACGACGTCCCACGGTGTCCCACGGTGTCCAACGGTGCAGTCCAGTGTAGATCATCCAAAATTCTTTTCACGGCATTTGGAGATCCACACAGAACCAATGGTGTCCCACGTTGTCCCACGGTGTCCCACGGTGTCCAACGGTGTCCCACGGTGTCCAACGGTGTCCCACGACGTCCCACGACGTCCCACGGTGTCCAACGTCGTCCCACGGTGTCCCACGGTGTCCAACGGTGTCCCACGGTGTCCAACGGTGTCCCACGGTGTCCAACGGTGTCCAACGATGTCCAACGGTGCAGTCCAGTGTAGATCATCCAAAATTCTTTTCACGGCATTTGGAGATCCACACTGAACCAATGGTGTCCCGCGTTGCAGTCCAGTGTAGATCATCCAAAATACTTTTCGCGGCATTTGGAGATCCACACTGAACCAATGGTGTCCCACGGTGTCCCACAACGTCCCACGGTGTCCCACGACGTCCCACGGTATCCCACGGTGTCCCACGGTGTCCCACGGTGTCCCACGGTGTCCCACGGTGTCCCACGGTGTCCCACGGTGTCCCACGATGTCCCACGGTGTCCCACGGTGTCCCACGACGTCCCACGGTGTCCAACGTCGTCCCAAGGTGTCCCACGGTGTCCCACGGTGTCGAACGGTGCAGTCCAGTGTAGATCATCCAAAATACTTTTCGCGGCATTTGGAGATCCACACTGAACCAATGGTGTCCCACGTTGTCCCACGGTGTCCAACGGTGTCCCCCGGTGTCCCTCGATGTCCCACGGTGTCCCACGGTGTCCAACGGTGTCCCACGCTGTCCCACGGTGTCCAACTGTGCAGTCCAGTGTAGATCATCCAAAATTCTTTTCACGGCATTTGGAGATCCACACTGAACCAATGGTGTCCCACGTTGTCCCACGGTGTCCCCCGGTGTCCCACGATGTCCCACGGTGTCCAACGGTGTCCGACGGTGTCCCACGGTGTCCCACGACGTCCCACGACGTCCCACGGTGTCCCACGGTGTCCCACGGTGTCCAACGATGTCCCACGGTGTCCCACGGTGTCCAACGGTGCAGTCCAGTGTAGATCATCCAAAATTCTTTTCACGGCATTTGGAGATCCACACTGAACCAATGGTGTCCCACGTTGTCCCACGATGTCCCACGGTGTCCCACGGTGTCCCACGGTGTCCCACGGTGTCCCACTACGTCCCACGGTGTCCCACGGTGTCCCACGACGTCCCACGGTGTCCCACGGTGTCCAAGGTGTCCCACGGTGTCCCACGATGTCCCACGGTGTCCCACGGTGTCCCACGGTGTCCCACGGTGTCCCACGACGTCCCACGGTGTCCCACGGTGTCCCACGACGTCCCACGGTGTCCCACGGTGTCCCACGGTGTCCCACGGTGTCCCACGACGTCCCACGGTGTCCAACGTCGTCCCACGGTGTCCCACGGTGTCCAACGGTGCAGTCCAGTGTAGATCATCCAAAATTCTTTTCACGGAATTTGGAGATCCACACTGAACCAATGGTGTCCCACGTTGTCCCACGGTGTCCCACGGTGTCCCACGGTGTCCCACGATGTCCCACGGTGTCCCACGGTGTCCAACGGTGCAGTCCAGTGTAGATCATCCAAAATTCTTTTCGCGGCTTTTGGAGATCCATACTGAACCAATGGAATCCCACGGTGTCCCACGTTGCAGTCCAGTCTAGATCATCCAAAATTCTTTTCGTGTTTTTTGGTGATCTACACTGGACCAACGGTATTCTACGGTTTCCAGCGGCGTCCCACGGTGTCCAGCGGCGTCCCACGGTGTCCAGCGGCGTCCAATGTCGTCCGACGGTGTCCAACGTCGTCCCACGTTGCAGTCCAGTTTAGATTATCCAAAATTCTCTTCGTGGCTTTTCATAATCCAAAATGGACTGTATTAGCGTGATTCTGAGCTTGGTATCGAATTATTGTGCAATGTTTGTACTTATCAATGTAGTTGTTTTCTGAAAATTAATCAACTGGTTAATCTGCGAAAACAATTACATCGATCGGTACAAACATTGTACAATAATTCGCAACCGTACTGGCAACATTCGGTATCAATGATACATATGTCTAACTTGGAACCACAGAAAGGAAATGAAAGTACTGACACTGTATATACAATTTAGAGTTTTGCAAAAGAGACATACGACTCGTTGTACTAAGCTTATGAAGATATCGAAAAGTTATATACTCTAACGTGACCGCAATATTCTTCTTTTAAAAATGGGAAAACGGGAAGAAGTCTGAACAATCAGACGATGGAAGAAAAATCATTTGGGTATCTAGCATACATATTTAATATGCTATGAAATGTTCATATATGTAACTGAAACGTATTTTCTGTAAATTGATAAATTTGAAACAAACTCATTTACTGGATTTGGTATATGGAAGAAACAGACATCTTTAAAACGAGAACATTTTATGAAACATTTTATGAAAAATAAACTATTAATAATGGTCAATTATAGATCAAATTACTATTGATTAAATTTTAGCAAATATAGAGAATCGTGTGTATCTTTTAATCGAAACTAGGGTTACGTTGGGAACAAGAATTTTAAGTAATTGAATTTAAACTGAATTAAAAATTGTAACGTTCATTTGGAATAACTAAGATGAGAGAAACCCAGGTTATTATAAAATCACTTGCTTTATCTTTTAACTTTTAACAGTATCTGTTAATTTCTACAACAACATAGTGATTTGCAACGTAATAAACCGAAAGGTATGTGCATAAGCCATTTTTTGCAGAACTTTTGCTACAAACGTGACGATGTCTTTGTTTCGTGACGAAACTTTTGTTTCATGCAAATGAAATTCGAATATTTATAAAATTCTACATTACTGTTAAAAGATTGAAGTGAAAATATCGCGGTCGAAAAAATTCTAAAAGTTATGGTTCTAAGAACGAACAATCACCAGCACTAATTCCAATTGCAATGAATTAAATTTTAAAAAATATTTCAAGCCTTCATAGCAACATTAAGATATTTCGTTATAATACTTTGTTGCGCATGAAATCGCTCACAATTTCATACATGTAAATATATATATATATTATACATTCGTAATAAAGTTCTGTATTTTAGCAGTCATGGTAACGTTAACGCTGACAAAGGAATATGTCTTATAGCAGTATTTTCAGTAATAAACGTAGTAATAAGGGGCGCATTAATAAGGGGCGCTGAAAAAGAAACAAAGCAGTAGCCAGAAGGGCTACTAAAATTCGATTGTCTTCCACTCTATATAAACCCGATCAACACGCCGAGAGTGGAACTGAATATTCTTGTTTCGCAACGCTAATTTACTACTAATATTTATGAAGCAGAAAATTCTCAAAATCAAACGCGACGAGTGCTTCGTTATATTTGCAATATCAATTAATCTACCATTAAAAAAAAAAAGAAAAATCTGAAAATTCCCGATATCTAATACGCAACGCTAATAAGTATAAATCTACGCACTCGTATTTAAGCAATACGCAACACTAATAGCGAGAGATTGCAGTGCAACCATTTAGGAGGTTGCCGATGAACGATCACACTTATACAGCTCTTTAGGCTGTACGTGTGATCCAGCAGCAGTGTCCGACAAATGCAGTCGGAGGGTTTGGGCAGTTTGTGAACGCAACACTACTTAACAAAACGCGAGCATTCATTATCGCAACGCTAATAGGAAAAATAAGTAGAACTCGCGATGGAACAATGTCGCAACGCTAATTCTTAAAGTGAATTTAATGAAAATTACTATTTACTATTTGAAAAAGCTACTTTAAATATCCTAGTATTGCTACTTAAACAGAAAAACAGAAAAAATTCTAAAAATTGCAAAAGACAATCGCGATATCGTAATTCGCAACTCTAAAACAAACGCGATTATCATTTTATCGCAACTCTAATTCAAACCGTAATCATTCTCTCGCCACACTAATGAAAAATAGCAATATTATTTGGTAACTCTAATACAACCCGTAATTAACTTGTCGCAACACTAATAAGAAAAATCGCGATTTGCCCAATGGGACGATGGACCGATATATACATCGGCCAAAAAAACAAAGACTACTACTACTACTACTACTACTAATACTAAAATCGAGCATAGTGACAAAGTAGTAACAATAATGACTTCCCATGCTCTGGATGACCCAGAGGATGGGGAGCCATTAGTAGTTGCCCTCTTGAGTGGCAGTTTGCCGGGCCTCTTCAGCATATAGCCTCTTCTTTCTTCGGGCGCAATGCCCGCTGAAACTTAAATCTAAGCTCGAGACTTCTAATTCGCAAACAAAAAAAAAACTTATAAAATAAAAATATAAACCGCGGAAGCTGATGGAAGTGCATATGGACTGACCAACGATCACAACAGTGATCGTTGCTCACTCGCATGTGCGTGCTCGAGCAATAAACGTTCGTTTCGAGCCCATTCGCGACCGCGACCGCGAAATTCGAAAAATCGAAAGGCAAAACCAGAGACGAGTGCATGCTCTACTCGTGCCAGTTTCACCGTCGATTTTTCAAATTAGATTTCCAGAAACAGGTTGGTCACACGAAAACGCGCCTACCCGACCAGAGACTGTGCCAACCTGCCCGGCCCTACCTACTTATAATTAACAGTCATACCAGAAAGTATACTACCTATCCTACCTAACGCTATATTTAAAAAATGGCAAAACAGGCACACCAACACACTCACTCCACGGTTCTCACACATACCACTCGGGTGCAAAGGTCCTACACTAGAGAGGACGTCCCGGGACGCCTCCGACACCCGAGCTTAATACAACATTCACACTCTAAGGTACGTACCTTTTTCCTGAAATCGACTGACGAAGGCTAGTGACCATTGCGTAATACGTGATAAAACACGTCTGAGAAAATTATATTTTTAAAATAGATATAAGTAAACTTGGAATTATAATTGCGATTGATAGCGATATTAAGAGTATGAGTACACTTAGTCGCGTGGATGATATTATCAGAAATTCTAATTGTATCGAGACGTAAATTGAATCGATATATATCTCGACATTTTTAATATTTCAAGTTTTAAGGAATGAGAAAAAGCGACGCAATTCCACGACCTAACAACACACACACACATAATGTGGAAAATACGTCGTGCACGATACACTAACGCATGGTCAGTCGCTGAGAAATTATTACATTACTTAATTCTAGGTCATCGTGCCCAATGTCTTTCTCCCATTCAAGTAGCACCTGGGCACGTGAATGAGATCCTGACAATGGGCACGGAAAGGGTTAAACCTGAAAATCCTGATCTAAAAAGATGATTAGTTTGTGTAATTTTTATTTAACGGACTAACGTTCTTTGAGTTTATATTTTACTACTTTGCATCTGATTAAATTTACTTTATTAATTTAATAGTAACTAAGTAACTCTACTTTATTAATTTAATAAATTAGAACAAAATTTTAATATTTCGAAAAAAGTAGCGTTAGTAGAAAAAGACTGAGACTCATGCAAATAGAATTATTGACTCTAAATATATTACTAAGAAAGAAATAATCTCAGGCGATCTCTTTATCAAAGCATATACTCGAAAGTGCAGAAGCAGTGTTCAAAATTATTGCTTTGATTAAAAAATCTGCCTGTCGCGAAGTGTCTTCTTGCACGTAAAATTTTGCACATTTTTGTACGGAAAAAAATGAATTTTGACTCATATTTTAAATTCTAACCGAAATGAAATAAACGATCGTGACTTAAGATTGTCACGATCAATTCATTGCTTAAGATCAAGTATATTCGTGTCATACAGATATATTCGTGTAGATATTTGCCATTTGCAAATATTCATACGGAATATTAACATGCGTATTTATAACTAACACGAATATATTCTCAAGTGTATATGTTTAACCTAATTATTAAAAAACTAATTATTATAATCGCGATGTGCAAGAAGACCTATCCTAAACTAATAAATTTCAAAAAATGAGTGTTACTACTCACGGGTATAAGAAATACCCGTGGTCACTATGCTCGCAAAAAAATTCTACGTAATACAACCGATCACCCGTGCCGATTCGGACCTTTCATCCTACGACATGATTGAGTGATCGGAGGAACAGAAATGCATGCGACTCACCGTTCGAAGCGGAGAAACAAAGGACATATCGTGGATGCTGCGCCACCCCAGCGAATATCATCAGGAACTGTGTAGGGTCCAGTGGTGGAAATGGAGATTGCGAAAAATCTGTTACAGAACAAAACACGATGAGTGATTGCTGATTATTTAAAAAGTTGGAGATAATGAAAAATGAAAGTTTATTAACTTTAGTAACTTTGGTAATAATAAAGATTGAAATTCTAATAAATATGTAAATTGGAAATCTAATATAAAAATTTGAGAACAAATATTCAGTGATTTTTTATGAGTATCAGACAGTTTTACTGTACTTTAATGTTAAGACTTCAAGACTTTATTTCAATTAAAAAGGGCATTTACAGCTTTCTAAATCATCGATCATTTTTATTTTGTAATTAACGACATTTCAAACAAAATATACTAAATAGAACAAATTGAAATACAATATATAAAACTACTTACATTCTTGAGCTCCTGGAGAGGCTTTATCCTCTTGAGGGAGGCACTGACTCTAATACCGAAACGAATATTCAAAAAAATAAATATATAAAAAAAGAAAAATAAAAGACTACGTTACCGCGACCGTTTAAATTATGATCGGCGAACAATAACTCTAATATCGCGTACAAATTTGATTGATAAAATTTTATTATTTTCGCGTGTGACTATTCGATCGAATTTGATCAAAACTATCGTGATTTTAAAATATTGAAAAGAAACTATTGCGTGGCAAACACTGACTCTACAACCGCATTGCGCGCGGTCACAAATATTTCCTGAAAATAAAGCAGTTTAGGGGCGGGGGTGGGGGAGGGGGTGGAAAAGAAGCGAAACGTTGTTTCGACAATTTTCTCCTTTTTCCTATTGAACGTTTATTTAGAAAATACTGCTATTTCTTTACACTTAAAAATTATTATTAAGAAACTGGAACAAGTATGAAACTATAAGTTGAAAATTGTGAGATATTTCTCGATAGCAAACAAATGCTTACGAATACCGTGAATGTAATGCAATCGTTTTCAAGAATTATACTGTTCGCAATTAGAATATATACTGTGAATTTTCGTTATTAGAATACGAAATATACATTGCACTAATACACTATAGTCGCCTGTTATAAATATTGGAAAATATTTGCAAGAATTCAAAAGTTCGCCACTAAATATGTTTAAAGAATACTTGTTTCGAGGTATTTGAATCTAACTGTTACGATGTTGCAAGTTTATGACGTTAACTGTAGCAAA
The DNA here is from genome assembly GCF_910591885.1 of Bombus terrestris. Taxonomy (NCBI): domain Eukaryota; kingdom Metazoa; phylum Arthropoda; class Insecta; order Hymenoptera; family Apidae; genus Bombus; species Bombus terrestris. The sequence goes on from NC_063272.1 coordinate 16,229,886, forward strand.
TTCACATAATACAACAAAAAAAATTGAATTCCATAAGTGAATTATTGAGATATAACTCAATTTGAAACAATAAAATAACTTATTAAAAATTCGTTTGAAATAAGAGAATGATCTCATATATCGGAAATAGAACAATAATTTATTTAACCGAAACTATTGACACTGCATACACAATTTCGTGTTCTGAAAAAGGGACATTCGAGTCATTGTTCTAAACTGTTTAATATTCTATTTTCGCGGCTCAAAACTTTTGAATATATCGAAAAGTTATAAACTCTAACATGACCGCAATAATTTTCTCTCAAAAATGGGAAACTAAGAAGAAATCCGAACAAACAGACAATGAAAAAAAAATCGCGGCGCGAACTCGTTCGTTCGCGATCTTTCCAAAAAATCAGTGGACTTACGCAACGCACTCCCGTGCACAAAATAACCACAAGATTCAATGCAAAAGAAGAATCGATTTTTATACTAGATTCCAAGTCAGATAAGTACCATTATACAGAATGGGCTCAGAATGGATTTGAGAGACAAGACATATCCCACGGTGTCCAACGGTGTCCCACGGTGTCCCACGACGTCCCACGGTGTCCCACGGTGTCCCACGATGTCCCACGATGTCCCACGGTGCCCCACGGTGTCCCACGGTGTCCAACGGTGCAGTCCAGTGCAGATCATCCAAAATTCTTTTCACGGCATTTGGAGATCCACACTGAACCAATGGTGTCCCACGTTATCCCGCGGTGTCCCACCGTGTCCCACGGTGTCCCACGATGTCCCACGGTGTCCAACGGTGTCCCACGATGTCCCACGATGTCCCACGGTGTCCCACGGTGTCCCACGGTGTCCCACGGTGTCCAACGGTGTACCACGGTGTCCAACGGTGCAGTCCAGTGTAGATCATCCAAAATTCTTTTCACGGCATTTGGAGATCCACACTGAACCAATGGTGTCCCACGTTATCCCGCGGTGTCCCACCGTGTCCCACGGTGTCCCACGATGTCCCACGGTGTCCCACGGTGTCCCACGGTGTCCATCGGTGTCCCACGGTGTCCAACGGTGTCCCACGGTGTCCCACGACGTCCCACGGTGTCCCACGCTGTCCCACGACGTCCCACGGTGTCCCACGGTGTTCAACGGTGCAATCCAGTGTAGATCATCCAAAATTCTTTTCACGGCATTTGGAGATCCACACTGAACCAATGGTGTCCCACGTTGCAGTCCAGTGTAGATCATCCAAAATACTTTTCGCGGCATTTGGAGATCCACACTGAACCAATGGTGTCCCACGTTGTCCCACAGTGTCCCACGATGTCCCACGGTGTCCCACGGTGTCCAACGGTGTCCCACGGTGTCCAACGGTGTCCCGCCGTGTCCCACGATGTCCCACTGTGTCCCACGGTGTCCCACGACGTCCCACGGTGTCCCACGACGTCCCACGGTGTCCCACGACGTCCCACGGTGTCCCACGGTGTCCAACGGTGCAGTCCAGTGTAGATCATCCAAAATTCTTTTCACGGCATTTGGAGATCCACACTGAACCAATGGTGTCCCACGTTGTCCCGCGGTGTCCCACGGTGTCCCACGGTATCCCACGATGTCCCACGGTGTCCCACGGTGTCCCACGGTGTCCAACGGTGTCCCACGGTGTCCCACGGTGTCCAACGGTGTCCAACGATGTCCAACGGTGCAGTCCAGTGTAGATCATCCAAAATTCTTTTCACGGCATTTGGAGATCCACACTGAACCAATGGTGTCCCACGTTGCAGTCCAGTGTAGATCATCCAAAATACGTTTCGCGGCATTTGGAGATCCACACTGAACCAATGGTGTCCCACGTTGTCCCACGGTGTCCCACGATGTCCCACGGTGTCCCACGGTGTCCAACGGTGTCCCACGGTGTCCAGCGGTGTCCAACGGTGTCCCGCGGTGTCCCACGATGTCCCACGGTGTCCCACGGTGTCCAACGGTGTCCCACGATGTCCCACGATGTCCCACGGTGTCCCACGGTGTCCCACGGTGTCCAACGGTGTACCACGGTGTCCAACGGTGCAGTCCAGTGTAGATCATCCAAAATTCTTTTCACGGCATTTGGAGATCCACACTGAACCAATGGTGTCCCACGTTGTCCCACGGTGTCCCACGGTGTCCCACGGTGTCCCACGGTGTCCCACGATGTCCCACGGTGTCCCACGGTGTCCCACGACGTCCCACGGTGTCCCACGACGTCCCACGGTGTCCCACGGTGTCCCACGATGTCCCACGATGTCCCACGGTGCCCCACGGTGTCCCACGGTGTCCAACGGTGTCCCGCGGTGTCCCTCGATGTCCCACGGTGTCCCACGGTGTCCAGCGGTGTCCCACGCTGTCCCACGGTGTCCAACTGTGCAGTCCAGTGTAGATCATCCAAAATTCTTTTCACGGAATTTGGAGATCCACACTGAACCAATGGTGTCCCACGTTGTCCCACGGTGTCCCCCGGTGTCCCACGATGTCCCACGGTGTCCAACGGTGTCCGACGGTGTCCCACGGTGTCCCACGACGTCCCACGACGTCCCACGGTGTCCCACGGTGTCCCACGGTGTCCAACGATGTCCCACGGTGTCCCACGGTGTCCAACGGTGCAGTCCAGTGTAGATCATCCAAAATTCTTTTCACGGCATTTGGAGATCCACACTGAACCAATGGTGTCCCACTTTGTCCCACGATGTCCCACGGTGTCCCACGGTGTCCCACGGTGTCCAACGCTGTCCCACGGTGTCCCACGACATCCCACGGTGTCCCACGGTGTCCCACGGTGTCCCACGGTGTCCCACGGTGTCCCACGACGTCCCACGGTGTCCCACGGTGTCCAAGGTGTCCCACGGTGTCCCACGGTGTCCCACGGTGTCCCACGGTGTCCCACGGTGTCCCACGACGTCCCACGACGTCCCACGGTGTCCCACGGTGTCCCACGACGTCCCACGGTGTCCCACGGTGTCCCACGGTGTCCCACGGTGTCCCACGACGTCCCACGGTGTCCAACGTCGTCCCACGGTGTCCCACGGTGTCCAACGGTGCAGTCCAGTGTAGATCATCCAAAATTCTTTTCACGGAATTTGGAGATCCACACTGAACCAATGGTGTCCCACGTTGTCCCACGGTGTCCCACGGTGTCCCACGGTGTCCCACGATGTCCCACGGTGTCCCACGGTGTCCAACGGTGCAGTCCAGTGTAGATCATCCAAAATTCTTTTCGCGGCTTTTGGAGATCCATACTGAACCAATGGAATCCCACGGTGTCCCACGTTGCAGTCCAGTCTAGATCATCCAAAATTCTTTTCGTGTTTTTTGGTGATCTACACTGGACCAACGGTATTCTACGGTTTCCAGCGGCGTCCCACGGTGTCCAGCGGCGTCCCACGGTGTCCAGCGGCGTCCAATGTCGTCCGACGGTGTCCAACGTCGTCCCACGTTGCAGTCCAGTTTAGATTATCCAGAATTCTCTTCGTGGCTTTTCATAATCCAAAATGGACTGTATTAGCGTGATTCTGAGCTTGGTATCGAATTATTGTGCAATGTTTGTACTTATCAATGTAGTTGTTTTCTGAAAATTAATCAACTGGTTAATCTGCGAAAACAATTACATCGATCGGTACAAACATTGTACAATAATTCGCAACCGTACTGGCAACATTCGGTATCAATGATACATATGTCTAACTTGGAACCACAGAAAGGAAATGAAAGTACTGACACTGTATATACAATTTAGAGTTTTGCAAAAGAGACATACGACTCGTTGTACTAAGCTTATGAAGATATCGAAAAGTTATATACTCTAACGTGACCGCAATATTCTTCTTTTAAAAATGGGAAAACGGGAAGAAGTCTGAACAATCAGACGATGGAAGAAAAATCATTTGGGTATCTAGCATACATATTTAATATGCTATGAAATGTTCATATATGTAACTGAAACGTATTTTCTGTAAATTGATAAATTTGAAACAAACTCATTTACTGGATTTGGTATATGGAAGAAACAGACATCTTTAAAACGAGAACATTTTATGAAACATTTTATGAAAAATAAACTATTAATAATGGTCAATTATAGATCAAATTACTATTGATTAAATTTTAGCAAATATAGAGAATCGTGTGTATCTTTTAATCGAAACTAGGGTTACGTTGGGAACAAGAATTTTAAGTAATTGAATTTAAACTGAATTAAAAATTGTAACGTTCATTTGGAATAACTAAGATGAGAGAAACCCAGGTTATTATAAAATCACTTGCTTTATCTTTTAACTTTTAACAGTATCTGTTAATTTCTACAACAACATAGTGATTTGCAACGTAATAAACCGAAAGGTATGTGCATAAGCCATTTTTTGCAGAACTTTTGCTACAAACGTGACGATGTCTTTGTTTCGTGACGAAACTTTTGTTTCATGCAAATGAAATTCGAATATTTATAAAATTCTACATTACTGTTAAAAGATTGAAGTGAAAATATCGCGGTCGAAAAAATTCTAAAAGTTATGGTTCTAAGAACGAACAATCACCAGCACTAATTCCAATTGCAATGAATTAAATTTTAAAAAATATTTCAAGCCTTCATAGCAACATTAAGATATTTCGTTATAATACTTTGTTGCGCATGAAATCGCTCACAATTTCATACATGTAAATATATATATATATTATACATTCGTAATAAAGTTCTGTATTTTAGCAGTCATGGTAACGTTAACGCTGACAAAGGAATATGTCTTATAGCAGTATTTTCAGTAATAAACGTAGTAATAAGGGGCGCATTAATAAGGGGCGCTGAAAAAGAAACAAAGCAGTAGCCAGAAGGGCTACTAAAATTCGATTGTCTTCCACTCTATATAAACCCGATCAACACGCCGAGAGTGGAACTGAATATTCTTGTTTCGCAACGCTAATTTACTACTAATATTTATGAAGCAGAAAATTCTCAAAATCAAACGCGACGAGTGCTTCGTTATATTTGCAATATCAATTAATCTACCATTAAATAAAAAAAGAAAAATCTGAAAATTCCCGATATCTAATACGCAACGCTAATAAGTATAAATCTACGCACTCGTATTTAAGCAATACGCAACACTAATAGCGAGAGATTGCAGTGCAACCATTTAGGAGGTTGCCGATGAACGATCACACTTATACAGCTCTTTAGGCTGTACGTGTGATCCAGCAGCAGTGTCCGACAAATGCAGTCGGAGGGTTTGGGCAGTTTGTGAACGCAACACTACTTAACAAAACGCGAGCATTCATTATCGCAACGCTAATAGGAAAAATAAGTAGAACTCGCGATGGAACAATGTCGCAACGCTAATTCTTAAAGTGAATTTAATGAAAATTACTATTTACTATTTGAAAAAGCTACTTTAAATATCCTAGTATTGCTACTTAAACAGAAAAACAGAAAAAATTCTAAAAATTGCAAAAGACAATCGCGATATCGTAATTCGCAACTCTAAAACAAACGCGATTATCATTTTATCGCAACTCTAATTCAAACCGTAATCATTCTCTCGCCACACTAATGAAAAATAGCAATATTATTTCGTAACTCTAATACAACCCGTAATTAACTTGTCGCAACACTAATAAGAAAAATCGCGATTTGCCCAATGGGACGATGGACCGATATATACATCGGCCAAAAAAACAAAGACTACTACTACTACTACTACTACTAATACTAAAATCGAGCATAGTGACAAAGTAGTAACAATAATGACTTCCCATGCTCTGGATGACCCAGAGGATGGGGAGCCATTAGTAGTTGCCCTCTTGAGTGGCAGTTTGCCGGGCCTCTTCAGCATATAGCCTCTTCTTTCTTCGGGCGCAATGCCCGCTGAAACTTAAATCTAAGCTCGAGACTTCTAATTCGCAAACAAAAAAAAAACTTATAAAATAAAAATATAAACCGCGGAAGCTGATGGAAGTGCATATGGACTGACCAACGATCACAACAGTGATCGTTGCTCACTCGCATGTGCGTGCTCGAGCAATAAACGTTCGTTTCGAGCCCATTCGCGACCGCGACCGCGAAATTCGAAAAATCGAAAGGCAAAACCAGAGACGAGTGCATGCTCTACTCGTGCCAGTTTCACCGTCGATTTTTCAAATTAGATTTCCAGAAACAGGTTGGTCACACGAAAACGCGCCTACCCGACCAGAGACTGTGCCAACCTGCCCGGCCCTACCTACTTATAATTAACAGTCATACCAGAAAGTATACTACCTATCCTACCTAACGCTATATTTAAAAAATGGCAAAACAGGCACACCAACACACTCACTCCACGGTTCTCACACATACCACTCGGGTGCAAAGGTCCTACACTAGAGAGGACGTCCCGGGACGCCTCCGACACCCGAGCTTAATACAACATTCACACTCTAAGGTACGTACCTTTTTCCTGAAATCGACTGACGAAGGCTAGTGACCATTGCGTAATACGTGATAAAACACGTCTGAGAAAATTATATTTTTAAAATAGATATAAGTAAACTTGGAATTATAATTGCGATTGATAGCGATATTAAGAGTATGAGTACACTTAGTCGCGTGGATGATATTATCAGAAATTCTAATTGTATCGAGACGTAAATTGAATCGATATATATCTCGACATTTTTAATATTTCAAGTTTTAAGGAATGAGAAAAAGCGACGCAATTCCACGACCTAACAACACACACACACATAATGTGGAAAATACGTCGTGCACGATACACTAACGCATGGTCAGTCGCTGAGAAATTATTACATTACTTAATTCTAGGTCATCGTGCCCAATGTCTTTCTCCCATTCAAGTAGCACCTGGGCACGTGAATGAGATCCTGACAATGGGCACGGAAAGGGTTAAACCTGAAAATCCTGATCTAAAAAGATGATTAGTTTGTGTAATTTTTATTTAACGGACTAACGTTCTTTGAGTTTATATTTTACTACTTTGCATCTGATTAAATTTACTTTATTAATTTAATAGTAACTAAGTAACTCTACTTTATTAATTTAATAAATTAGAACAAAATTTTAATATTTCGAAAAAAGTAGCGTTAGTAGAAAAAGACTGAGACTCATGCAAATAGAATTATTGACTCTAAATATATTACTAAGAAAGAAATAATCTCAGGCGATCTCTTTATCAAAGCATATACTCGAAAGTGCAGAAGCAGTGTTCAAAATTATTGCTTTGATTAAAAAATCTGCCTGTCGCGAAGTGTCTTCTTGCACGTAAAATTTTGCACATTTTTGTACGGAAAAAAATGAATTTTGACTCATATTTTAAATTCTAACCGAAATGAAATAAACGATCGTGACTTAAGATTGTCACGATCAATTCATTGCTTAAGATCAAGTATATTCGTGTCATACAGATATATTCGTGTAGATATTTGCCATTTGCAAATATTCATACGGAATATTAACATGCGTATTTATAACTAACACGAATATATTCTCAAGTGTATATGTTTAACCTAATTATTAAAAAACTAATTATTATAATCGCGATGTGCAAGAAGACCTATCCTAAACTAATAAATTTCAAAAAATGAGTGTTACTACTCACGGGTATAAGAAATACCCGTGGTCACTATGCTCGCAAAAAAATTCTACGTAATACAACCGATCACCCGTGCCGATTCGGACCTTTCATCCTACGACATGATTGAGTGATCGGAGGAACAGAAATGCATGCGACTCACCGTTCGAAGCGGAGAAACAAAGGACGTATCGTGGATGCTGCGCCACCCCAGCGAATATCATCAGGAACTGTGTAGGGTCCAGTGGTGGAAATGGAGATTGCGAAAAATCTGTTACAGAACAAAACACGATGAGTGATTGCTGATTATTTAAAAAGTTGGAGATAATGAAAAATGAAAGTTTATTAACTTTAGTAACTTTGGTAATAATAAAGATTGAAATTCTAATAAATATGTAAATTGGAAATCTAATATAAAAATTTGAGAACAAATATTCAGTGATTTTTTATGAGTATCAGACAGTTTTACTGTACTTTAATGTTAAGACTTCAAGACTTTATTTCAATTAAAAAGGGCATTTACAGCTTTCTAAATCATCGATCATTTTTATTTTGTAATTAACGACATTTCAAACAAAATATACTAAATAGAACAAATTGAAATACAATATATAAAACTACTTACATTCTTGAGCTCCTGGAGAGGCTTTATCCTCTTGAGGGAGGCACTGACTCTAATACCGAAACGAATATTCAAAAAAATAAATATATAAAAAAAGAAAAATAAAAGACTACGTTACCGCGACCGTTTAAATTATGATCGGCGAACAATAACTCTAATATCGCGTACAAATTTGATTGATAAAATTTTATTATTTTCGCGTGTGACTATTCGATCGAATTTGATCAAAACTATCGTGATTTTAAAATATTGAAAAGAAACTATTGCGTGGCAAACACTGACTCTACAACCGCATTGCGCGCGGTCACAAATATTTCCTGAAAATAAAGCAGTTTAGGGGCGGGGGTGGGGGAGGGGGTGGAAAATAAGCGAAACGTTGTTTCGACAATTTTCTCCTTTTTCCTATTGAACGTTTATTTAGAAAATACTGCTATTTCTTTACACTTAAAAATTATTATTAAGAAACTGGAACAAGTATGAAACTATAAGTTGAAAATTGTGAGATATTTCTCGATAGCAAACAAATGCTTACGAATACCGTGAATGTAATGCAATCGTTTTCAAGAATTATACTGTTCGCAATTAGAATATATACTGTGAATTTTCGTTATTAGAATACGAAATATACATTGCACTAATACACTATAGTCGCCTGTTATAAATATTGGAAAATATTTGCAAGAATTCAAAAGTTCGCCACTAAATATGTTTAAAGAATACTTGTTTCGAGGTATTTGAATCTAACTGTTACTATGTTGCAAGTTTATGACGTTAACTGTAGCAAATTCACATAATACAACAAAAAAAATTGAATTCCATAAGTGAATTATTGAGATATAACTCAATTTGAAACAATAAAATAACTTATTAAAAATTCGTTTGAAATAAGAGAATGATCTCATATATCGGAAATAGAACAATAATTTATTTAACCGAAACTATTGACACTGCATACACAATTTCGTGTTCTGAAAAAGGGACATTCGAGTCATTGTTCTAAACTGTTTAATATTCTATTTTCGCGGCTCAAAACTTTTGAATATATCGAAAAGTTATAAACTCTAACATGACCGCAATAATTTTCTCTCAAAAATGGGAAACTAAGAAGAAATCCGAACAAACAGACAATGAAAAAAAAATCGCGGCGCGAACTCGTTCGTTCGCGATCTTTCCAAAGAATCAGTGGACTTACGCAACGCACTCCCGTGCACAAAATAACCACAAGATTCAATGCAAAAGAAGAATCGATTTTTATACTAGATTCCAAGTCAGATAAGTACCATTATACAGAATGGGCTCAGAATGGATTTGAGAGACAAGACATATCCCACGGTGTCCAACGGTGTCCCACGTTGTCCCACGTTGTCCCACGTTGTCCCACGTTGTCCCACGTTGTCCCACGTTGTCCCACGTTGTCCCACGTTGTCCCACGTTGTCCCACGTTGTCCCACGTTGTCCCACGTTGTCCCACGTTGTCCCACGTTGTCCCACGTTGTCCCACGTTGTCCCACGTTGTCCCACGTTGTCCAACGTTGTCCCACGTTGTCCAACGTTGTCCCACGTTGTCCCACGTTGTCCAACGTTGTCCCACGTTGTCCAACGTTGTCCCACGTTGTCCAACGTTGTCCAACGTTGTCCCACGGTGACCTACGGTGCAGCCCAGCCTGTATCATCCAAAATTCTGTTCGCGGCATTTGGAGATACAAACCGGACTGCTGCGTAGTTCTTAGCTTGGTATCGTTTTCCAAAGATTAATCAACTGATTAATTTTTTGGAAAACGATGCCAATTACCAGGTCTCACCACGAGGAGGTGACTACGCAAGAGACCCGCCCATGGGTTATTTAACATTACACATCGATCTCCACATTCAACCTAGTGGCAGAATGTCGAGTCCCCACTCTACTTGACCATGGACCTGCGTAAAGAAATAGTTGTTTCGTAGCCTAACTGTAAAATACATATCCGCAACGCAGCGCTTACATGATTCTTTACAAAGGTAAAACAAATCATACGATAGCAATCGAACTCTAATATTACTATTAATGTTGCATTAATTTTCTTTTATTGAGAATAGTGCTTTATGTATTATTATTTCGAAAACGATACCAATTACCGGGACCCACCAGGAGAAGGTAACTACACTCGTGTCCTATTTACGTAAAGAGTACGTAAAGCTTTTAAGCAACGCGAGTAGAAAACGTAAAATTATTTTACAGCAATAGAGCAATGCGTATTGATATTTATTAATTGTAATAGGTATAATATATGTTCCATATTTGAACATTGAACCTAACATCAAAAAAAGGAAACCACGCGACTTAGCAATTGTAGTACACATAAATGGGTGATGAGTTCTCGTTACCTTCTGTGAAATTGCACTTGTTTTTCTAGTCCCATAAATACGGTGTCGATTCCTTAGCTTAAGTGGAAACGAAGAATTACATTCCATTGATAGGCGCCTAATAGTTACATTTTACATTTAAAATTCAAGAAAGGATTTGAACAAATATAAAATACTATATCAGGGACTTCAAAGATTTGGTTAATATTAAATAAAGTAAGATAAAGAATTAATTTAATCCCTACGAATTGATGGTATTGATTTAAATGAATAGTACAATTGCTACCGGTTAATGGTATAACAGTTATAAATTAAAAGTTAAATGTCGTTATAAATTATTGGTATAATTGTTAAAAGTTAATGGAGTAATAGTTTTAGATAAATAATAAATTGTTATAAATTAATAGTGTAACTATTCTAAATTGTTAGTTTATTTGTCATGGATTAGTAGTTTAATTATTGTAAATTAATAGCTTAAATGTTATAAATTAACAGCTTAAATGTTATAGATTAATGGCTTAGATATTATAAATTAATAGCTTAAATGTTATAAATCAATGGCTTAGATGTTATAAATTAACAGCTTAAATGTTGTAAATTAATAGTTTAGATGTTGTAAAGTAATAGTTTTTATGTTATAAATTAATAGTTCAAATGTAATAAATTGATAGCTTAAATGTTATAAATTAATGGCTTTAATATTATAAAATAGTAGTTTAAATGATATAAATTGACAGCTTAAATGTTATAAATTAATAGCTTAAATGTTATAAAGTAATAGTTTAAATGTTATAAATTAATGGCTTAGATGTTATAAATTAACAGCTTAAATGTTATAAAGTAATAGCTTAAATGTTGTAAATTAATGGTTTAAATATTGTAAAGTAATAGTTTTTATGTTATAATTTAATAGTTCAAATGTTATAAATTAATGGCTTGGATGTTATAAATTAACAGCTTAAATGTTATAAAGTAATAGTTTAAATGTTATAAATTAATGGCTTAGATGTTATAAATTAACAGCTTAAATGTTATAAAGTAATAACTTAAATGTTGTAAATTAATGGTTTAGATATTGTACAGTAATAGTTTTTATGTTATAATTTAATAGTTCAAATGTTATAAATTAATGGCTTAAATGTTATAAAATAATAGTTTAAATGTTGTAAATTAATGGTTTAGATGTTGTAAAGTAATAGTTTTTATGTTGTGTATTAATAGTTTAAACGTTATAAATTGATAATTTAACTCACCAACGTTCCTCTTCGATCTTCACGGTACGGGGATGCACACACAAATGAGCTCGCGCGCGAGTCGCCTGTTCCTTATATACCTTTTGTTATACGTTTGACGAGGTTGCAAAAAATAAATCAAACGGCAACGGTTTGTTGATGTCATGAAAGGTTTTTCTATTATAATGCAATCGAATTTAATAATTGTTTAACTTTTATTCTAAATTGACGCCTTTAACAATTTATTACAATAACAGTTTATATAATTAGAATAATTTTTACATGCTGAAATTAAATTCACACTTCTGTGATACTAGTTTTTGATTTAAAAATGTGTTAATTTACATTGAATGCCAGATTATGATAACAATAACTGTACTACATATCAAATAATAAAATATTGCATATCAAACGATATAACTATTATAAATTAAGAGCATAATTATTTTTAATTAATAAGAGGATATTGTTGTAAATTGAAAGCATAATTGCTAAAAATTAATGGTATAATTATTTTAGATTAATAATAAATTGTTATAAATGAATAGCGTATTTATTATAAATTACTAGTTTAATTGTTACAAATTAAATGTTTAACTGTGAGGAATTAATAGATCAAACATTGTAAATTAATGGCTTAGATGTTATAAATTAACAGCTTAAATGTTGTAAAGTAATAGTTTAAATTTTGTAAATTAACGGTTTAGATGTTGTAAATTAATGACTTAAATGTTATAAAGTAATAGTTTAAATGTTGTAAATGAATGGTTTAGATGTTGTAAAGTAATAGTTTTTATGTTATAAAGTAATAGTTTTTATGTTATAAATTAATAGTTTAAATGTTATATATTGATAGCTTAAATATTATAAAGTAATAGTTTAAATGTTATAAATTAATGGCTTAAATGTTATAAAGTAATAGTTTAAATGCTATAAATTAATGGTTTAGATGTTGTAAAGTAATAGTTTTTATGTTATAAATTAATAGTTTAAATGTTATAAATTGATAGGTTAAATGTTATAAATTAATGGCTTTAATATTATAAAATGGTAGTTTAAATGATATAAATTGATAGCTTAAATGTTATAAATTAATGGCTTAAATGTTATAAAGTAATAGTTTAAATGTTATAAATTAATGGCTTAGATGTTATAAATTAACAGCTTAAATGTTATAAAGTAATAGTCTAAATGTTATAAATTAATGGCTTAGATGTTATAAATTAACAGCTTAAATGTTATAAAGTAATAGCTTAAATGTTGTAAATTAATGGTTTAGATATTGTAAAGTAATAGTTTTTATGTTATAATTTAATAGTTCAAATGTTATAAATTAATGGCTTGGATGTTATAAATTAACAGCTTAAATGTTATAAAGTAATAGTCTAAATGTTATAAATTAATGGCTTAGATGTTATAAATTAACAGCTTAAATGTTATAAAGTAATAGCTTAAATGTTGTAAATTAATGGTTTAGATATTGTAATGTAATAGTTTTTATGTTATAATTTAATAGTTCAAATGTTATAAATTAATGGCTTAAATGTTATAAAATAATAGTTTAAATGTTGTATATTAATGGTTTAGATGTTGTAAAGTAATAGTTTTTATGTTGTGTATTAATAGTTTAAACGTTATAAATTGATAATTTAACTCACCAACGTTCCTCTTCGATCTTCACGGTACGGGGATGCACACACAAATGAGCTCGCGCGCGAGTCGCCTGTTCCTTATATACCTTTTGTTATACGTTTGACGAGGTTGCAAAAAATAAATCAAACGGCAACGGTTTGTTGATGTCATGAAAGGTTTTTCTATTATAATGCAATCGAATTTAATAATTGTTTAACTTTTATTCTAAATTGACGCCTTTAACAATTTATTACAATAACAGTTTATATAATTAGAATAATTTTTACATGCTGAAATTAAATTCACACTTCTGTGATACTAGTTTTTGATTTAAAAATGTGTTAATTTACATTGAATGCCAGATTATGATAACAATAACTGTACTACATATCAAATAATAAAATATTGTATATCAAACGATATAACTATTATAAATTAAGAGCATAATTATTTTTAATTAATAAGAGGATATTGTTGTAAATTGAAAGCATAATTGCTAAAAATTAATGGTATAATTATTTTAGATTAATAATAAATTGTTATAAATGAATAGCGTATTTATTATAAATTACTAGTTTAATTGTTACAAATTAAATGTTTAACTGTGAGGAATTAATAGATCAAACATTGTAAATTAATGGCTTAGATGTTATAAATTAACAGCTTAAATGTTGTAAAGTAATAGTTTAAATTTTGTAAATTAACGGTTTAGATGTTGTAAATTAATGACTTAAATGTTATAAAGTAATAGTTTAAATGTTGTAAATGAATGGTTTACATGTTGTAAAGTAATAGTTTTTATGTTATAAAGTAATAGTTTTTATGTTATAAATTAATAGTTTAAATGTTATATATTGATAGCTTAAATATTATAAAGTAATAGTTTAAATGTTATAAATTAATGGCTTAAATGTTATAAAGTAATAGTTTAAATGCTATAAATTAATGGTTTAGATGTTGTAAAGTAATAGTTTTTATGTTATAAATTAATAGTTTAAATGTTATAAATTGATAGGTTAAATGTTATAAATTAATGGCTTTAATATTATAAAATGGTAGTTTAAATGATATAAATTGATAGCTTAAATGTTATAAATTAATGGCTTAAATGTTATAAAGTAATAGTTTAAATGTTATAAATTAATGGCTTAGATGTTATAAATTAACAGCTTAAATGTTATAAAGTAATAGTCTAAATGTTATAAATTAATGGCTTAGATGTTATAAATTAACAGCTTAAATGTTATAAAGTAATAGCTTAAATGTTGTAAATTAATGGTTTAGATATTGTAAAGTAATAGTTTTTATGTTATAATTTAATAGTTCAAATGTTATAAATTAATGGCTTGGATGTTATAAATTAACAGCTTAAATGTTATAAAGTAATAGTCTAAATGTTATAAATTAATGGCTTAGATGTTATAAATTAACAGCTTAAATGTTATAAAGTAATAGCTTAAATGTTGTAAATTAATGGTTTAGATATTGTAATGTAATAGTTTTTATGTTATAATTTAATAGTTCAAATGTTATAAATTAATGGCTTAAATGTTATAAAATAATAGTTTAAATGTTGTATATTAATGGTTTAGATGTTGTAAAGTAATAGTTTTTATGTTGTGTATTAATAGTTTAAACGTTATAAATTGATAATTTAACTCACCAACGTTCCTCTTCGATCTTCACGGTACGGGGATGCACACACAAATGAGCTCGCGCGCGAGTCGCCTGTTCCTTATATACCTTTTGTTATACGTTTGACGAGGTTGCAAAAAATAAATCAAACGGCAACGGTTTGTTGATGTCATGAAAGGTTTTTCTATTATAATGCAATCGAATTTAATAATTGTTTAACTTTTATTCTAAATTGACGCCTTTAACAATTTATTACAATAACAGTTTATATAATTAGAATAATTTTTACATGCTGAAATTAAATTCACACTTCTGTGATACTAGTTTTTGATTTAAAAATGTGTTAATTTACATTGAATGCCAGATTATGATAACAATAACTGTACTACATATCAAATAATAAAATATTGTATATCAAACGATATAACTATTATAAATTAAGAGCATAATTATTTTTAATTAATAAGAGGATATTGTTGTAAATTGAAAGCATAATTGCTAAAAATTAATGGTATAATTATTTTAGATTAATAATAAATTGTTATAAATGAATAGCGTATTTATTATAAATTACTAGTTTAATTGTTACAAATTAAATGTTTAACTGTGAGGAATTAATAGATCAAACATTGTAAATTAATGGCTTAGATGTTATAAATTAACAGCTTAAATGTTGTAAAGTAATAGTTTAAATTTTGTAAATTAACGGTTTAGATGTTGTAAATTAATGACTTAAATGTTATAAAGTAATAGTTTAAATGTTGTAAATGAATGGTTTACATGTTGTAAAGTAATAGTTTTTATGTTATAAAGTAATAGTTTTTATGTTATAAATTAATAGTTTAAATGTTATATATTGATAGCTTAAATATTATAAAGTAATAGTTTAAATGTTATAAATTAATGGCTTAAATGTTATAAAGTAATAGTTTAAATGCTATAAATTAATGGTTTAGATGTTGTAAAGTAATAGTTTTTATGTTATAAATTAATAGTTTAAATGTTATAAATTGATAGGTTAAATGTTATAAATTAATGGCTTTAATATTATAAAATGGTAGTTTAAATGATATAAATTGATAGCTTAAATGTTATAAATTAATGGCTTAAATGTTATAAAGTAATAGTTTAAATGTTATAAATTAATGGCTTAGATGTTATAAATTAACAGCTTAAATGTTATAAAGTAATAGTCTAAATGTTATAAATTAATGGCTTAGATGTTATAAATTAACAGCTTAAATGTTATAAAGTAATAGCTTAAATGTTGTAAATTAATGGTTTAGATATTGTAAAGTAATAGTTTTTATGTTATAATTTAATAGTTCAAATGTTATAAATTAATGGCTTGGATGTTATAAATTAACAGCTTAAATGTTATAAAGTAATAGTCTAAATGTTATAAATTAATGGCTTAGATGTTATAAATTAACAGCTTAAATGTTATAAAGTAATAGCTTAAATGTTGTAAATTAATGGTTTAGATATTGTAAAGTAATAGTTTTTATGTTATAATTTAATAGTTCAAATGTTATAAATTAATGGCTTAAATGTTATAAAATAATAGTTTAAATGTTGTATATTAATGGTTTAGATGTTGTAAAGTAATAGTTTTTATGTTGTGTATTAATAGCTTAAACGTTATAAATTGATAATTTAACTCACCAACGTTCCTCTTCGATCTTCACGGTACGGGGATGCACACACAAATGAGCTCGCGCGCGAGTCGCCTGTTCCTTATATACCTTTTGTTATACGTTTGACGAGGTTGCAAAAAATAAATCAAACGGCAACGGTTTCTTGATGTCATGAAAGGTTTTTCTATTATAACGCAATCGAATTTAATAATTTTTTAACTTATATTCTAAATTGACGCCTTCAACAATTTATTACAATAACAGTTTATATAATTAGAATAATTTTTACATGCTGAAATTAAATTCACACTTCTGTGATACTAGTTTTTGATTTAAAAATGTGTTAATTTACATTGAATGCCAGATTATGATAACAATAACTGTACTACATATCAAATAATAAAATATTGTATATCAAACGATATAACTATTATAAATTAAGAGCATAATTATTTTTAATTAATAAGAGGATATTGTTGTAAATTGAAAGCATAATTGCTAAAAATTAATGGTATAATTATTTTAGATTAATAATAAATTGTTATAAATGAATAGCGTATTTATTATAAATTACTAGTTTAATTGTTACAAATTAAATGTTTAACTGTGAGGAATTAATAGATCAAACATTGTAAATTAATGGCTTAGATGTTATAAATTAACAGCTTAAATGTTGTAAAGTAATAGTTTAAATTTTGTAAATTAACGGTTTAGATGTTGTAAATTAATGACTTAAATGTTATAAAGTAATAGTTTAAATGTTGTAAATGAATGGTTTACATGTTTTAAAGTAATAGTTTTTATGTTATAAAGTAATAGTTTTTATGTTATAAATTAATAGTTTAAATGTTATATATTGATAGCTTAAATATTATAAAGTAATAGTTTAAATGTTATAAATTAATGGCTTAAATGTTATAAAGTAATAGTTTAAATGCTATAAATTAATGGTTTAGATGTTGTAAAGTAATAGTTTTTATGTTATAAATTAATAGTTTAAATGTTATAAATTGATAGGTTAAATGTTATAAATTAATGGCTTTAATATTATAAAATGGTAGTTTAAATGATATAAATTGATAGCTTAAATGTTATAAATTAATGGCTTAAATGTTATAAAGTAATAGTTTAAATGTTATAAATTAATGGCTTAGATGTTATAAATTAACAGCTTAAATGTTATAAAGTAATAGTCTAAATGTTATAAATTAATGGCTTAGATGTTATAAATTAACAGCTTAAATGTTATAAAGTAATAGCTTAAATGTTGTAAATTAATGGTTTAGATATTGTAAAGTAATAGTTTTTATGTTATAATTTAATAGTTCAAATGTTATAAATTAATGGCTTAAATGTTATAAAATAATAGTTTAAATGTTGTATATTAATGGTTTAGATGTTGTAAAGTAATAGTTTTTATGTTGTGTATTAATAGCTTAAACGTTATAAATTGATAATTTAACTCACCAACGTTCCTCTTCGATCTTCACGGTACGGGGATGCACACACAAATGAGCTCGCGCGCGAGTCGCCTGTTCCTTATATACCTTTTGTTATACGTTTGACGAGGTTGCAAAAAATAAATCAAACGGCAACGGTTTCTTGATGTCATGAAAGGTTTTTCTATTATAACGCAATCGAATTTAATAATTTTTTAACTTATATTCTAAATTGACGCCTTCAACAATTTATTACAATAACAGTTTATATAATTAGAATAATTTTTACATGCTGAAATTAAATTCACACTTCTGTGATACTAGTTTTTGATTTAAAAATGTGTTAATTTACATTGAATGCCAGATTATGATAACAATAACTGTACTACATATCAAATAATAAAATATTGTATATCAAACGATATAACTATTATAAATTAAGAGCATAATTATTTTTAATTAATAAGAGGATATTGTTGTAAATTGAAAGCATAATTGCTAAAAATTAATGGTATAATTATTTTAGATTAATAATAAATTGTTATAAATGAATAGCGTATTTATTATAAATTACTAGTTTAATTGTTACAAATTAAATGTTTAACTGTGAGGAATTAATAGATCAAACATTGTAAATTAATGGCTTAGATGTTATAAATTAACAGCTTAAATGTTGTAAAGTAATAGTTTAAATTTTGTAAATTAACGGTTTAGATGTTGTAAATTAATGACTTAAATGTTATAAAGTAATAGTTTAAATGTTGTAAATGAATGGTTTACATGTTTTAAAGTAATAGTTTTTATGTTATAAAGTAATAGTTTTTATGTTATAAATTAATAGTTTAAATGTTATATATTGATAGCTTAAATATTATAAAGTAATAGTTTAAATGTTATAAATTAATGGCTTAAATGTTATAAAGTAATAGTTTAAATGCTATAAATTAATGGTTTAGATGTTGTAAAGTAATAGTTTTTATGTTATAAATTAATAGTTTAAATGTTATAAATTGATAGGTTAAATGTTATAAATTAATGGCTTTAATATTATAAAATGGTAGTTTAAATGATATAAATTGATAGCTTAAATGTTATAAATTAATGGCTTAAATGTTATAAAGTAATAGTTTAAATGTTATAAATTAATGGCTTAGATGTTATAAATTAACAGCTTAAATGTTATAAAGTAATAGTCTAAATGTTATAAATTAATGGCTTAGATGTTATAAATTAACAGCTTAAATGTTATAAAGTAATAGCTTAAATGTTGTAAATTAATGGTTTAGATATTGTAAAGTAATAGTTTTTATGTTATAATTTAATAGTTCAAATGTTATAAATTAATGGCTTAAATGTTATAAAATAATAGTTTAAATGTTGTATATTAATGGTTTAGATGTTGTAAAGTAATAGTTTTTATGTTGTGTATTAATAGCTTAAACGTTATAAATTGATAATTTAACTCACCAACGTTCCTCTTCGATCTTCACGGTACGGGGATGCACACACAAATGAGCTCGCGCGCGAGTCGCCTGTTCCTTATATACCTTTTGTTATACGTTTGACGAGGTTGCAAAAAATAAATCAAACGGCAACGGTTTCTTGATGTCATGAAAGGTTTTTCTATTATAACGCAATCGAATTTAATAATTTTTTAACTTATATTCTAAATTGACGCCTTCAACAATTTATTACAATAACAGTTTATATAATTAGAATAATTTTTACATGCTGAAATTAAATTCACACTTCTGTGATACTAGTTTTTGATTTAAAAATGTGTTAATTTACATTGAATGCCAGATTATGATAACAATAACTGTACTACATATCAAATAATAAAATATTGTATATCAAACGATATAACTATTATAAATTAAGAGCATAATTATTTTTAATTAATAAGAGGATATTGTTGTAAATTGAAAGCATAATTGCTAAAAATTAATGGTATAATTATTTTAGATTAATAATAAATTGTTATAAATGAATAGCGTATTTATTATAAATTACTAGTTTAATTGTTACAAATTAAATGTTTAACTGTGAGGAATTAATAGATCAAACATTGTAAATTAATGGCTTAGATGTTATAAATTAACAGCTTAAATGTTGTAAAGTAATAGTTTAAATTTTGTAAATTAACGGTTTAGATGTTGTAAATTAATGACTTAAATGTTATAAAGTAATAGTTTAAATGTTGTAAATGAATGGTTTACATGTTTTAAAGTAATAGTTTTTATGTTATAAAGTAATAGTTTTTATGTTATAAATTAATAGTTTAAATGTTATATATTGATAGCTTAAATATTATAAAGTAATAGTTTAAATGTTATAAATTAATGGCTTAAATGTTATAAAGTAATAGTTTAAATGCTATAAATTAATGGTTTAGATGTTGTAAAGTAATAGTTTTTATGTTATAAATTAATAGTTTAAATGTTATAAATTGATAGGTTAAATGTTATAAATTAATGGCTTTAATATTATAAAATGGTAGTTTAAATGATATAAATTGATAGCTTAAATGTTATAAATTAATGGCTTAAATGTTATAAAGTAATAGTTTAAATGTTATAAATTAATGGCTTAGATGTTATAAATTAACAGCTTAAATGTTATAAAGTAATAGTCTAAATGTTATAAATTAATGGCTTAGATGTTATAAATTAACAGCTTAAATGTTATAAAGTAATAGCTTAAATGTTGTAAATTAATGGTTTAGATATTGTAAAGTAATAGTTTTTATGTTATAATTTAATAGTTCAAATGTTATAAATTAATGGCTTGGATGTTATAAATTAACAGCTTAAATGTTATAAAGTAATAGTCTAAATGTTATAAATTAATGGCTTAGATGTTATAAATTAACAGCTTAAATGTTATAAAGTAATAGCTTAAATGTTGTAAATTAATGGTTTAGATATTGTAAAGTAATAGTTTTTATGTTATAATTTAATAGTTCAAATGTTATAAATTAATGGCTTAAATGTTATAAAATAATAGTTTAAATGTTGTATATTAATGGTTTAGATGTTGTAAAGTAATAGTTTTTATGTTGTGTATTAATAGCTTAAACGTTATAAATTGATAATTTAACTCACCAACGTTCCTCTTCGATCTTCACGGTACGGGGATGCACACACAAATGAGCTCGCGCGCGAGTCGCCTGTTCCTTATATACCTTTTGTTATACGTTTGACGAGGTTGCAAAAAATAAATCAAACGGCAACGGTTTCTTGATGTCATGAAAGGTTTTTCTATTATAACGCAATCGAATTTAATAATTTTTTAACTTATATTCTAAATTGACGCCTTCAACAATTTATTACAATAACTATTTGTATAATTATAATAGTTTTTACATGCTAAACCTAAATTCACACTTCCAATTCTCATACGTAACGAACATTTCTGAATACGTGAAAATCCACACGCATTAAGAAACAGTGCTTGCAAGATGGGTGCATCGTCACATTCTACTAACGCAGTGCAAAAGCACTTGTCCAGCTGTTTTGAATACAGGTGGATCGGTCGAGAAGGACCTGTGCTTTGGCCTGCTCGGTTCTGGGATATAAATCCTCTCGATTTTTACTACTGCGGACACACGAAAATATAATACGGTAAAATTTTGAGAGAATAGTCGGACTCCATTTACAAAAAAACGGAGGACGTATCGAACATCTATTGTAATTTGTTGTATTTTTTGTGGAAACTCATGGACAGCACAATCGCAGTTTATGTCTCTGGATACTATAGTCTTCTTCTTTACGACTCGTAGGAGGTAAGCTGCCGCCGATGTGTCGTTCGGATTGACGATCACTATGCATCCCGCTGCTTGAGCTGTGATCTACTTTCGTTTATGTAACATTTTCTCGTGTGTAGGCCGATTTTTAATCATCAACAACTAAAAGACAAAGCCAGAAAGGCAATATTTTTATTCTCGATTTTCGTGTTATTTCGGCTTCAAAAATCACTCCTTGAACTGCCTGACACCTATAGCCGAACACGCTGTATAGAGATCTGAAAAAAGATTAGAGATCTAAAGAAAGACTACCTGACTCTTCGCAATTAGAGTTCAGCCGCTTTTCTCTCTCTCTCTCTCTCTCTCTCTCTCTCTCTCTCTTTCTTCTTTTGATATCGCGGATGAATTTCCGTTGAACCTCTTACGGCGCGGACTCGATTTATTATCACGGGCCACGATCGCGTAATAAATTCGTTAGAAATTGTACGCTGACGTCTTTCCGAGTCGCCTTTGTTCACTTGACGAACAGAGTGTATCGATTGCATTGATTGCGAAGAATCGAAGATTTAAAACGGATTATAGGATAGTTTCTTTGTGAATTTTGATCAGGGAAGATAGGGGTTCTCGTAGCTCAATTAAAAGACTCAGATCGTCGTGTTGGTATCGTGGAAATTTTTATCGTAGCGTCTTTGTAAAATCCAAACTTCAATTTATATCACTGAGATGCATCATCGTAATCTGGTCTAACGTTGTTTCATGTCACGTTACTAATGTTTAAGCACGATAAAGAAATGAAAAGTACGAAGTACATTTGATCAACATGTATCTACAAATATTCTTATGTACGAAAAAAGGGAAAAGATCGTTCATATTTGAAAATTCGTTAAACTTGCTACAGGAGATTATCTATTTATCAGAGTATTCGGTACAATCGAACGCATCGTTATGCGTTTACCATCTATATTTTTTTTTCAGTTGTGTTTTGCCTCAAAACAAGACAATTTTTTCGGAAACGCAGTTTTTAAAGTGAAGTTAAACGAGCTAACAATGAAACATCCGTTAGTCTTGATTAAACGAATCTTCCAACACGATATTTCATCTTTTTTGTGTGTCTTTTTTTTCCAAACAAACGTTTCTATAAATTGGAACTCGTCAGGGGTGTATGTATGTACGTGCATACACGTACATAAAAATAGAAAAGCTATTACATATCGAGTAACATAATAATTCGTGAGTTCAAAGTACATACCGAAATGGAAGAGTAAGCTTCGTTTCCTGTTTTCGAAATCCATGAACATCTCTTTCGTTTTAATCTAGTTACATTTGGATTTATTGCAGTTTAAACACATGATGTAGTAAATCTCCGAGGTTTCATCTCTTGTTAGCAATAGCTTTTATGCAATATCAAGTTTTCAAGGTAAAGCATAAAAAATTGGAAAGCGATGCGTCAAGTAAAATTATTACTTCATTTATGTAGTCCGATTTATTAATAAATTAAATGCATTCTTATGTTGTACATTTAAATATCTTCGTGTATCTTTACTTACCGTATCCTGTTCATTTTAAGTTTGAAACGAATCAATGTAATTAGTTCACTTTTGAAATACACTGAAAATCGCCTTTGTTTCAGTCAATAATAAAAACAGGAATTTTTAATAGTTTAAAAGTATCTTCAGCATAAAATTAAAACATGAGATCATGTATGGCAATATCTTCTTTGAACAAAAAATTTCTTAACGATAAAGAATACAGTTCCGTTGAAATTGACACAACGAACGTACAAAAGCTAATACAATTTATTACAATTAATAACTTAAGTAAAATGATCAAAGAAAGAAATTGAATAACAGTTCGATATACCATAAGATAAAGAAATAAAAATCTATCTAAGTATCTAAGTTAAAGATTATTCATTGAGAAAGATAAAATTTTACTCGTCCCACCTATAACATTTATTCTATAGAAAATATAAAATTACTCGATTCGACAAAGATGTGTTAACGTTTCTAAAATTAACAGAAGAGTAGCTATTTCTTACCACTTCGTTTTTCCATTAACTGCACTCGCTTCGGCCAAAGAAAACACGTAGAATAAACATCTGAATCGTTCAAGATTCTACACAATTTCTTAATCAAAGCTATTCGAGATTTTACCGATTAAAACGGACAAGTGGAAATCGTTCGTTAAAATCGATCAAAGGAAGTCGATAAGCACCAGCTGTTTTGTAACGCGTTTGTTCTCAGACGTCAAACGAAGGAAAAGCACGGGATCGCCGCGAAATCAGGATAATCGAAGACGACAAACGCAATTAATTAAGCTCGATTGCGCGTCGCTACGCTAAGTAACGTTGCCTAATGAGAGAAATCATTAGAGTTACGAAACGAAGATGGAGCACGTTAAAAGCATTCGCCTTTTCTCCATCTGTTTCTCTCTCTTTCTCTCTCTCTTTCTCTCTTTATTTTTTTCTTTTGTTGTTTAACGAACTTAATGTTCCTCCCTTTCAACTCAAGACAGAACGAATTTATCCTCCTTTAATTGCAATCTTCGTCGAAGAATTTCTGGCCGCAACAACTAATCGAATTTCTAACGCGAGAATAATTTTTCTTTTCCACTTTAAACGCGAATCCTTGTGATCGGACCGTGAATTTTTATACATTTATGAAATATTTCAAGTTGCAAAAATGCACATAACATGCAAAAGTATATAGTTAAACCGAAAATATAGTATTCGTTATAATATTTAGCGAATTAAACGATCGTCTGCCTAAATTCCATTTTGTAAATTACATCGCAATAACAACATTTATGAGATCAATTTTGCATAATTTTAATTAGATTCTGTCTTATATCCTGTATCTCGAACCTGTATGAAAATTGAAAATTTTGAGTTGATTTTGTAATTATATAATATAATTTATATTTAACAGAAATTAAACGACACACGCAAGAGCGAAATAACAAAATTTTGACGAGATAACTTGTCTTGCTCGATCAACAGATTAATACACATACTTAAGTTATCTTTGTAAATGTTATCTTTGCTAGTTTCCTAGTTAACATTCTGCTTGCAATTTTCTATTTCAACTTTCAAATCCCCAACTTTAAATTTCCATTAATACTTATATATTTCATTGCCAATATCTTTAAAACAATTCTATCTTCTGCAGCGAACTCGACATCCACAATTCACACAAAACCCATTTTTCTTCCTCCGACGAGCCATCAGTTCCATATATGTGCAATCGGTAAAAAACCGCTCCCAGCTGAGTCGTTCTATCAAAGACTTGTAAAAGTCCGCGACACGAGCTCGCGGATTATTTTCACCGCGGGCCAAGTTACTGAAGCAGCTCCTCCGCGTTTTAGCGTGGTCGTAACATGTCCATTATGATTGATATAGTCATTATCAAAAACCACGAACGCTTCTGCGGAAAGAAATAGCGAGTAGAGAGGAACGATTCGTCGTTGAACGACGTTTGGAAGGCGTGCGCTGAACGAGAGGATCGTAAAAGACTTTTACGTACAGCGCTGATGTGAACGATGAGGCGTAATCTGCGAGGAGTTGCTCGTGGCCTCGAGCGTCTATTATGCGAACAAACCTGTTCGAAGTTCGAAACGCCCGCTATATTCGGTAGATGGTGGTGATCGTTCAATAACACCGCTGCGCTGTAAAAGTGAATGTTTACGTGAAAGTTTTAGTGCGGATAAATGAATATAGGTACTTGATCATTCGCATTACTATGAACTTTTAACGATAGTTTTAATTGTGACGCGTGCTCGGGGAGAAAGCTCGGTTTAGTACAGTAGATTTAATAAAGTGGAATTGCATTCGAGAATTGCAATGAATAGATACAGTATACTTTACAACGAATAAGTGTTATCAATATGGTTAGAAATGATTATATAAAAGTATTATCGACATGATTAGAAATATGAAAGTTACTCGTATAGACATATATCAATTTCAAATTTTCTTTTCGTTTGTTAATGTATTGCTAAAAAAAAAATATAAATATGAAATATAAAATTCGGCGAAGAAAGGATTTATTGGAAAATTCATTCGAATTAATATGCAAATGTTTTTTGCAACCACTGTATTTCAAAAGTTCCAAACGATCTCAAACTGTAAGCACAAAATCAAGTCTAGAGCGTAGTGAAACAAGAGTCCGTATACATTTTGCAAGAGTAAAGGTCCCACGGCTCGTTCTCCCCTTGTACGATCGCAAGAAAACCTTCTGCGGATGACAGAGAACCAACCGGGCCACGAAGAGTTTGCCCTAATGGGAGCGGTAATTGAATTAGCCCGGACCTTGGGGTTCCGTAAATTTACCATCGATGCACAGTTAGAACCATCTCGGTGGCTCCTGGGAGGGCCAATTAAGAGGTTATGGCAACACACGGCTTTATGGACTCGCCGTGGATTCGTGCTAGAATACATTAACGATACCGCGATTATCCCTGCTACGTCTGAACCAGTGAACGAAAGGCTGTGGTTCTGGATAACATTGAAATTCGACGAGAAATTACGTTTCGCGTACACCTTGTTAGGAGAACGGCTGGTGTTCGTGGTCAGGGATGCATATGAGTCTACCTTGAGAATGGTTTGAGGATGGATTAGATGGATGTCTACTCTGTTTTTCTGTAATTTCGTTCGTAGAAATTCGTGAAAATTGGAAATTCAGATGGAAATGTTTTTATCAGGTTTCTTCGCAATTTTCGGACTTTTCGATGAAATAACATGGACGTTAATTATTATGGAATAGATATCGGTACGTGCGAGAAATAACGTAATTTATAAAATTACATCTTGATGCGAGTTTTGATAATATTAAATGATTTTTAATATCGGGAGGTTTATAGTATATTTAATACATTTATATAAATTTATATTTTCGTGTAACAAAAGTAACGATCAATAAATAATTGTACTCTTTATTTATGTTTCAGGTAAGCTACAAACTCTACTTAGTTATGGCTTGTTGTTACAAAGTTCAGTAATGAGTAAGTAACATAATACATTTAAGTGCTTGACTATCTATTGGCAGGTTGAAAGGAAATTGAAAAAATGAGATGTATAACGTAAATATATCGTGTAACTCGTAAACCCTACTTTCCATGCTACGGTTATTTTTCTATATGGATAATAATTCATCCTTTGAACCGCGTATATTAAATATAATTACTGAAAATATTTTCAATGATTCAGAAGTAAATGTTCAAATACTGCTCCATTTTCAAAATCTTCGGACGAATCCTCAAACGTGATTCAAGAGCTTTTTTATTTAAAGAAAAAGTACACGAGCAAGAGATTTATCAAAGGATAAAATTAGTTTTATGGCTTATTTGCTTAACGATGCTCAAGAAAATACACACAGTATGATCACAAACTTCGTTTACCGCGCATCAACTGCATTTAAGTGATCGATAGACAAGTCTCTCGTGTATCTGTCATTTATAATTATCATTAAACAGTATTGGAACGATGATAGATCAGATTTCAACACTGGAATAGTATCACGAGTTATTTCCATCCATCAAGTAACTGTCGTTGAGAGCACCAATTACAAACTTTCGAAGCTTCGATAATTATTATCGCTCTAAGGAATGCTTATTTCCTCGACTAATCCAAGTTATTTCATTCCCTACATTTCGTAACTTCTTGAATTCTTCTGAGATTCCCGTTGACCTGATTTCTGTACCATGAAGTTCCATCCTGTAACTTTTTACTTATTACTTCATTTTACTTTTTAATACATACATGCTAGAGTAGTTCCTCTTTTAAATTTCACAGCCAAGTTTTCAACTTTTAATTCTTTCTACATTTTAAATTGCATAATACTTTAGCTTTCTTCGCTTTGCTTGTGTTCCGTCATCTGGAATATTGATCCTGATGCTACTCCTATACGTTTTCTTGAATTTGTTAAATAAGCCTTTTGGTATCACTTCCGTTTGACCTTTTTATAGGAATGTAAAAATCTCATTAAAGGTGCATATCTGCCAACGTTGACCGCTCTTCTGATCTCCCCCCCAGTTACGGTATCTAAATTATACAACAAAGTACAAAATACAACGCGCGAGTGTCAAATATCTCAGTAGCAAAGTCTAAAGATCGTATTGGGTTTTATCCAGCCGATACAAAATTCATCCATCGACAAAATTACACGAGAGACCGGGTTTGTTGGATAGCGTTCGAGTGTTAGAAGTTTGGTAGCCGGTAGCAACCGATATGCCACGCGTGTCCATGGTTATGCTTATCGACTCCCTCACTTTCTCTCTATCTCTCTCCTCCCTATCCCTCCCTCTCATCCTCACCCCACGTGCACGCGAACGTAGAGTTTACGACATGGTGCTTTTAGCGTCCTCTAACGGTCTGCCAGCAATCACATTAGTCGCCCAGCCCGTCGGTTGCCATATTTAACGGTGGACCAAGTTGCAAAACGACGGATGTTCGGGTCGTTGGACCAATCACACCACCCTCTCCAACCTTCGTCATGGTCTTCGAGAGCCATCTACGATATCTGATACTTTCCAAACACTTAGACTCGTCTTGATCGCCTCTTCTCTTTCTTAAGGGTAATTTGTACTTTTATATTACGTATATATAGCGTGGATGATTAATTCACAGTGAACACGAAGAGTAAAAGATGGATTACTTGAGGCAAATTTTGCGCTTTTTCGCTTTGGATATACATCGCGAACGATTCATCGACAGTGGACGTGAAAGATGAAAACTGGACCATCTATTGGGTTGACAACTAAGTGATTGCGGATTTTGTTATTAACTGGTATTGGCAAAATTTGCAATCACTTAGTTGCCAACCCAATACATCGGTTCAATGGTTAAACTCATTTCACTAGCTTGCAAAATGTCGACGGCATATTAGCCAGATCCACAGTCACGAAATTAGTTCTAGGCAGCAGAAAATGTTGAATATATATTCATAGAATATTAAAAAGAGGTTCGATTTTTTTTTAATATTTAAATACACCTGCAATATTTGTTCGATATTAAGAAACAAATATCTTTCCGAATGTCTATTTTATATTGCGAAATGAAATTAGACTGATGTCGCGGTTTTCGTCGATCACTATCATTGTTATTCGTTTGTGGATAAATTTAGACTTGTCACTGCCTCTTCGCTACTCTTCACTGGACGAATCGTCCATTCAATTCGTCAAAAGTAGAAGTTGGCTTTACTTTGTTTATCGTCCACTTTAGATAAATATAGATGAAAAGAATCTTTACACCTTACAGCCCACTGGGGATGAATTATCCGAAATGCACGTCCAAAGTCTAAATTCGCCCTTAATCTGGCGTTCGACCGATTTCATCCTCTTCGATGTGTTCCGTTCTGTTTTTCTTACACGAACTTGCGCTGGACCCTTGTGGATTTCGAAGTTCCAAGGATTTGCAGGCGATCTGCGTCTTTCAAATCCGGTTATCGGCTTTGCCGCGTTCCATGGTGTATCTAAACGCCAGCGTGCGAAATTCTAAGTGTAAAAAAAGAAACTTCAGATGATTCGGAGAACTTCCTGTCGCTTCAAAGCGATCATTGTTTTTCATGAAAGAGCAAAATTCTTTCTTATAATAAAATATTTTTATATACGTCATGTTAATAATTTATATTCAACATATTTAGTATTAATTTCTTTTTCTTGAATTCTCATTTTTGTTATGAAAAGTTACTTGTACTAAATGTCTTGTAATTTCTTGTATACTTTCAAATTTTCTCGATATAACAATGATAGTAACGCAAGAATGCTGATAAAATTTCAAAATGTTTCGAGTAACAGACATAACGTGTTCATGGAGCGTGTGTGCAAGCGTTCGAATGCTTTCTATGTACACGCGTGAAATATCAATTCCAAAAAGGATCAGGAATCAAGGCGGATAGAGAGGAGAATTCGAGTCAACAGGAAAATTCTTTACAACGGTCGTCAGTCATCCCTGGTCGTTTTTTAACCCCAAATCCCGGGAAAGGTGAAATTTTTCAGCTTGTGAGAAAGTCTAGAGTCATGCCATCTCAATTTCCATTGAACACTCTTCGTGCTCGGAATTCAATCCCCTTCTCGTTTATCCATTTTCCCGCGAAATATGAGCCGTTTCTCGTTCGAAATTGTATAAACTTTTCGAAACTACTTCTTCTGCCTGGGTGGTTAAGCATGAAACCGGAGGGAAGAGAAAGAAATTTAATGAAATACAAATTACGAGAGGGTACCAAGCATCTGGCGCCTGTGGTGATTTTAAGGAACGCGTTTTTTACGATTTTAATATTTTTAAGTGATGTTTCTAATATACAGAGACACTTGCTGCGTTATGTGCAAGTCTTGCCAATTCATTGTAGAAAATGAATTCTCGAAAATGTATCTTCTTTCATCAAGTTCCTTATTGGGATTTTATAGTAACTACTTCAATATTGTTAGAAGATACACTGTATTTATTTCTTGGAAAATTCATCTTTGTTTAATGTCTGATCGTTTATATACGTTTCGATTAAAGAAAAGGTAAGAGGAGCTTACGGAAAATTCTATTTCACCAGCAATTTTTCTCTGGCTAAAACGCCTTTCTGTACGTTGTAAAATTAATAACCTTCAAATTGGAAGCGAAATTACTGTAAAATTTCATTTTATAAGTTAATAACTAATCTTAAACGCACATACGATTAATTCCTCTGCAGATTAAACGGACGTGTCAGCGGATGCAATTTTTCAGGAACTTCTTCTCAACTAATACTTTAATTAAATGCAAACACACACACACACGCACACACGTACACGCACTTTCTTCTCTTCTCCGAACTTTATGCAGATTTAATGTCCGAGAACCAAAGACAGATAAATTACAACGAATTGCAAGCAATTGAACATAACGTTCATAATGAGACTTGACCTTTATCTCTGCCTCAATTTTACTAATTGATCTTCGTATAACACCTTCTATTATATTCAAAGACGATAAACGGGATAAAAATATCCTTAGAATGGAATTCCCGAATTCTTTAACATCTTCGCTACACAAATTCGAAGCACTCCATGAAGTCCTATAATTTGAAAAGAGTAGATTATCACATACTGCTACTTCGGTTCCTTCAAATTTCACAAGATTGCAACATTTGAATGGAAGAAAAAGATGGTAACGAAAGTAATATTAAGCAAATTATTGGAATTCCGTTTCATAATTATTATATAAATTCAATGGGGTTTAACAATGCGAATTGTCTAGAAGGAGATGACGAATAATATATTGCATTAACACAACGTTGAATCTTAACGAATTAAATGTTCTATTCTGTACGTAATTGCTTAGATGAAATAAACAGAATTTCCGGAAACGATAACAAAAGAAAGATAAAAATAAGTTAAATAAAAATACTGTAAAAGACTAAAGGCTCGATATAAATTAGCAACGAGCTCGAAAATTGGTATAATCTAGCCGCGAAAGAGGAGAGAAATGATGGCGGGGGAGGAGAGTTCCGTTTCGCGGCAGATGCGGAAGTGTCCGGGGCGCGAGCCAGCCGTGGTTTTTCGCACGTAACAGCGTAACACGCGGCGTTACATAATGTTGTGGCGAGTCGTCGAGTTGCAGCGAGTGCCAGGCCGCATTGTGAATTCTCATCGCGGTCCAAATGTTTGCTCTCTCGCTCTTGCTTTCAGCTACTTCAACGAGCGAGCTTTGAACCATTTCCCATCCCCAAGCTCTTCACCCTCGTACGAGTTGACTGGTTGTAAAAGAAAGGCGGCGAAAGTGTCAGCCGTACCACGTGTTAATTTTCGCACGGTTAACAATTTTCGTGTGTCTCCGAGCGCAGCGGTGTGTCTGCGAATCGTTGAGAAATAAGTTTATGATGCAGCTGGTTAAAAAATTCGAGCATTGTGTAGCTTAGAATTTCGGGCTAATAACTTTCTTCCAGCTTCGAGAATAACAATTTTTCCCTGTTATATGGGAACTGTTTTTCTCTAATTGCGAGAAAACAGGTGTTAGAAATGAATGGTACGGTCTACTACGAGACATTGTTTAATAATTCCTGCGAATACCGAGTTAAATCAAATTTCTTGATTATTAACGCTTAACACGATGCCGTTTGAAGATTATCGAGGGAGGATACGATAAGACGCGTTTCCTATTTTTTACACCAAAGAAGTTTTATAATTTGGTAGGTCGTTGATGAATCTGTAGTCAGCAAAATTGTTTTCTGCCGAGAAAATTTTCACAGTACTAAGAAATATCGAGGAGATTGAAATATTATTTGTCTTAATAACTTCCAGTATTTTTTTACAATTACGCGACATCGAAACTCTTTACTATTTTTCAACTATAATACCGTATTAAAATATCAATTATTTCCATTTGGTTAGAAGATTTGGTTGGAAGATCGGATGATGCAACATCTGCAGCAACAAGCATATGTCACATATGCTGAAATAGATGAGGGTTGTACTGCTATACATGCTTATGTACATATCGTCTCAAGTGCGAAGATACTGTCGAGTACGTGCTGATAACTAGATGCTACTCTATGTGAAGCGCTGATCGCCACATAGTATATTCATTCTTCAAAATGCGAAGGATATCCGGTACTAGTCTGGACTTAACAAGTATCCTTTAACCGAATATTTATGTGATATATGAACCGTAGATGAATGTGTGGTCATTCAGTGATCATTAATGATCAATTTCTCGAAAATCGTACCTAGCAGACTATTTGGCTTTCGCGAAACTGTTCTAACTATTCCGGTAGCTAATGTCCATCCCAGATGTTATTCCTATCCTATCTATCGCTAATTTATTGTCTCGTGGGATTGTCTTTGGCAGTATGTTCTTGGGTTCGCGCTACTATGATTAGTAAAACTTGAAAGTACCTTTCACATTCGGAGAAACAGTATGGCGCGAAGATGTTTCGTGGAAAATTAAAAAAAGGCGAGAAACTCGGACGATAAAACACGATATAAGATCACAAAGCAGGATATTGTAGCATTAAAAGAAAACATTATAGGAGTAGTAAAAAATGAAACTTAAAAAATAAAATACCACAGCCAGGGAAGTGAGCTTTCTAACTAGCAATAAAAAAGCTAGAAATTCCAGAAATAAAACGATATATTTCGTAGGATTAAAAGAGAATGGCATAAGGGTATTGAAAAACAAACTTTCGAAGCTAAGAAACCATATAGGATACCAATCGATATCAACCTTTTAACTAAGAAGGAAGAAATTCTCAAAATAAAACACGACGCACGACTTCACTAAACAAGATATTGCTGCATTAAAAGAAAGCATAGCACGAACACTGTGAAAGAAAGAAATTTCAGAAATAGAAAAACGGCACACGGATGCCATAAAAGGAACTACGCCAATAAAAGAGCAGAAGAAATAGTAGCAATAGGAACGGTTAGAAACTGAACCACAGATCGGCTATATTTCACGTGATTTTGTCAAAAAGTACAAATCCTCTCGATACTGTCAGTTCCCCGAATCAAATGTTACAACCATATTCAAACTCTGTCGTTGGGCAATCCCTTGCAAACATTGCTATATGTCATAAGCTGTCTACTGGTTCACAAACTTGCTACGCGTACGTAGAATAACTCTCTGACGATTGTCTAGTCATGTATAATAAAGAATTACGAATGAAAATTGACGTATACATGGCAATTTTTCAAGCTACAGTACTCGAAAATAAAGCTTTCAACGAAATTTCGTTATTTTTGAGTTTCTTATTTTATCGACTTTGCTCGTAACACGAATCTAAACTCACAGCACGTTGTTTATCATTTATCATTGAATCGCAATCAACGAAAATCCTTAAAAGATTCTAAAAATTCCGATAATTCGTAAAAGCTGATATACCTCGTGAGTCACTGCTTAAGTGGAATTTACGGGATTGTTAAGCATTCGCAATTATTTCGTTGATTAAACGACGCGCCGCTCGCGAGGGTGCATCCGATAGATTTCATAGGGCCTTTTAACAGGTGCGCTGGCACGCGAAATCGCGCCGCTGCGACTAGCCTCATAAATTCGCAGATAATGATCACAGTACGTCTGCGTCCATGGGATCTACGGCTCGCTACGGGACCTATAACTTATCCGCCACCGTATAGACGCATTCGCGTTGCGAGTGCGCGAGCGAGCTTGCACTCTCCGATAATGTATACGCAGCCAGGCCGCCACGTCCTGTGTGGAACGAATCCGTGGCGGATTTATGAAACAGAAGGGAAATCGGCATTGTCCCATGAACGTATCGCGTGCTGGGCTCTTTTCAATCGAATTTCTGAACCATCTGACAGCCCGTGTACCACAAATACACCTTGCTGCTTCGAATTCGCTGTTTATTACCTGTTAGTGTCAATTTTTGTTGGGTAAGGTAAAAACCAAAGTAAAGATGTTGATTCAGGTGTTTCGTGCGATGTATTTAACAGATACCTCGATTTATTTTATAGTCGTAACTGGAATATTCGAGATATTATTAGTACCAAATTTGATCGAATTAATAATTGTAGATTTAGTAAATAGATTATACGTATAGCAATTAGTCGACTCGTGCATATTTTAAACGTATTTATTAATTAGTTTTCTATATTGTAACATACGATATATGAATTCTTTGTAGTTCAGGAACAAACAGTATCATTTGCCATCTATTCTTCATCTTACAACAAGTGGAAGACCTTTTTTAATAAGATACTAATAAGATGCGATATACAATAAAAAATGTATAAAAAGCAGAGCTGCTTCCTTATTGCTGTGATATAATTCTCCGATGACTCACAATATTCCCTCGATTCTTATTCAAACGAAAAGCCTTTATGCTTTTTTTACTTCATTCACACTTTTTTTTTTATCACCAATCCACATACTGTATCACTGATCCACGTTCAAATATAGTTAATGTAACAGTGGATCTCCTATTTCACGGTAGGTTTCCTTGAAAAACCTGAATTCCTTTTCTTATCGATCTATACTTTCACTTTTACGGCCCTTTTCCTATGTTTCATAAAACTGCGTATCTACTACGATTGTTCTTTTATTTCATATTTTATTTCATGAACGTATTTACTACAAGTGTCTTTTTTATGTAGTATTGTGAAATTCTTATCAAATTTTTATCGTATCTGCAAATGGCTGATTTATGCCTCGAACGATTACAATTTTTTAGGAAATTTGTATGCTTATACGAATTCTATTTCAATTTTTGTAATTCGTTCAAATTCTATTCGCTTATGTACCTTGAAAAAATAAGCTTCGTTCGATGAATTTTTGCACTTTAATATTATTTTTGTTGACACTTTCATCGTGAACTCATTTCCTAAATTAAGAAGATTCTTCGTAATACTTCTTCATAATTTCTGTTTATGTAGTCCTCAAGAACGAGAAGTTCAGGCACCGTTTCCGAATCCTAAAACTCCAAAAAGTTGTTTCCAACTCCTAAGAACCAGCACTTTATCAACTTTCAACGACCCTAAAAGAAATCTCTCAGAGTCTGGAAAAAAATTCAACTTTCTGTTTCTTCCGCCTCTCGCTAACATTCCTTTCGTCAAAGTGGGACTTAACATTAAAATTTCCTAGATTTTTCCACAAACGAGTCTCTTGAAACTAACTATAGGCCTCAGAGAGCCATTTAATTCCCTGGATTTTACGGATTTATGAATTTAGAATATTCTATTACTTTTAGAATTAAAAATAGTTATTCTCTATAATGTATCTATAAATTTATTTGATAATTACTTTTGCAAATATATAAGTTTCGATAGCGTGCAGGTCTCGACGTCTACCCCTGTGTTTCACTAAAAAATTGAAATTAACTTAAATTCAGAAATTCTGAACTTCAGCGATTGTTTAAAAAATTCCATTACTTTTTTAATACTAAAAACGATTATTTTCTATAACGTAGGTATAAATGTCTAATCTCCGACAGTATGCAGCTCTCGATACGTTCAACCGGAGTATCCACGACAAACCGAAGGTGTGGCCGCGTGTGTACGTTGAAAGTTGCCTCGCAGCGAGTTGACAAAGTGGTCCATGGGAAGGACAACGTTCCTGCGGGATTAAGGGATTTCCTTTTCCCCTCAGCTTACAGATCTTGCACGAGACGCTACGCGTAGGTTGCGCTTGGCCATACTTACGGCCTGTCGAGGGATCGACGAGCAGGGATACAGCCGGATGATCCTGGCGCGTCGCCAAAGTGAAACAAATGCAAATTTAATTAACCAGAAAGCACCAGATAACGGTCATGTGTTTTGTTTTCTTCCTGCTCCTGTTCCTTTTTTGTTTAGGCTTTTACGTTCGCGCAATCTTTATCCACCTCTGGATCTATACTCAGCTTTTGCGTCCTTGCACTTGTTTTTCTCGCGTTTTATTACGTATAGTAGCTCATTTATATTTTGTTTGATTAAAGAATACGTGAGGATGAAAGATACTATCGAAATAGATGCTGCTACGTATCTCGTAGTTTTTCCCGATTGTGTAAAATTTAGTTGTATGCTCATGTAGATACATTTTATTGCTCATGTTGTTTATCATATCAGGGGACTGTAACAGTTTCTCCTGAATGATAAGAAATTCATTGCGCGTATCTGTACGCATTTGTGGATAAAAAGTTGCTACAGTGTCTTTGGTTGTTCGAGTGAGATTATAAGATTGTTCGAGTAAGATTGTAATGAAAGTTGTGGAGTTTATTTGAAAATAAGATGCAATTATTTTCAAATAAAATCTCGTTATTCCTAGTCCAATAAATAATCGTCTTCCGATCTCGAAAATGTTGCAAACTTTTTGAACGACTCGATACAAATATAAAAACGGGAGAAATATTGTGAAAAAATGCTGTATTAAGTATTTGACAAATTATTATTCAACTATTTTCATTATAGCCACTTTAATGAACGAATTTTTGTTCTTGAAAGGAATAAGGTTAAACAAATAAAGTTTTCAATCCTGATTCTCAGAGAGAAACGCATACAAATTGACCTACTTGCATCCATCCATATTTTATTTTCCATTACTCAAAAGACACGTGTAAAAACTTTGACAATTCTGAGACACGAATGTGTATCTTGGAATTTTCAAAAGGAAAATTGTTGGCTTTCGAGGCGCATTACATTAACTTCTCTGAATATTCGTTACAATTTGAAAGCATAGTAAACTGAAGGCAGTATGAATAGCCAACGGTAGTCGTGGCTACGATACAAAGTTGAAAAGTGAAGCATCCGTCGCGCAAATGTTTGATTACTGCGTTTGTTAAACGAACCACGAAGAGAGATAAGTTTGCTTATAAATGAATTAAATATTTCTATTAATGTTCAGTCAGCGATCTGGATAGCCAGAGATTAATATGTAAAACTCGATACTTATCGTAAACAATTTTCTCTTAATCTATCGTTATTTGTGACGAAGAGACCAGATATATTTGAAACATTTATTAAATGATTCACAAACTCTACAATTTTTACTTCATTTAATTTTGACATATTAACTAATTGGAAAAAGTTAATTACTCGCAAGTTTTTAGCTTCGAAGAAATTTCTTTTTGTACTTTATTCTAAATCTGACGTTAAATTTTACAGAAATATTTTTAAACTTTAGTAACGTTTAAGATACAATTGAAGATGAAAAAAATGTAAGTCCAAATTCTTTCTAAACTTGGAAATTGTTTCTAACGTGTAAAAAGAAAAAAAGAAATAATACACCTAATATCTTAAAATTATTGAATCATTATAATTTTAAAATTAAAAGTAATTATTTCCTGTAACGTATATTTGAATTTTATTTTAACATCACTCTACAGAAACGCCAAATTCCAAAAAATTTTAAAAACCTAACCAACTGGCAATTTTCTACGTAAAATTTTCTTTCGTATATTTTTCATTAAACGTTGAAGGGCCTTTCACAGAAATTCTCACGACGGGCTAGATAATATTCATTCCTGTTTCCACTTTTCCTTCCTGTCGCCATAGGAATCCTGGTTTAAGCACACGCGATTCTTCCCGAAGAAAATTCCTTGTCGCGAACAACCAATTCCCCGCGAGGATAGTTGAGGGGTATCCATGATGTTTGCTGTCTCATTTGGCAATATCAACGCGAAGCGTTTCACGGTGTGCACGTTTATGCGATGCTTCGAAATCCCGTCGGACCTTTTGTCGAACCGTCAAACGCAATCCATTTCATAAATAATAATAACATGTAAA
Source organism: Bombus terrestris (assembly GCF_910591885.1). NCBI lineage: Eukaryota > Metazoa > Arthropoda > Insecta > Hymenoptera > Apidae > Bombus > Bombus terrestris. The sequence continues at coordinate 16,267,918 of NC_063272.1, forward strand.
ACGTAACAAAAATAAAGCAGAGAAAATTTCGCTTCTACATATAGAAGATACACGTTGTGTCGAATATCACGATTAAATCCCTGTGATGTTTATGGGAACATTTACATTTTGGTATTTTAATTTATGTGCGGGTGAATACGAAAACTTTTAAGAGTGGTATTTAAAGGATAAACTTAAATTATTGCCGAGATACCGTCACGCTTGAAATTTACGCTTCTCTTCTTCGAATTTACTAGAAGACACAAATCCTTTTTCATGTGTTGTTTCCCAATTTATTTTACTATATTTTATATTTACTTCTATCCACGTATATCGGACGCTAGTGATAACGTTAGTGCAATAAATATCTGTATGTATGTCCATTTCATGAATGTATTTAAATAAGCTTTAGAAATATAACAATTTCTGTATAAAAAATAAGAGGTTATTTAATACAACGAATTTATTACGATAAAAATGTTTAAAGATAGAGAATATAAGATAGAGATACAATAAAAGTGATCAATTATTTAATAAAATTAACAAGCATTACCTTGTATTCAAAAAAATTCCTAGTTTCATTGATAAAACGTATAATAGTGCCGTCGAGGATTATTAATTATACAAACAAGAATACTAAATGTCTCCTTAGAGTTAAAATCTTTTCTAGTCTAATTAATAAAATATTTAACGAAGTATTTCCACTCGATTGTTTATTAAGACCTTAAGTACGAATTCATTTAAATTTATACCAACTTGATTAAAAAAACAGATTTAATTAAATTATCAGAGACTATCATCTAAGTTGTTTATGTGTTTGACGGAAAAAAGAACAAGGGAAGGAGAGTGAAGATAAAGCTATCGCATCGCGCAAGAAAAGCAAAACACAAAGTGGATGATGACGTGGGCGGTATCGAACGTCTCGGTGAACATCGAAAGTTAATTACAGCTTACTATCTCAATCGTCGCCGGCCTTCACGAGCTTTTTCCTCCTGTCTCGTATCGTTAAGGGTTTTATGTCCCCTTTCATTGTCGCCTACCGGTAGAAAAGCCGACGAGAAAGAAATTCAACGTCTTCCACTTCTTCGTCGTTTCGTCCTAAGGACGAATTTAGCACGCGTTTCAATTGAACGCGAGGTTGCGCTAATGGCGTAGTGCATCGTCTTGATGGAATCACCGACGAATTAAATGTGCTAAAACTTATTCGAAGAAATTTGAAAGAGGAGGAAAGAAAATGTTTTTATTTTTATCTTGGCTTATTTATTATTTTCATTTGCTTATATATCGCAGTGTTTTGTAACTAGGCTGTGTCTATGCAAATTTATGTTATCAAAAGCACAACTAAATAGAGGCTCGTTCCACCCTCTAAGTATTATAACGGCTATTTTATTTTCGTTTACTTTATTCCGTATATTTTTTCATATTACGTATATTCTATACAACTAATAGTCTAATTATGACTTAAAATATTTGCTCGAAACTTTCAATTTATCGATAATAATTTTAGAAAAATTGCTTATGTGTACCTGTTACGTGAACTGTATATTGTGACAACACACGAGGGTAAATCAACAGAAAATTTTTGACGCGTAATATCGAAAAGCATCAAGTCAAACACGATTTTTTTTTCCTGTTCATTTCCATTTACCTCAATAATACAACCATTGGAAAAATGTCATTCCATTTGCAAGCCAAACAATCTTCGAACACATTGTTCGGCGAAAAATTGATCGAATGTAAATACGATGAGTTTTTTCGCGAATTCACTGTCGACGGTTGCAACGAAAATGGTATCACGAGTGGACGGAAGTGTTTTGAATGGCTTGGTTTTCATAAACTTTCTGAAAGTATCCCGAATACGTCGGGAAAAGGAAGGAAAAATAGAAAATTCCGGTGACACGATTCCGGATAATACGATGGATCGTTATAATCGCCACGATTCTATCGATATAACGAACGTCACACTTTCACACCTCGCTTGTGCACTACGATTCTTTGGCTGGCCTCCAACTCGGGAATTAAATCTAAATAGGGAAAACCAGACCCGGATTTTGACGTTAAACGCCTCGCGTGTATTTACGCGGCCAACAATTTCACGTAATCTTCCTTAACGCGCGTTATGGGACGAACCTGCACATATATGCGTTTCTCCCGAGCGTTCTTTAAACGTTTGTAAAGTGGTAAAAAGATTGTAACTGTTTTACAGCGTCCTTTTTTATTCCCTTTTGTGTGCACACCAAAAGCGTTTCATGGAATTTAAGAGTTCAAAGGAATCTCGGCTTGAGATTCTACCATTTTAGACTCGTTAAAGAATATCATTGAGGTAAATGGTTAAAACGAACAGATGATGCTATCGTTTGTACGTTAATTATAATATTTATTTTGAATTATTCATAAAGTCAACAGGTGATTCTACGTAGATACAATTATAGAAATTATTCTAAATTTTTATGTATGACAGTATGTATATGATGTTGTGGTCATATGGAATCGAAGAATTTTTTACAAAACGTTGTGAAATTGTCAGAATCCTGTAAGACATCCCGAAAGTAAATTAATACTTTTAAAATACGCTCTGAATTAAGATCGAATTTCTCTGCTTATCAAAATCACTCGTTTCCCTTTGGTTTCCCTTTCGTTTCCCTTTCCCTCTCGTCCCTTCGAATAATATCGATCAGTGCGAGTCATCGTTATCCACAATCGCGTTAGAGATTAGATTTTCTTATGCCATCAGAAGCCTTTTACAGCGTGTAGCGGTATTCTAGTAACGTTAAAAACATCAGGTCTCACTCGGCGAATATTTCACCGCGAGGGTTTTTTCGATACGTTTCGCGGATTCACGGCTTTTGTATCGAAACTCCTTGGCTGGTCGCCAGCCTGGAAATGAAATCTAAGCAAAGGGGAACCGCCGTCGTATTTTTGCCCCGTAGAATATTTCCGCGCGCTGCATTAACCGCTGCTCGCGTGTTCGCCGAGTGAACTTCGTCTGCGAGAATTTCCGGTTCCGGATGGCTCGCAGAAGCAAACGGTCTCGCGATTTCTGGCAGTATTTCTAGAGAAATATGGAGAAGCTGTTGCTGGTCAGAATGTTTATGGTCGTCAGGTCGTACATGTGTAAACTTACGACAATTTTATTGTGTGATTGTTCAAGCGTTTGAAGACTTATCATCGAAGATTTGTGTATATTGCTCGGCTTATATAAAACGCTACGAAATTTCATTAACAATAACAAGACGCATCTGTCACCATAATATTGGTAAAATTTGAAATCGATTGAAAAATGTGTGTAAAAATTACAAGATAGTTACTGCAGTAGAAAACATTAACATTAAACATATAAAGGAGGTTAAAGATAGTCTCGTTAATTATCGAGGTTTATTAATAAAATGGATAATTGACTGCTTAAATATTTGTATGATTTCTATCAACTATATACTTGTACTAAATATCTAGTAAATTTTTATACATACATTTTCAGGTCGGTGCTCCTTGCAGTGCTAATAAAATTTCAAAATGATACATCTCAATATAGCGTCTATAAATATTCGAACAATTTTGTGCGCCACCGTAAATCAATTATCACGTTACACAGGAGTGCAGTAAGTGTCTGAATATTTATAAACGTGACTATACATTTTACAAGTTGAAATTATTTTCAATGCTTTCAACTAATTATGAGCAATCCTTTGGTACTCCGAAATCGATTCCAATTTCCGGGCAGCGCTCGGTAACTGGGGCATCGTACCAACGACAGATTATACGAATTCATAGTGAGCGAGTTACAATTATAATGAAGTGGTAACCATTGTTACTACGCGTTCCTCGGCCAATCGAACGAACCAGCAAATGCATCGAACGCGTTGCGTTCGGTTTAATTAATAACGCTGAGCAATCGACTAGGAATTTACTTGAATTTATGTCGAAATTCGTAGCAATGAAGTACTGGCGTTTCAACAGTGGCTCTCACTGGAATGGAACACGGACCTCTCACCGCAGTTTGTTATAAATTATATATGTTATCCCGCTAATTAACAGTTGGTGTAAATGATGGTGTGAGTGAGATGTTTGACTTTGGTTGCTTACAAGCAGCCACGATGGAATTGTTCAACCGCGTAAATCATTCTGCGCCAAAATGCAACGCCGTACTATACGCGTAATTTTTAAGCATAATGGGTCTCCATATTTTCACATACGCTCACTGCGTCGAAAACGAGGAACTAAAAAAAAGTATAAAATATGAACTATAAAGTACCAAAATGTTGTCAGATTAATATTTTAGCGAATTTATTTGATTTATTTGACTGTTGTTGGTTTTGATAGAAGATGTTGTAAAGAAGAATGTTTTTCATCGACTGCTTACGAGTTTTACGATCTATTGGAATTTATTAAGAACTCAGAAATGACCAGCAAAATAATTCGACAACTTTTTTCGTCGCTAATAACCGTGCTGTTGATAATGTCGATAATTATTAATTAAAAAAACTGAAAAGAGTCAGATTCCGATTTTTTAAATGACAACTTATTGAGGTCACGATTTGAAAGAAAGTCGAAGAACGTGGTTTCGTGAAAATAATCTTTTCCAGTTAATAAACGTGCAATTTGAAGATTTCACGTGGAAATTATTTGTAAATTTTACAACGTTAAAATAGTTAAATTTTATTTAACACTTAACATATTCAACTGTATGAATATCGTAAAAAACAGTTGTGAATATTAAAATTACGAGAAAACTCATTGCAGGGTTGGATAACATTAACGGGATTAAATTTTAAAGACAGTCAACATAATGAGAATGTGTTATGCATTGTGCATGGTATACAGCTTTAATCATGATAGATGATATCCTATATCAACACTCATGGTAAACTGCTTATTTCGTCTCGTGTGTTATCAGTTTAAACATAGAACAACGATCTGTCACTAGAAGGACATTATCTCAAATTATCTATATTCACGTTTCTAGGTATATTTCTATCTGCCATGCTATTCCCAAACTAAGAAGAAGCATTTTTAGCTTCTATTTTTAATTCCTTCCAATACAATTTTTATACTGCTCCTACTTCACAACATACATTCCGGTGTAAATGCAATAAATATAAATATTCTTGAATATCAACAATTCTAAAAATCTAACATAAATCTTTTTCAAATCTTTTTTTTAAAGGCGTAAAGTACGAAACTTGAAGAATAAAATTTGTTTCGCTAATAACGTTAAAACGTACCTCGGCCTCGGTACCTGAGACGGTTAACCAAATAAGACTTCGTCCGTAAGATGATCATTTTACACCCAACAAGTAGAATTCAACAATCTTAAATGTACAAACTCGATAAACAAAGTATCCAGGATCCGAAGACTTCGTCGCCTTGGCTATGATACAAAACAGGTCCAGAAACAGTCGATCGTTTCACGTCGTATAACTCGGCGATTTCGTTAGCATTCACGGCCCATTTGCTTTGTCGCTGTCGCGGAAATCAGCGAGGAATTGCGAGAAGTCGCTTAATCCGGCCGATATCGTCTCGCTGTTTACTAAATCGCAGTTTGGAAGTTTGAATCGGCCGCCATCGCGAGGTGAACTTCTTCGATCGCGCGACTTACTCCATGGAACGGGGGTAGCATTACTCCCTCGTGTCGAAAATGTTGGAATTCGCGCATTCAAGAGGATCGACCGACGATATTCGACGCGGATCTTCGTTCGCGTCGCAACGCTCCTCGTAAGAGTTTCGTAGATCTGGAGCTTAAAAAGGTGGCAATTTCCGTGGAAATTCGTTCTCCCCGAGCCTTCTGGGAACCAACGACTATTCGACACTCGTTATCGAATCATTTTTTTAATGCTGTTTGTTGGAAACCTCGTGGAAACTTTGTCTCTTCGCAGACGAGTCTTTTTAAACTGTGATAGCAGAATTTTTATGCGATTCTTATTACTTATATTAAGTTTAACGATTCAAAAATCGTAACATGCAAAAATATACAATATATACAAACTATAGTAACGTTATCGAGATGGAAATTTCTACTATTATTTCAGTTATGTTCATTAAAATACATATTTAATACAGGGACAGAAGGTTTCATGCGGTGTAGGGCGAAACGATTTGTTTCTCTCGTTTTGCAGATATTTATTTACAGTGTGATCAGTAACGTTGATGTATTGAATTCTTGCGTAGGAATGTGTTAGGGAAACGGGTTATGCCATTACTTTGCATAATGAATTTCTAATTACATATTGGTGATTAATCTTGATCCGCTTAGTTTATTAATTTACCTTCGGCATGAGCACACAATAATTTTAGTTTGGACACATTTACATAGATACCTTTTTGCTATACTTCTTGGGAATATCAAATTAATGTATCTAAAAATCACGATGGTACGTGAGCATGATTCGAAGGAAAGAAACGCTTCTGGATGAGGCATTTTTAAGGAAAGTCTTTTCTACATACCGCAGAAGTAATTTCAAACGTATGGTACGTCAGTTCAAGCAACATATATTTGGCAAGATTTCTCAGGGGATACTTGCGCGTAGGAAATGAAGCTTGAACGGTTTCCTTGTGCTGAAAGTTGCGATCAACCACACAATCAATAATACATTACTCTTTGCTTCCAATGGGGCATCATATTTTACAAGCCGTATATTCCCCTCGCTCCTATGTATCAATTGTTCCAGTTTCCAATCTCGTTAGTAAAATCTAAGGTTTTTCAACTCTTAAAATATTCCACGGACAATGTATCATCTCAGGACGATAGTATCATTTTGGGATAATAATAGATTATATCTAAGAGCGAAGAAAAATTCACGATAAAAATAGTAAATAATACACAAAGCTGTTGTTCCTTTAAATAATTAAACGTTCACGTCCTTTAGTTAATCTTTATCGAGACTACGCTCTTTCTTCGCAGAGGAAAGAATAAAAATATAAGTATAAAATAAAGAGACATATCGGAATCTGATCCAAGACACGCTACTCGTTAAGAAAGGGAAAAAGATGAAGTGCACTGAATAAAAGATGCTTTGAAATCTCGATATGGAAACTATTATTGAATAGTACAGTCGTTCCACGACGGACTAAAAAATATGTAAAAGAGAATGGCCAGTGACGTAACAAGAATTCGTTCTTGTTTCAAAACGAAGGAAAATTTATTAATCAAGTTCTCGTAAAAGTTTTCATTTTCACGCCCCTTTACAAAACATGCCACTTTTTAAGAAATAAAACGAGTGTAGTTTCATTCTGAAGAAGAATTGCTTCAAAATTTCGAGATGGAAACTGTTGTTGAATATTACGACCGTATTACGACGGAATAGGAAAAAGAAGAAGATAATCGATGGCGCAACGAAGGGATGAAGAGTTGAGAACGTGGTGCGGCACGAACGTATCTCGCGTTGTGAGAAATTACGAGCTACTCTGATGCAGCTAGGATGAAAATCCTAGGGCACGATTGGCTGGCGTTCGCTGTCGGGCTACGATAATTGTCCGGTGATCCGAGGCCGCGATTTCCGCGGATATTAACCCGAAGTTAATGCGATTTTGCAGCCCCGCGGATAGACCAATCACGTGGCATCGGTTGCCTCGTTGGACAGGATCGAAATTAGCCGTTGGTCATTTTATTGATGGAAGGGGAACAAGACTTTTTTCATTTCACTGCATTTCACTTCATAGAACTGACAGTTTTGTAGAGTAAATCGGGTAACGGAAGAATACGAATGGAAGGGAATAAATACAAGAGGGAGAATTATTTGCTATATTGCTTCTTGGGTCGCATGTTTTAAGTAATATTCAAATGAATTATATATTTACAGAACATCAGAATTTCTTTCAAATTAATTCCTTGTCTTACTTGTTTTAACGAATTCAAGTTATTCCTTAGGGAAAATTTTTATGACGAAGAAACGTTTCAGGCGTAATGCTAAGCTTGAATAATATTGTTATAATATTGTTGTAATTATACATCTATTAGCCATGTTCATTTTACATTTTCCTTTCGCATGGATTTTTTATAATCACCAAAATTTTAATTTTTTAATCGTAACGGTAAACTTGCATATAAATTCATTTAAAAATTACATCTTCTATTTTTAAATGTCCTTTCATTTTTGTCATTGATTTCTCTATATTATTTTTTAATTATACGATTAAAAAAACTTATCTAAAAATATATCTCTTCCAAAGAATTACTATGATGTTTCTCCCTATAATCTGGTAACAAGAAGCACTTGATAGAAAAGGTATAAAAAGACTTAAGAGATGGATCTATTATTTATTTCTATTTCTGGGTTAGATATTTGGATAATCTCGCCTATAGAACCGAAATCCACGTGTTCTCTTCTCGTTACTTGCAACGACGCGACATCTCGAGATGCAATTCCGACTGTGATATCTTGACCGTTTCTTCTTCGGTGTCTTTTTTTTTTACACATTTATGTATAGTAGAATGTTGTTAACATATATGTATAACACAATGCAAAATGCAGTTTGCTTGTTTCTTTCGCCCAACTCATCTATTTATGTAAATTAATTTATTGCCGTCACTGTTCACGCCAGAGTATCTTTCTCGCCGATGAAACTTTCTCTTGGTCTCTGTTATAGTTCCAACTCACGACTTGAACTAAAATATACGACTGAAGATGTGAGAAATCTTGCGAAAAGCGACAATGTATACGCGGTTGAAAGTAATTCAAACTTCTTGGAATACATTTACTCAAAGTGCTTCAATTTTATGTACCACTTTGCGACGAGAGTTCTGTATCTCGTTGTTTGTACTCTGGTTTACTTCTAGTTATTCACTTTCGCTAATTGTGATGTTTGGGATATGTGAGAAATACGAAAATGGGACAAATCTAAACATAGAATATCGAACTAGATTTTTGGTGAATATTTTTAGAAAGAACAAATGTTTTATTTTAAATTGTAAATCTATTTAAGTTCTTCCATTTCTAATTTCGTATTTGAAGACAAATTGGTTTCTATTTAAAATTGTATTGAGGTGAATTAAAAGCTGGTGGAATAGTTGGATACGTCAGAAGTACATTTATTGTACGAGCTGTCACAGGCCACAAGCAGAATAAATCTCTGTATGTCTAGATGGGTGACAAGTGGAATAAGTCTACCTGTGCGCGGGCATCCAAAAAGTAGAATGTGTTAACACATGATCAGACGACTGGAAAATATGTAAAATGATTTTCATGAATAATTCATACTGGATTGTATATTCTAATGGTATAAAATATCTTCATTATACCGTTTGTATACTGCGTGTGTATATGTTTAACAATTCTTTAATATACTATTTTTAATTAAATTACATTTATATTTAAAACTATATTACAAAATTCGAAGAGCTAAAATGAGCAATCAGTAATAGCAATTATAAATATGTATTAAATAAAACATTGCATTTATATTATTTTATATCGCATTGAAAATCTATTAAACAACAATATATCGAAATTCTGTGCCATTAAAAAGTTTACAATTCGATACGTGTTATTCCTGAAAGAGATTTCACATATGCCAGTCGTCTGATCATCTATTGACACGTTCTACTTCCTGAACGTTAAAATTTCACGGCAAAATTATATCGTTAACTATTTAATTGATCGTATCATGATGATATTCACATGCAAAGAGTTAAAACGCCGCAAACTTTTACGACCAACAGCAGATGACTTTTATCTCGAGCTCGATCAGAAAATGCAGCGACTAATGTTACTATACGTGTGTACGGTAATTCATCGGTACATTATCACTTCGTTACACACGTAACAATTTCAGGCCAACAGTGGTTCAAGTTGCGGGCATGGACCCGTGGACGAATCCCTTCCGTCGATTAGCATTCTACATCGTACTGTGAACGCACACAGAGCAGTTTGAGCAGAGTAGTCAAGGCGAGTTGCGTCGTAACGTCCGGCATAGTTTACTTCGAGTTTGCGTCGAGGCCCTCGAGCCTTGTACACATATGGTTACAAAGGTAATAACGTAACGGGCAACGGTTCCGAACTCGTGGCGTCGTATAGAAGGCGTAAGTGGATCTGAGAACCAGGAAATATCTGATTCCCTGGCGCCGGGCAAACTGTTCCCTGTAAAACGATGGGAAAAGTGCACGACAAACGAAGGAATCTACCTCTTCGGGATTACGCGATTCTTCTTTGTTTCGTATTTGAATTTTCTGTGGAACACGGTGCTCCTTGTGGAAGTACATCGTGGAATTTTTCCTGTAACTTTAAATTTCGTGTACGTCGCGCGGATAATTAGAAAATTCGAACGTTTATAGCGATACATGTTTAGGTAAAGTAAGTTGCTTCAAAGAGTATGACAATATTCTGTGGTTAATTTTGAGGATAATGGAAAGAATGAAAAGTGGAATTTAGTGACAGATCCATTTTTGATGGTGAAACAACAAACAATGCAATCAGTGTTTCCTGTTTGCTTAAATTTCTCGCTTTGGATAAAAATTTTTCACAAGCTCGAGAAGAATTTTAAAAATCCACTTGTATATTATAACATGTATAGAATTTACAACAGTTTATAAAATATGTAACAGCTGATATAATATTAATGATATGCCTTTATTATTGTTGCATCATGGATTAATATTTGGAACTTATAATTCGGAGATTAAGTCTTCAATGAACCATAATGTGATAGTCGGAAACAAAATGATCTGAGCCAGTAACATATAGAAAAGAAGCTCGAGGAACTGTAAATATAATTTCAAATACTTCTAATAATTAATATTTACACCAACAGTGATAAATGTGAAGCACATCTAGTAGCTGAATTTATTGAAAAATTCTGACAAATTTTACTTTACTTTATACAATACAACTGTACAATAGAACTGAAATAATAGGCTTATAAATAATATAACTATAAAATGAAGGTTGTAAAAATATTGAATTTATAATACATATCAATAGGCGTCGCAATACTTCTGCACACCCAGAATGCAAAATAAACGGATATGAAGATACTTTTAAACAATAATCTACCTAACGTAATATCGTATGCATATTCTCGAAATAATCATCGAACGAAGATTACATCAGTACGGAAAGGGAAGCGTAGAACGTTTCTCGATCCCCACTCGACTCCATCAAGCCGAAGTTATAATTACGACAGAGAATCCTAGTGCACTGGAACGAACGGCCGTCTTAATGAACCGGTATGACGTGATTACGCGTTTAACGCCGGCGAAGTTCCACGCGCAATTATTAAGACGTATCGTTAGACGAGCGGCCTCGCAAAGAATTATACACGATTTTCTTGACAACCCTGTAAACGTAATAAATCAGACATCGTCTGAGTCGTGTAGCACTGTACTTGGAGAATGCGGAATGAAAGCGGCTTGAGAAATGTGCATACGCGCTGTCTTTCAAATAGCGAGTTTCCAGCAAGTTTCTAAATTGCTTGCAGCGAGTACGCTTTCGAATAATCCTCGCGTTTCGCGATGCGTATAAGCTGCGAGCTATCGTTACGTTAACTGAACATAAGTTAACTAATACGCTTTATGGATGTGTGCGCGTATACGATCTTTCGACGCACACATTTTCATTCTCCGGAGAAAGACGAATATTTTCCTTCGAGCTTTAAATGGCGGCAAAAGCTTCTTTCAGTTTTATGTAATACGCTCTTTCTTTGTTTCGAGAAACAGGATATACGTATTGTAGTTCGGTATTGTATAAATGTTGGATTGTAGGGCTTCACTCGTGAGATATTAAACGAAAATAATGGAATAATCGTGATAGGCATTGCCGTGCCTTGAGTATATTTTAAATATCTTTCCTTCCATATAATTTGCTCATTTAAAGAGCCATGGGATTTTAAAAGCGCATTCTCTTTGAAAATTAGTAAAATTCGTATTAATGGCGTTCATTTTTGAGTTTCGTCTCGCTTCTCTAACATCAAAGCAACCAATTTTAGTACACATTTATATTTAGTTCGAACATGACGCGATTAATTTCCAGTGGGACTTTCCAATTCTATGATTAACATGCCACATATTACAATTTCACGCAGCGTTATTAATTATTGAAATAAAACAGTAAGCTGAGATATCGAACAAAAATTACGCTTATTACACTTATTAGCATCGGCGGCTAGTTTTTGTTTTTAATACAATCATAAGCATCGTACTTCTCGTAAGATAGAAAATATATAAAATTACAGCGACGTACAAAAATTTAGCACATTTTTTGATACACTTTTCATGACAGTCGTTTGAAATTCGAACGTTGCTTGAAGAAATAGCTGGACGAATAAATCTGTACGTTGTACAAAGAATCTCAAACGTTGTTATCGATGAGCCACGCTGCCTGAATAGTATATTAACCATGATACGTTATTTGGCTCCTTTTCGCCGGAATTGTACAAGAAATTTCCCCTAGAAACTTCTCCTTTCTTCTAGAAAATTTCTTATATTCGAATTTTATTATATATATACGTCATTTTTCGCTTTAATTTTATGTCAATGAAGCTTTCTTGAAACATTCAAAATAAGCAAAACATTCTGACCCTCGAAAACGACAAATATTCTCGTCACTATTATAAATTATAGGCCTGTCAATTATCCGAATTAGCGTTTAATAAATATAGCGAATATTTTTGAGTACGTATAACGTTGATTACGAAACAATGTCGGACGCGGACTGTTTCACGTTAATTACAACGTCTCCCTTCTCTCCTCATTTTACTGCATCTTCCTTGAAAACGCGGTAAAGAGAAAATTTTGCGTAGCTCGCGGCTATTAAAATATTTCGCGAGGAGCTGTTGAGAGCGTGGCGAAGCAGTCAACGAGAAGGGATGAAGCGGGGAAAATTCTCCATGAAACCCGGCTATGAAAACACCTTTCTTAACTAACGCTTCGTTCAAATCTCGACCATCTTGTTGGCAGCAGATACGATTATGCTAAAAGGCGTGCAACACGAAAACAGATGTAACTCACGACGAAGTTACCTATATGCGTGGACGTTGAAACACTGGAATCTAATTACGTTTCCGTGCCTTTTCGCAAATGAAAGGCATCATCCGTGCAACGTTAACGTTACTCTTTCCCTACTCTCTGACGATTCCCGCGGAATTTACGCGTGTTTTCTTGGATCTTTCGAATTAGCGGAATTCTTCGCAAATGTCCATTATATTTATCATTCGTCGTCTTTTACTCGTTTTATGACGATATCCTTGTTGTTTCGTTTGCCTTTCTCTCGAGAAAATGTTTCTCTAATGTTACTCTAAAATGTTTACTTTTAGTTCCGAAACTTGTTAATACGTGTTGTTTTAAATATATAGTAATTGAATTGAAGATTACGCTAGATGTATACAGTAATTCGTGTTCTTCATTTTTCATAGGATAACACTTTTAATATTTAACGTCAATGGGACTGTAAGGCTTATCGTATGTTTAAGATACTATATATTAACTTTTTATTAAATATACACTTGCGATAAATATATTGTCATCTCTATATACACGTTCAAATTGGTTTCAAATTTTACCAATATAATCACAACGATCGTTGTCTCGTTACGACGTTAACGAAGTTTCTAAATTTTACTATAATGCATGCAATATAGGTACAGTAGTTCTCCGTAGATCCAAGTATAGACAACTAGTTAAATTTCTTGATATACACGTTAACTGAAACTTAGATATGGGTGGAAACAAGCGAACCACCATGTTACTATGCGTTTGTTATGTTAATCATTGGCCTGGCAACTACGCGACGAGTACAATGCGACTGTTATGCTAACTCTTGGGCTGAGAATGCTCATAACGTGGTTACAAACGCAGATCCGTATACGATGCAGATGCTGCAACGACACCGGCATGAGCAGCTTGCGCGTTAATCAACATTAAAAGGAGAATACATCAATCGAGCAACGCTTTGAGCGATTAAGAATCTTTGAGTGATCTTAATTTAAAAAGAGAAATTGTTGGCTTCGTTCGCAATGTTTCCCACATAGAAAGTACGTCTTTCAATTACAACAATCTTTCACTTACAACGTCTCTACGATTACATACTTTCTTCTGTTAGAAGTGATTTTATTTCATTTTAAATAAAATGGAAAATGTCTTGAGAGATATGTCGTACAATTGTAGTGAAATAGTGGGAGTAATGGTCAGACACTATAGCTGTGACTCAGACGATGAAATTTGTATTATATTCCAACAGTAATTACGTGCAAATAATGAGAAAGGTTTATCTAATGTAATAAAATATCGTAGAGAGCGTGCGATAAGAATTCTAAAAGTTTGAGACTTGGAAAACTATTTTTGAATAATTAAATATATCTTGGAGATTGAGATCAAAATGACTAGTATCTGTAGTAGAATATGAGTATAACAATCAGACCACCGAATTACATCGCGTATACGGGTTATCTTGCTTTAACTTTGAATTATACAACTCCGCTTAATTAAATGTTTATTATTTATCACAAAGCTCACGTTCCCCTCTCGTAACTTATACCAACGTTGAAATTAATTTGTAGCAAATTAACACATTGCATAAATATCCCTTTAATCTGTCTGTTGCATCTGTTTTGTAGAAATTCTGCTTTCACGTTGACCGTTTTGTACATAAACCTGGGGGAATGATAACCGTAAGCGTTTAATATATCGCGAGGTACATCAAGGCAGGAAATAAATAACTCAGTATCATCTGGTCGTATTTTTACGCTCGTAAAGAAAATCTGCTTGAAAAATGTTTCCTCGTATTTACACTCTATTCTTTGTTTAGTGATTTAGTGATCTTCATTTTACATGAGACTATTTGAAGAGGTATGCAATAGTCTGCAGAAATATTTTGCAGTCGATTAGTGCGAAAAGACGGGCTATCATTTGTTATTACTATTACACAAATAAAACATAATAAAAGAAAGTTAATTTCTCTTTTGAACTTATCAGAGTCGCAATAAGATTTGATTTTTCATGAAATACTGAAACGACGAATTCTTATTAAATGAGATTTTAGGAATCGTAAAATGAAAGTCCTGAAATTCTTCTCTAACTTTATGAAACCATTTTAGCTGAATGATATATTTATACCGTATAAAATGGAAAGATATTATAGGTATATATTGCAAAACCAATATTGGTATTTTTAAAATTAATATTTCAAAGGGTAATGCATCTCACGAAACACAAGGTTCTACACCTTTTTATTGTTTCACTTCGAACATATAGAATTCAGCGTTACATCGTTAAAACTTTAGTCAATTTAAAATTGGTTCGCAAATATTCGAAACACCATCGTTTTCCATGAAAAAATAATTACTGTTCATTACGGTCAGGCGGTTGAGCGCGAATTTATTTTCGCAAAACTTCGATCGTTAAAAATTTCACATATACGCGTAACGTGGTTATTCTAAATTTCAGAAAGATATTTATTCCACCTGCTGTCACCTATTCAAAATCCATGTCGATTCAATATCGTTCGCCAAAATTACCACACTGCCCGTCTTTTAAACTTCCTTTCCCCTGCTACATACAAACTTGCAACAATATCGCAGCACGACATCTTTCTCGAACAATTTCTCCTAAACACACTCTTTAAACGGGAGATACGTTAACGAGCTCGATGGCAACCGATCCGCTGTAACAAGCGTAAAAACGCTTTGTCGTTGGAGAATTCGTTCGCGGGTCGTCGTGCTTTAATTGAACCCATCGCGAATTCACAACTGCATAAAGTGGAATAACCCGTCTGTTCAAAAAATTATGTCCCCTTGTGCCCCTCTTCTTATCTCTCCTGTCATCTATCTCCTACTCTTTCGTCGTTACACGAACGTATCGCGTTTTTCGCGAATTTCGTGCATTTCCGGCGGCAAAAGGAAGCCCGCGAGGGTGAACCTAGCGAGTCGCGCGAGACGTCGACACAAGCGAATCGAGAGAAACGCGGAGAAACAGAGAAAGGGAGATACAGGAATGGTTATACGCGCGCAGGAGCGTAACGCAAGCGCGCTGGGCCACATCCCCGTTACCGAGGGTGCCACCCCGCTGATCGAGGCCTGCCAGCCGAGAGACGCTCAGTCCCGTCTCGCTCTCCTCCGGAGGAAACCGGAAATAGTTAGCCGCTCACCCGTACTGGCGGGAAAGTCGTTGTTCTCGCGATCAGTTTCGATCTTTTCTACGCCTTCGTCGTGTTATCTAGGCAAATTCGATTGATCGACTCGTGCGAAACGAGGGAGATGGCGGTTTTGATCGTTACGTGGTGAATTTGTATTCACGTAAGTGAATTTGTTTGCAAGCAGGTCGTAGAGTGGTGCGACAGTTTCGTCAGTGAATTGTGGTTGCGCTCAGCAACGATACAGTGGTCACTCTTGTCACAGGTTAGAGGAGGTTTCTACAGTTTTCGCTTGAAAACAAGTGTTGCATAGTGGTTCGCGATTGTTACCGGCGAGTTTCCTTTAGTCTGTGGTGATAATAGGAAGATCGTGAGGCCGCGTGATAAAGCGCAGAAAGGAGCTACGAAGAAGCTTGGTCACGGCCGAGATTCGCGAATTAATTACGCGCTGGCACGAATTCGCCGAGTGTCGTGGTAAGTGGTGGAATATTCTTGTCGAACCATGGCAGGAATACACTTTCCGAGTTCCCCTTTTCGGTGAATTTTTCCTCGATTATACGAATACAGGCTGATTCGCGATGTTGAACGAACCGAGGATAAACGAAGGGCTTATATAAAAGATTAAAATATAAAAATTATGCTCGTTAGCAGACGCATACGAGTTATGAAATTACGATGTTGTATCCATCGATGATTTTTTGATGGATCTTTGGTTAATCGTTTGAGAGTAGGCTGAGTTGCGATTTTAAACGGATGAACGAATCGAGCATATCTCAGAGGGAAGATAATTGGATAGAAAATGTGAAATTGTGAAGTTGTATTCATCGATGGTTTTTCTGTGTATCTCTGATGAATTCTTTGAAAACGTACCGATTCAGACGAATGGATTGAGAACAAGCTTAGAGAAAAGATTAAAATATACAAATTACGAAGTTTCATAAAGTGAAATTACAAAGTTATACGTATTAGTAGTTTCTTGTTGTTCTCTCAACGAATGTTTTGAAAACGCTCTGTTTGGTAATTTCAAATGAATGGCCGAATCGAGAACGACTAAAAATCTTATGAAGCAGATTAAAGCATATAAATTAATCGATAGATCGAATTAATCAATTTTATGGGATGAAATTGTATCTATCAACGTCTCTGCTTTAACAAAGAATTTTAGTCATAATTTTATACGGAGAAATGTATCGCATATCTTCGCGAAACTCTCTTTTGTTTCTATAGTATCGAATTTTCACGATAGGCAGGACAGTGACTGATCTGACGAACACGAAATCATCGTTTTTCCAGCGACGAATTCTCGGCAAAGTGTTGCAATTACGCCGGGTTAAATTAGTAAGTTGCGGTATTCGAACTACGCAGCGGAGTTAATTAACTGAGTGGCAGGCTCAGCGAGAAAAATCATTCTGGTTGGCTGAGTGGCGCGCGGAGAGAAAATTCCTGGGACGAAAATTCGAACGTTTCGTTTTGCCGAATGGAACGCGTTTCGTTTCTCGGGTCCACGTGAAAATTTCTCGAGGAACGCTGAATGCCTCCACGATATGAGTTTTATTTTGCTCACGAAGAAATTTCACGCGTTTCACGCCATTGTAACGTTCGTTCTCTTCGGGTTCGTTTTATCTGGCTCGGGTATAATCTAATATGAAAATTTCATCATGAGAAGCTTTTTCGACAATTTTTCCTGGCCAGCACAATGAGAAAAAGGCACGAAAGTTCGTTCCATCCTTTCGTTTAAAGGGAAGAAAAAAGAAATCTATCGACTTCCAGTTCGAGATATCTTTCGCTTTAGATCGGGACTCTTCCTTTTTCTTGCGGGGACACCGTCGTTTCCGTCCTAGGCTCCAGAACTCGATAAACTTTGCCCGATTCAGTTTCGCAACGCGTCTCACTGTGCTTCTTATCGTCTGCTGTTTCTTCCACCCATCTGTTTTCTTCGCCTGTGAAAATTCCGTTTTTCCTTGATTTCCCATTGTTGGGGTCTGTGTCCACTGGCTCGGAAAATGTTCAGCAGAACTAACCCAATATTATATCAAGCCTCTGATTATCAAGTTTAATACAGATAATTTCAATTGATTTAATATAACCCAATATATATATATAATACAATATTGAATTACAAAAATTCGTGTTATACTTGATTATTGGGAAATATATATTTCTAGAGAATAGTAAATGCGACAAACACGTTTCGGTTGGAAGTTGATGAGAAAATGGATGGAAATAATCGTCGGATCGGTTCGAGAATTATTACGGCACAGGAATTCTCATTAAGTAGAAAATTTTATTTTATTGAGAGTATAAAGCGATGGGGGATCATTTTGGCCATGGTTAATTAACCATGGCGAGATTGTGTTGTACAGTGTACACAATGGACATAGTGTAATGCTGTGCGTTGTCATCTGTTTTAGACCGATACGAGTGAATCTGAATGTTACACGAATGTTTGCTAGACAAAGAGAAAATAATAGAAGATTAAATATTCGTTTCTATCAGAAATGAAATCAAATGTTTGTGTCTACTATGAAACTTTAGCGAAATACCCGATATTATAAACTTTATTGATTAGATGACAACGATTAATACGTTTCTAGGTAACCAAAGTACTCTAAGATTATCCAAAAGGTGTATAAATAAGTTTGAAGTTTTAAATTTTTAACTTTCGCATAAATTTCCAAATATCTTTCAAAGTATTCAAAAAATGAAAACCTATACAATTTACCAAGACGTAAAAATATATTCGTATTTCATCTTATTATCGAATGAAATTAA
Source organism: Bombus terrestris (assembly GCF_910591885.1). Taxonomy (NCBI): domain Eukaryota; kingdom Metazoa; phylum Arthropoda; class Insecta; order Hymenoptera; family Apidae; genus Bombus; species Bombus terrestris. The sequence continues at coordinate 16,286,724 of NC_063272.1, forward strand.
ATCTTAAAATTATTTATCATGTATCTTTCAAACGATCTTCGCTTACTGTAAAAAAGAACTAAAGACGAGAAGGTCATCGTGAAGTCAATTTCAATTCAGGAGAAATATTCGCCAGTTTGAGTTTCCAAAGCAAGTTTTCACAAACGTACGGCGCATCGTCGACGTATCATGCGTTTAGTAAATTTTAAGTAAATCGAGATAAAAATTGATCGTTGCAATAATCGCAAGAAAATACGAGGGGATCAAAATAACAAAATGTGGAAGATAGGAGGAAAATAATAAGGAGGGAATGGTGTATAATTCCAGTCCAGCGAGGCTGCTCCAGATATTAGTTTTAATGCCGCGTCTCTTCATTCGTTAAAAGTACCGTTCTTCGTTAGAGATTCACGAGCTCTTTAATTCCATTTCTTTTCCCTTCTTTCATAGAAAAAAAAGTTCACGGTAAGGTTGCAATTATAATGATACTTGTAACCTTAAAGGTAAACCGTACTCGATTTATCATGTAATCCATCGTGCGCTCGACGCTGTACCCGACACTATTTCCCAAAGCGTCCCTTTGTGCGGCTTGTCATCTTTTACCGTTTGATATTCAAACGAGGCCAACGAGCTTAAAGGGTTCGGTAAACTTGTAGCTCTGGTATAATTAAATGTTACGTGTCATCGAAAAGTTGGACAGTTTAACGACAAAGGAACGAAGATTTGTGTACGGAATTGACGAAAATTGTGCAAAAATTTTGTTATTTATAAATGAAAATTGCGTTAATGAAAAAGAGATTGATTTTTGGAGAACGTGTGTGAATTATTTGGAAATTGACGCTGATGTGCGATACAGTCGCTATATTTTAAATGGCATATGATTTTGATAATTTCCCAAATAGTGTTTCACTTTTCCTGAAAAATTTGCTTCGCTCACTTTTGAAATAAATGTGCAATATGTCGTTCGCTGTACCTTCTCCTTACTCGACGCTCGATCATCTGAAAACACCTTGATCTTTTCATTATCCATTGTCTCACAATCATCTTCCAAGTGGTAGCAAAGTGACACGGTATCCCGTCATCCTGTCTCCGGAAGTCGACGTTTCGTCACAGAACTCGGTGATTCCATTAACCTTGCTCTGCGTGTTTCTATGGCGCGAACGAGAGCACCACGATATCGGAGATCGTTTCGTCGAGATAGCAGCGATAATAAACGACGAGTGGGAAGGGATTGGATGAAATAGTCGCGGAGAATCCGCGGGAAGGACGAGAGAGAGAGGGTGAGAGAGAAGTGGGAGTAAGGGTAGAGGGTTGGCGTCAACTTAATACTCGAGAAACCTCGAGGGGCGAAGAGTTAGTCCTGCTTGAAATGCAGCCTGCGCCTGTCGCAGAACAAACCCCCTTTTCACCCCTTCTAACCCCATTCCTATCCCCTAAGCAAGCCCTGCAGGAAACACAGGCTGTAGCACGAAAGGGTTGCTGCTTTCCCCGTCGAATCTTATTTATCTTCTTCGTTCTTTTCATGCTCCCTGTTCCTCCCATTCTCCAGTCAATCGCAAGCAACGTTTGTTACCCTTCCAATCCTTCCTCCTTTAGCCTTTTAAGGGTCGGAGGTTGGGATGCACGGGCTGAACGGTGGATCAGTTTCGATTTGGATGTTCTACAACAGGGTTTTGTGTTCGAGCTGAATTGATAGGGGATCGAGGGTTTGTGAAGGTGTTACGTGGTTGGTTTTGTTCTTGTATTTCGAAGTTTATTCTATTTTTTAGCACTTGAGGTTTCTTCGTTGCAGACCAATAGAGCGTGGACGTTTGTTCATTTATAGGGAACCGAACGTTGGAGAAGAAGATTTTGAGCTCTGGTTGCATCGATAGTCGATCGAGAGTTCGCGAAAAAGTCGCGTGATTTTTCGTTGGTTTGGTCCTTATGTTTGAAATAAATTTATTTTATCGTAATGTTTTGGGGTTTGTTTTGCAGAGCACGGATATTTAGGCCACTGTGAATTAATATTTCACTATCGTGTCGTAATAATCTGAATAATTCTAAGCGTTTCTATTTTACTATACTTAGATACTCGCAATATTTTAGACAAAAATTTTTCACGCAGAAGAAACTATATTTGAAAATTTCTACAGGAATATATTGCCCGGGTGTTACCAATTTGTTCAATTGCTTCGAAATATAACATTTAACATAATCTAACTTTTCAAATGCATAATTTCCCCGCGTTCGTTTCACTCTCTTTCCTCGTTAGAAAGAACAATGGGTCGCGTTAGGCTTCGTTTTCATTGAAATAGTTTGGTACCCTTCGCTCGAACATTATGTTATTGGCAATATTTAAAGATATCGCGTCCAGCTCTCGAACGTTCCCATAACATCTCCACTTTTTCTCCAGTGTAACGTCACATGAAAAGTGAACTATGATACGTGGCGAACGTCAGAAACTTTATATAAATCTATATAACTCTTTTCCTTCACAGTTGAAAAGAACATATGCATAAAATGGTTTCGCGATGCATTCCATAAATATAATGTACAATGTATAATGGAAGAATTGGCTCGTAAAAATCATAGAGATCATATAAAGACTAACACGCTATTTAAACATGTCGATATCCTATCCTAAAATACTTTGCTAATGGAGAAAAAATTACTATTATCGATTAGCTCTAATGGATTTTCGCTGTAAGTAGTTCGAAAGAATACAAGAAAAAAGATACAATAAATAAAGGGACAAACGTTGAAAGAAAAAAACGAAATTCCAGATATTGACCGCACTACACTAGTACAAGTCGTAGCAGGATTTAAAAGCGAGTTAATTACCACTGCTAAATACTCCTTAATTGCTTTGTTCGTTGACTTAATACCAGATTGAAAATGCAGCGGTTTTATGTATCTTTGCGAAATTACTTTGTATTTCAATATTTGTATCGTTGCATGGCTGGCCCGGAAATTGTAAAACGGGCCAACGTTTCGACTTTAACGAGTATCAATCTATATTCGAGGGTGTTGCGAAAACGAGATCTCGCGAGATTTTCGTATCGTTGCGTGCCGCGGCTCAAATTGGAGCGGAATTACTATTGCCACATAGCCGAATTTAATTGTCGGCTGTGTTAGAATTTAAGGATAAATGCGGTTCCACTACTTTAAAACTAAACGATACCATGTATCGGTTTATCTTCGTAAATAGAAATATAAACTTTTACTTAATACTTTGGCATATCTATCAGATCAGTGCGTTTTTGCGCATACACTGGTGCGAGTAAAGTTTGTGACCATTAGTTTGTATTTTCTTCTTTTGTTTTAAATATGCACAAATGCGCTAGAAGTTACTCTTATCGTCCTATCAAGCAAATGAAGCAACATTTACAGAGCTACAAACATCTGACTGCCAAATTACTTGACATCGATGAAAGTTTATCTTATCAAACTTCTGTTTCTTTCTAAGAAATTTTTAAGCTGCGAGTCTTCAAAATTGAATAAGAGAAAATATAGTATATTCAATAAGTGTCTACTCTGAAACTCAATAGTTGAAGGAAGATCCTTCTAAAAGGATTGTTAAAAAAATATTTTTATTGCGCGAAAGAATTTATATATAAGGTTCCAACCAGTAAAATGTTTTGCGATAAAGAATAAAAATGATAGAAAAATTAATTTATACCTTTCAATGCAAAAACCACCTGCAGTACAGAACAAAATTTTGCATTTCACGTAACAAAGTCGGAACTAAATGATCTTAAAAATGGAAATTCAAAAGCAAAACAGCAAAACGTTGCAATTATAGCGTTACATACATCTCCCGTTGCGGGCAATTAAACGAGACCAATTCCCAAGTCTCTCCTTCCCTGTGTAAGTGCAAAACCCTCGAGAAGCCACGGTTTATATCATTTAAAACCACCTCTTTATTTTCGACCGAACATTAACCGTTTAATGGTATTACAGAGTGCGTCGTGTAACACCTTTATCGCATTATCTCTAATTCTCTCGTTGGTTTCTAATCGTTGCAGAGCAGAACTCCATTTAAAGACGAGTGAGTAATTCGCAGCTGCTTCTTGAACGCGACCCCGATCGGCGCGATTTGTTTAAGGCGCTCGTTCGAGCTTAACGAGTATCGATTGCCACTCGAGAAATAATGGCATGTTGAAATTTATTGTGTCTGTGCCGGATCAAGAGAAACAACCGAAACTTCTAATTGCTGGAAATTAACACTGAGACTACCAACCTATAAATAGTGTACGGATTGGTATACATCTATGGGAAATTTTTGTAAAAATATCTCTTAACTGGTCATTCTTAATCTCTTGGATATATAATTTAAAATTCGTATTTTTTATATACTATATTCCAATCGTATCACGATATTATATTTTTACAATTTATTTCTATGCGACCAAAGAACATAGTTTGTTGGCGACTGAAACATACAATTTTTGCTAAAGAAATCAAAATGAGAAACATATGGAAAAGTATACAATAGATATAAAGGAAGAAGAAATATTTCGATATTATTAAAGTATGTTAATTAACGAGAGACTACTATTCGAAACAATACTACAAGAGTACGATCTGTTAAAGTTTTCCAATAACGAGCAGCGATGTATTTATTAGAGTATAATAATATTTAAAAGTAAAATTTAAGATGAACATGGTCGATGTAACTCAAAAATAATTCAAAAGTTTTAAGAAGCAATGCCCTTCAACTTATCAATGTCCAATAGAAATCGTAATTCATATCATCGATGGCTAACGAGCATCTTTCTTCGCGGACTTTGCAAGAAGATAGAGCTGTCTACCCAGTTTATAGACCAGCTGCGAAACAATCGACTACAACTCGACGTCGTCGTAACGAGACGTTTCATGTTCATGACAATTAAAATAATCGTTCTAAAGCGAGAAGCTTAAGGGACGCTCGCCTTTAATCCGCAGAGACGAGTTCAGCAATTATAGAATTTCTCTGGCTAATTCCTTATTATTTCCTCAACTATCAATGAGGAATTATATCATTTGAATTCCGAGAACTTCCGATAATGAACGCGTTCCCCTTAGCTGCGTCGGAATTTTATCGTGTTTCTATAGAAAACGTCCCTCCACGGTTCGTTCTTCCATTCAAGTCATCGAGACAAATCGTAAACATCCATGAATAATTCCGGTTCAAAAGGCGATCGAGTCTTGTCTCCATGACCAATTTCGTTCTTTACTTTGTCTGCGAGTTACCGATCTGAGAAACGAGCTGAAATTTGAAGGAATTGCGTAAAAGGCGGGATTTAATGCGTCAAATTTACATAAATTCAACGTTATTGAAAAATACCAATGTTATTTCGTTAAGAAACAAGAGGAAGATTAGCTAGAATAATAAATACTTCGTAGAAAATCCACCATAGAAATAAATTCCATTATGAAAATAAGAAACATTTATAAACCTCAAAACGTTTCTAAAAAGAAGTTATACTGAAAATTAACTCGACGACAATTGCAAATATAAAAGTTGATAAAATATCAGTAAAATATCATCGATTGAAAAATATTTCTCGAAAAAATCACGTTGAAGATTAAATTGGCAAAAATTCATCAGTATGAAATATCGTCGACTTTGAAATACTTCGTCGAAAGTCAAATTAAAGATTATTGTAACTAGACTGAAATATCGCTGAAATACTACAGATTCTAGAATATATTTGAAAAGATCATATTTCATTTTAAAGAAACATCTGCCCTTTCCCCGATAAAGATATTCTCAGGCGCCTTTGCAATGCTAGCTATGATAATATTTCTTTCGCACGATCCTATCGGTTCTATTCGTACGAGTTCCGAGTTTCTAATCCATTAACTCGTCACCGCGAAACGACAAAGATTTCCCAGTTCGACGCCGGAAGAGAAGTCGAAGTGACACGATTTCCGAGAAGAAACGACGGGATTTCGTGGATCGGAGTCGTGGAGGCCACGAGGGTGTTCGAGTCGACGTTTGCCTTCAACGATTTGTTCCCGATTTACGCTACGGAACACGAGGATGCCGTAGAAAATTTGCATCCTCACGAAGAGCCAATCACCTCCCGACCCCATGCACGGGTGTCAGCGAGGCCGCGTAGAATCAGCTCCGCTTTACGACCTCGTTTAAACGTTCGCCGCTGGATCCAGACGCGATTTTGAATAAATTAACGCTGACACACAATCCGCAGGAGCCATCATCTCGAAGGTTCTCGCGTTCTACCAGTTTTCTCGTTTCACGACTTGTCATAGTTCGAACGACTGTAGTTCGATAATTGACACAATATTCAAATTCTTCAAATCAGAACTGACAATTGTATTTCCAGTTTCCAGCATAACTTCTCCTACAACCGAACCAATTCTATAGCCACATCGATTCTTAATTCATATTTTATCTATTAAAAACGTACAACGGGCACAGTGACGGTATTACACAATAAAAATGTATTACGTACGTATTATCTTCACGTTTCGACAGGCTTCGCTGTCGAAAGTGTCCAGCAAATTTATGTACAACGTCTTTTCTATGTTTATTCTCTGTACCGTTTGTTTCCATCTCACACGTACTCTGCATTGAAATTGACTTACGAATCCTTTCTGTCATCTCTGAAAGCGAATCGCGGCTTTAAACCTTTCGACGTCTCCTTCCTTTTTGCTTCACCAATCCTGTTACCAGCAACCTCGCCGCGTTTCCAAGGAATTTACGTTACAATAATAATCGAGGCCGTCAAATGTTTAAACGCAACGCGACGTAACCAATGAGTAAAAGTTAATAACGCATTTAGTTGTTTCCATCGTGGCTGAATGGAACTCAATTTTCGTCGATATTCTTTGGAAGCGCGCGCTGGCGCTTGAAATTTGAATAATGCTTTTACTGCTGGAAACAAGTCGCTGGTAGATGTGTATTGTGTACGTACGCTTGGATCCGCCCTTAGCTTGCAACGTTTTACGTAACTTGCCAGAAATATTCCATAGCGAAAAGTTTCCTCTCGCGTGTACGCAGAAAATAAGCGAATAATTCTCGGTGTAACTTATGCCGCGGCACTCGCGTCTTCTCAAGTGCAAAAATTCTCTTCTAGAATTTCAATAACGGCCGAAGCGAGGGCGCGGTCTGGTCTTAGCGCAAGTTTCAAAGAGAGCGATTTGCCTGGCTTTGCTCGCTCTTCCACGATATCATTCTAAGGTTTTGTATATCCTCGCGAGGAAACGTTGACACGAGAATGCATGCGACTGCGATCATCCAATCGTTTGTGATTGTGAATGGCGTCGATCAAGCGATGCTAGGTTTCGTAACTTGCAGTTCCGCGTGAATTGATGGTTTTGCACGTGGGTGATAAAAATTTGGTGATTGTGAAGATAAAATGATTTTTACTAGGATTTTTGTTAGGAAAAAAGAGTGCACGCTATTGGTAAAAACTGTTGGGTTACTTTCTTGCCTGTAAATTACGTCTTACGGTATTAATATATACATTTAAAATATAAACATATAAAATAGATATTTTGTTTGAAAATTCCATGTGGAATAGGATGAAACAAATTTGTAAGTAGAGAAATAATTAATTTTAGCTTTCAGAGTTCTCGCGAGATAAAACTACCGTCATCAGTGTCGGTCTATGCTTGAATAAAATGAAAGTACGTTGTACAAATGTAATCTTCTAACAATTTAACAACAATTTAACATCTCATTTTAGGATAAATTTGCCTTTTACTGTAGTACGTTCCTATGCGGTTATAAGTTATTAAATTTTTACATACTACACTTCTGATACTTTGTGCGTCACATAAAAAGAAATTCATATTAACTAATTCCATTTAATTATTTTTCGCCTGCTTTTGCGTATATTTTCACGTGATATGAATTTGTAGATATCAAATTTGCTGGATAAGCCGGCAAATGGTATATTATTTTAGAAGATATAATGCAATTAGGAGAACTACAGGGATTCTCTGCTAGTCCGAGTTATTACATTACCTTCCATTATTTAAATTATTCCTGTATATACTCTGTTTTATTAAAGTCACGTGTATTTAGACTCTATGGAATACTTACCTAAATTATACAATAGTTAAACCAACAGTGATATCGTTCTCGTTTCTATATATTCGATAAAATAAATTTTACACGTCTAATATTTTATGATTTAAAATTATGATATTTTAAAATTCCTGTCCTCTAATTCGAACTTGCGTAAATTAAGATTAAAAATGTTTTAAATTACATATACTTGTACATCGTATAAATCCTAATATCAAAATTGAAGAATCGGGAAATTCCCGCGTCGTAATATAAAAATTAGAAAATTCTCAGAATCGAATTTGAAACCCTGCAATTTTACATATTATTACGTATTGGATAATCTAGAAATTCGCAGGTATCTAGGTTAAAAATTTACGTTAGTATATCTGCGGAAATTTTGTTCACATTTTATTGTTCATTTGTTATTCACGTTTCTCTATCTGTAGCTGCGGTGTAACATAAATTCATCGATAATGTCGGTACACGTACCAATTTTCTGAGGGATTTTCGTGTTCGATGAACAGGAGAGAACCGGGGCGCCTTTAATGAAATATATATTCGCTGGTGATAATATCTCGCTTGTAATTCATCGTCGCTTTACTTAACCTGAGCGCTAACTGTGACCATCCTAATGAATATTTGATTTCAATTGAATTCCTTTAGAGATGGCGGCGGCAATTTACGCGACGGTATTATTAGCAGCTTGTAATCACGTTGTAAATTGAATAATGCCACGAACCAATATTCCCGTTGAAGTTACCGTAGGAACAATGTTATAGATGAAGTTCATAAATTAGTTCGTGACAGCTTGTTTTCGTCATAAGAACAACCCTGTTTCGCACCGATCTGATGCACACACGTTAAAATCGATTAATACGTCATGTCGTACTACAGCGTGCTGTTACTCTATTAATTATAATGTTACAAAAATGTCTTTCCTTAACACGGAATACGTTTCCGATATTCGCCGAATATTCCGTCATCTAGCGTTAATCGTGACACGTTTCCAACTTTGAGATTGAATAAATGCAAAATGCGTGGATGAAATTTGTAGTACAGATAACGATATTGTTTTACGTTGTAATTTGGATTCCCGTGGATTTAAAACATTGATGATGCAGAAAATACAAATTTCTATGTACAGTTTTTGTAACATTTTTATACTTGAAACGGGAACGTTAAATGTTAAAATTATATATAAAAATTATAGTTGATTTATACATGAAAATATGAATTTTCGGACGGTTTCGTTGGATTCTCGGTGTAAAATAATGTTATAAAATAATTTTTACAGTAAAATTTATTTAACGGAAGCAGAAACACGTTTATCTTTGTTTTTTTTTTTATAATTTGGCTTTTACGTTTTAATACCTTGTTAAAAATTTTACAGAAACCGAATCCATGATATTTTTACACATAATTTTTATCATCGAAAAAGCAATTCGAGTCGTACAATCTGCTTGCACGATTTTCTATGGATTTGTTGAGATACTTTTATTTTCATTTTTAATGTGCCACTGTAATCCCCGATACATCCTTTTCATTTTGTTCTTCTAAATGTATTTTGAAAAACGTTTAAATTTTACACCAGTCCTTTATGCGCACGTGTATAATCACCAGATTATAATCCGCTTATAACATGTTAGCACAGAAAAATAATTGTACACTTAATAGTATTGAAATCATAGGAAAAAAATTGTTTGAAACAATCGAAACAAAACATTATTGAAACAAGAAATGATCGAAACACTATTTTTATAGCTATATTATCTACAATTATAACTTTCCACATATTATAGCACAAAGAAATACAAAAATGTGCTGACATATCCTAAAAACCACAATCTTCATAAAAATATAATGTTGAATAATTCCTCAAACTTCAAACTTTTCATCATTTAGAACCTAACCAAAATTTAAAAAAAAGAGAAAAACGTACACAACCGTCTTTTAAAATAAATTCTAGCTCACATATTTACTATAAATCATTTTCCACGATTATATTACACATAGAGATACAAAAATATACCAACAATATACATTCTGCAATCTTATTAAACCCTAGCATCCCATAATCCTTAAATCTTCAAACTTCAATCTCCTCGTCATTTATAAAACAACCAAAAAACCACACGAACCTCTTTCGAATCAGATTACAACGGGACATCCCCAAAGTGCCACTAGTGCCACTATGTTTCAAGAAAAGAAGGTTTTGTCTTGAAACCACGTACCTACTGTGAACCGAATCAAGCCGAGTCTGGCGTAGAAAAGTGTAGACGCGTTGGCCACGCAACTAAGTTATGCCGAGCATTTCGTCGATGATAGATGGGGATTCCGTGCAACCGGCTTCCCGCCAGGAAACTTTTCCCTGGAGGGCGGTGGGCTATTATCGGCATAAAGGTTACTGGTTCCAGCGTGAGTTCGTCGTCGTCGTCGTCGTCGTCGTTCCACCGTGTCGAGCTATGGGGTGGACGTTAAAAAAGCGTAACGTTTACGACGGGGATCGATCGTTAAGGCGTTCTGCTCAGGGAGCTTAATTAAAAGCACGGCATGGCAGCCTGTGCCTTCGTGGTCTGGTACGACGATACACTCGCTGCACTTCGCTGTTTCCTCTGCTCTACTGGTGAAACGCCATTTTCACGATAAACGTAATGAATTAACGACCGATGGAGGCCGTCGTCGGTTGATCGGTGGGCTAATTAATTGCGTTTACGCTTTGTCGTCGACGAAGATGACGTCTTCTAAATTTTCGCGAAACTTTGCTGTACGTGTAATGGCTTTTAGATTGATACTTGAAACGTGTATCGTCAGCTGCCTGAGAATATTACTGTAAATATATATTTTAGCGAATACGAGTGGAAAAATGGAATTTATACAGTGATCTGTTTCAACTGCTGAATATTATCATGATTATTATTTACCTTGGATATTTTATACGTTGTTGCGTATTATGCGTATCGCGCGTATTTACAGAATTACCAGAGATACAGATCTCCAAAGTATTCAGAAACATTTGCAGTCGGAGATATTTATGAGAGTGGAGACAATTTTTTTGGTTATTATTATTGCAAGATATGTATAATAAACCACTGATGTTTATGCATTCACGAGCAACGTTAATTTACGAGTATGTAGAGAATATGTATAATATCAAAAATATCCAAGAAATCTAAATTGAAATACTCGTTATAATATCTAAAAGATACAATAAATCTGCTGTTACTAGAGTGCAAACTTTCATGCACTTGTAGGAGATTTAAAGGTGTAAAAATATCCAGTATGATGTACAAAAATATATAAAACATCTAAGATAAAGTATTTTTCATGATACTTAGTGGGTAAAACAAACCTTTACTTAGACTCTATATTCGTACATATTATATTGTAGGATTTTGTCATTTATTTAGATTGGATTAAACAGGAAACGATGGTTATTTAACGTGAATGCAAAAACATGAATAACATGATATACAAAAATATATAAAACATCTAAGATAAAGTATTTTTCATGATACTTAGTGGGTAAAACAAACCTTTACTTAGACTCTATATTCGTACATATTATATTGTAAGATTTTGTCATTTATTTAGATTGGATTAAACAGGAAACGATGGTTATTTTACGTGAACTAAATACAGTAATGGGCTATAACTAAGACAATTAAATTGTTAATCTACAACTTTCGTCGCCACGGTTCCAGCGCCCTCTTCCACGCGGACCATCCTCCTCGACTACGCTGACAACACTCTCTGACGACGCTGACGACACACTAACTTCTCAACTATTCACTGCCTGTTAATTCGTCTTTCTCCCTTAAACATCCTTTTGTCTTTGCTCATAGCCCCACCACGTACGCGTTCCGCAACCGACGACGTCACATAGATGAACCTCTCGACACTTAGGCCTGCTCGCAACATTGTTTATGGTTCATTCGATATTTCTTAGGCCATTTGTCCACGATGCTACGATATCGTTATTATTATTTCGTATTTATGCTCATAAAGTAGCTCGCGTAGAAAATAAATCTATATTTAGACCATATTTCCTTACTTACATCGCATAATTTTCAATTTTCGTATGCAAACATACGAACTTCCCTGCAATCATCTACTCAGCAACGATAGTAAAACTTGAATACGTAAGATTTCCACAAATTTTGACCTGTCGCGTCATACAAAACTGAGCAGTGATCCACACGGATAAAGAACGAGAGGATTTCTGTCTCCGGCTGTCCCCAGTCAACCATTATTCATTTCGCACAATCAATTCGTACAACAAACTAGCCGAGAGCTCGCGATACGATCCGGCGCCGCAAAACAAGCTCCCGAATACAGAAGGTGAAACACGAGAGCATCGAAGCGTTTCGACAGAGAAGCATTTCACTCGCCACCGTGACGCGCTGTATTTTCCCCCAGAATCGCGTGTACACGATGCCATAAAGCGGTTGTTATGGAGTTAACGTCGAAAATCTTGCTTTTATATCGAAAAGCTGGCATTAAGGCGTTATCAATAGCTATACACAATATTATTTTTAAGCGGACGTGATTTCTCTACCATTTTTTTAGTTTTTAATTATTCATAGGCAATTTCAACGTATTTGGTTTTAGTTTCGCATAGCCGGGAGCAATGTATATATACCTGATATAGTACATATACTAACAGATACTAAAATCCACTATTTTAGTATCTACTATTACTACAATTTATTAATTACTGCAATGTCATTAACGCACACGTACATGCCTTTCTGGCAACGATGCCTCTGGCGACCTAAATCCACTAATCGTCACAAAACGCCGATGACGTAGAGGTGTTTCGTCGGAACAGCTGTACATTACACCGTACCTAAGAGATCTAATTTTCTTCTTGTACTTTAATAACAACTAAATTGAATTGTTTCTTCGTTTATATAACGATATATCTCTTTGTAATTCTAATGCTGTATCTTACGTTTTTAGTACGATAAAATGCAAAATACAAGTAAAAGATAACAATAGAAAGTAAGTGTATTTTATAAATACTGAAGCCTGATTCTTTGTTAGAACGAAAAATGTGTTAAAAATAGTTGGCCGGTCATGCCCTTGTCTCACACGGGGTTCGGAAGTTCAACGTGACCAGACTGCGGATTCGTATACGTTCGTAGGAAATTTGAAAATTTCTATAATACTTGATAGATAATTATGTTCTCGAATATGTATGAACTCGCATAAAAACTCGCGGCATAATCATGACGGAGTACATATGCAACTTTTGTAATGGTAACACATAGTCGTTAGTTATACTCATCGATCATTATGATCGGATAAACTTTTAGTAATTACACAGTCCATACACAGTCTTATATACTTATCGATCATTCGAAAAAATCGCGAAGACTGAGCTAATCGTCTGTAGATTCGCCACGCGGCACATAGTCTCCGTGTTTCACCATGTCGACTCCGATGTCTATCGATCGTTAGCCAGCGTCTGGCTAGCGGTTTTGTTCCGATTCCACTATTCCAAGGGTAGTTTTATCGCGGCTGTTCGCGCGTGCACGATCGCACGTGCGAGATTCACGCGCTCCCGTAAACGCGTCCGGATTATGCGGGTAATTTATATTTAGAATGGTCGCGGTTCTATACCGTGGGCAATTTCGGCGTGCATCGGAATTTATATACCAGAGATAGCATTACTATACCAGCGGCGTAACGTTCTTCTACCACGTACCACGTGCGCTGACTTTTACACGCGTTTCATAAGATTTTACCAGCACCGTAACGTATAGATCGCGCGAATTGCTTCTGAGCAAGATATCAGTAAGGTTTTTCGTGAATAGACCTATTTTCTCGAGTTTCTAAATACGCTACCGACCAAAGCTTTGAAACTACTTTTCTAGTTGTACTGAAAATACATTTTCTACTACTTGTATTATTTTAATTCTAAATTTTGATAGAGTATTTGTAGTGTTTTGAATATCGTAGGAACGCAGTGAAATTTCTAGACCAATTACTATCGATATGGTATTTGTATGGTGACCAAGTTGACGCAAATCTTCCGCCGATCGTTTCACCTAAATCGATCACGCATCTTGATTAAGTAATAATAACAGTGAATTAACATCACGCACGTATGTTTGCGTTCGAACGGTTGTTCCCCATTATGCACGTCCATGAATCCTATATTCAATGAAATTCTATATTTACAATAGTTTCATAATTTAACAAACATGATTGTATATCTTGTAATAAGCAATTCGGGAAATTGTTCTCGTCTTCTTTGGTAACACGTCATTCTATTTCAATAATATTTCATTAAAGGGAACACAACGAAAGAAAAGGCACGACTAAATTTAACAAATTGCATTGAAGGTTTTGTAATCCTAGTTTTATTATGCTTTCTACGTACGAATTGATAATTATAATGGCTCGTACAAAATTTCGTTGTTCTAATATTTAGAAAATTAATAAAATTAATAAATTTTTCATAGTAATGTAAAATTATTTGATTAAAAAATAAACTAAACATATACATTTTATATATTCACCGTAGCGCTATATTTTTTCAAAAAATCATCATTTCGTTGTAATACGAAGCAAGAGTTATAAGTAATATTTGTCTATGTTTCTCTTTTCTGTTATAAAGGGATATTTCTAGTCCAATAGTTCGCTGAATCAGTGGGCGCTTTGAAACTGGATCTATCCACTATCAGTCCCGTTTCAATCTCAACTTTACGTTAGAATACAGATCGGTGGCAGTCTGATAATTACCTTAATATCTCTCTGCTTTTGCTTTACTGTAAGCGAATTGAACGACGAAGATGTAATCCGGAACGACTGGTCCGCTTGATTTGCGTCTCAAAGGCCGTCTGACCAAGCGCTGTCCTATTCCACTGTAAGGCACAGGTACACAGTTCCTGTGGTTTTATGTATACAACGTTGCGCGTTCATCTTATTTCGCTTAAAATGTCCAACTGCTTCTTGTTGAATTCAATTCACGGTATTGACGTTGACATCTGTTGTGTTCAAAAATAGATTGATGTTAAAGGATGGAAATAGAAATAATATTCTTTATATTCTTCATGATAGCGAACTATCAAATCAATCATTAAAATTATAGGTTACGAAGGTTTTGTTCTTCTTGTTTTTTCAATTACTAAACAAATTCACATGTTCCTAAAATCAATGCTGACTTTTACCGAGATAGAGACAAATAGACTATATATACGGTGGCTACAAAATTTATTTGCTCATACGCTTATTTTTCAATCAGGTTTCACATTTGAAAATATTACTAAATGATACGAGATTTAATACACTTGGACGTTAATTATACTCGGAATTAATTATAACATGTAAATCCTATAATAAATACAATGGTACGCAAATGCTTTTTGTAATCACTGTATATTCCTTAGGAACATTTTTAGACCCAACTGATTTCCATTTTGAATTATGTCGTATTGAAATTCTTCGATCTTAAATCGACATTAAAATGAAAAAAGAAACGGCAGAACTCTCCTGCAATCTTCGAATGCTGCGTATTCACACTATTAATTCATTCGATTGAAAACTGGTAGTTCGATTTTCGACAAATACCGTAACAATCGCGAGAACCAGAGAGAAAAGATGGCTGTACTGTTTGGAAACAGAACCTCGAAAACGATCTGTAACAGGAACGAAAGCGTAAAAGTGTAGGATAGTTGATACTTCCCCTACGGTGGAATTTACGCTCGAAGAGCGTGAGATGGCTGATGCAATGTGATATTGGGTCACTATAAATGGGGAAGTAATATGGTGGCGGTACACACGGTACGTAGGGAAAGGCATTGACAGGGTAAACCGCAGAGCCGAGGCAGTCGAGCCAACAGAGCGGCAGTCGAGTCATCTTGCAGCAGCACATTCAGCACAACCGCAGAAGAACCATTTGCCAAAATGTCAATCCGACCCCCTTTCAATTTAATTGAAAAGAATTAACCATAACGATGAGAGGGTCGCACGCTCTTACGTTCCTTTTTGTGTTATGGGAATAAACGAATCGAGTATTAGATGATTTGTTAATGTACGCTCCTTCTTTTATCTGTATGAAATAATTGTTGGAATTTCCTTGGAAATGTTATCGATCATCACGATTACGTTGGCAAAGATTGAAAGCAAAGCAAAGATGTGTAGAAAAATTACGAGACAGTTATCGAAAATGTATATTTAATGAAAAATTAGTATAAAGTAGAAAGTTGCTAATAAAAGAACTTTGTATAGCCCACATAATATATTTATAAAATTCTTTTGTGGTAAATTTTGTGTGGTAAATATGATACAGTTTAGTTTTAAGAAAAAGAATAATCGGAAGATAGAAGGTTGGTAGACATAGAAATTATATTGAAGATTAACAGATTAAATATTTTTAGATTCTCTTTTCTAATCCAAATCTGCCTTTAATCTTGTTCATCTTTAATTTATTTTTTTCTATTCATCATCTTTCTTCTCTTAGTTTCGCTCTTTTATTCTTCGTCTCTTTCATTGTTATGTTATTCTTCTATTTTTCATCTTTTCCATCTTCACGTTATTCTCCTATTTTTCATCTTTTTCATCTTTGGCTTATTCTTGCGTTCCTCGTCTTTTTCTTATCTTCATTTTCTTCTTCCATTCTTCATCTTTTTCACCTTCGTATTATTCTTTCATTTTTCACCTTGTCTTCTATTTTCCATCGTTCTTACGGTATCACGCAAACGTTAGTTTTGCACACATTTGACGATCGGGGTTTTGCGAATCTTGTCGTCATTTTATTTGCATATCGATCTTCGATTTCCATGTTTTCTCTATATCTTTATCATTTTGTCTCTCATACTTTTAATTTTTCTTTGCTCTCTCCACAATTATAACGTTTCGTTTGAAATATATCCACGCGCTTACATTTGGTAATCAGACAACCATTCCAAATATTATTATTAAAATAATCTTACTGTCCGAATCATTCAAATCCATAAAATCTATGATTGAAACGAACACTTTGATTTTACAACGAAAATCGAACGAAAATTTTACAACGAAATATCTCGTCAGAGTTAGTGCTTCGATTAATTTAATAACGAGCAAATGAGAATTGCGAGTCGATTTGAACAACGATGTGCGCGTATCGTTGTTATAACGTTGGAAACTGGATGTGCCGGTGGTTTTATGAAATGACGACTTTCACATTATCGTTCATTTTTACGCGTCCATGGCGCCAGATTAATCAGTAGGTATCATAGAAACAGCGTAACATTTTATAACAGAGAGAGTGTATCAGTCTTGTTTACCTACTAATTTCACTCAAATGTAGATTCATCGTCCAATGTTCCTTTATCGATCGATCGAGTGAAATGAAAGCCGATAAAACGGCAACTTCGAAATGTTTTTGATAGAGCAATTGCTTGATAGTTAATAGAATAACTGAAAGACTTTTTTAATGAATTTTAACTTCGTCGAAATTGAAAGAAAGTAATCGGAAAATTAACGACAGAATGTTTGTAAGTTTCAGACGTACTTCGATGTATTGTAGTAATGATAAAAGTTGTCATTGTATAAAAATCAGAAAATTCCTAAATAAAAATTTCAGTTACAGAAATAACGCGAAAATGTCTCGGATCTCAAGCATTCGATAGTTAATCAACATTAACATTCATAAGGGAATCACTAATATTAATGATTTACATCAAAGTTTCTTTTCCACAGTAATTTCATAACATAACATATTACGAATGGCGCATTATAGAATCAAACGCTCACCAATTTTCAAATATCTCAAGCTAAATTACTGCAAATCTCCTTTTCAATTCTAATAGCTTTTCATATCTAGTTATTTCAAACATTTCAACAAACCTTCCATGATCTCCACTTAATCACAGAAACGTTCTTAAAATTCTCTTTCTTATAAGAAAATCAATATTCAAATTCAAACAAGAATACCTGAATTGAATAACTGAATTTGAAGTAACAGTGTAACTGTACTGCAGAACGTATATTTTAACTTATATTTAAGAATTCGGTGACTTCAGTGATTTCATTTAATATCTCACATTTCATCTCGATTCTTGATTCGACTATAGAGGCTGGGACGAAAATCCAGCGTTATTGAAAACGCAGAATTATTTACGGGGTGTCTAAAGCAGCGTGACAAAAGTCGAGTTGGAAATTATTTAAACTCATGGCAAATAATGAAAGCTGATAGGTTGCCCATAGACAAAAACGAATTTTCTCGTAGAAACTCGAGCAGCATCTAGTTAATACGATGAAACAAATTCAAAATTCTTTGAGAAAAGTCGACGAACGAATCATGGTACAGTGCCTTACGAAAGAACGCTTTTATTATTTGAACATTTACGATAGGAAACTTCTACCTACACACTGTTACACAGGATACATTTCATTAGCATTCTAACGAGACACTCAATGAGACACTCTAATGAGTATTCTACTATAGATACATTACCCGTGTGATATATTCTGTGCATTTTTGAATCTTCAAATTTTGAATAAATGCACAAAAATCCGATAGAAAAGTCTAGACACCATTATATCGAAAAGATCTGAACTTAATCTGATATTGTACATCGAAATTAAAGCATATTTACTTATAAAGCATATTAAACATACTATGTTTAATAAAGACGTTAGTATATAGTGTTTTAGGGGTACATTAAATATGGTTGTACATCGAGGTTTATTATTATAATGGATAGTTGATCGTTTAAATATTTTTATGATCTCAGGGAAATGTATTCTTGTACTAAATATCTTAATAAGTTCTATACATTTTTCTGATTCGTTTCAAACTTTGCCAGTATAATTATAACGATCGTGTCTCATTGTAATGCTAACGAAATTTCAAAATATTTTATATGGTACTCGTAATATATTCAGAAAAGCTTTCTGCAAGTATTCAAATACTTGCGTGAATATATACAATTACCAATTCTGCGCCGATAGTTAACAAAACCTCCAAGTGTTGCCTAACAGTTTGCCATCCGTTTTTGTCAATATAGCGTCGGTTTCTGGTGAAGTGGAACTTCAACGAAGCTCGTGACAGCGGTACACGGATCGTTCGGATGATAAATTTTCGATTCGTTTCGAAGCATCCAAAGCGATCATCCGAATCGAACATCGAAATATTGAGCCAATTGAAATTGGTCGCAGTTTCGTTAGAACACCTGCAGTTTGATTATGAATGGTCTGTCGTGCCGATATCAAACTTTCAAAATATCGTATGATCTACGATGGGAATAGTTTCAAGTGATATCTACGGCTGCATGGAAAATTCTTGGCGATTCGCATAAATCGAATTGGTGCGAGGATATAATCGGTTTCAAATGTTTCGCGTGAAACTATTGCAGATTGTATTTCAGTTATGATCGAACATTCGTACGAACCGAGGATTGCCCTTTCTTTGATACGTTTCTGTAGCATTTCTCGAGGATTTATGACGCTATTGACAATCAGTATTGAAAATGATTGAAAATTTCTCTGATAGGTTTGAACCGGTGAAACGTGTGAAATATTATTGGTTATAAATTTTTGACAGTGGTCGGTCCACGTGGCTAGGTATTTGTGATAGAAAAATTCGATTTGCGTGTTTGTGCATGTTTTTGAAAATAGTAGAATATACACTGACTCGCGAACGTATTTGAATATCGTAAAGAAATCGTAGATATCTTCGACGAATATATTATACGTATTATACGAAATATTTTGAAATTTTATTAGCACTGTTATGGGGTTCGATTATCACGAGTGTGTTGGTAAAGTTTGAAAGAAATTTGAAAATGTACACAGCTACGAAATATTCAGTACAAGTAAATAATCAGTTATCATTCGTTATATTAACAAAGCTCAATATTCAATGGGATCATCTTTAACACTTATTCACTTTCGATTTACTATTAAATGTATTATATTATCAATAAATGACTTCCCATTGTATGTGTAAAAAGAAAAAATGAATTCATGCGAGATAGAAAAGATTTGCTTAATTACGTCAAATTAAATCAAACGATAACGATAAATCAGTGTTGAAAATTGTATTATAGCCGCTTAAACGGGTCATAAGTGGCGACACTGAAACGGTCCAGTGAATTTAACTAGAAACTATAGATCTTGGAATAGTTCCAGGACATTTAGAAGCCATTCTGTGTGAGTTATACGCAACAAGTCTGAGATATACGTCACTGGAAGCTACAGAAGATTCCTAGTATCATTTTTGTTGGAACTAAAGTATCATAAGTATAAATTTAACCAATTAACCACGTCACGTTCCGCGCACTCAATTTTGCTTGAATTATTTTGATTTGCATTCAATTGGAAATTCAATTGGCGACGTACATAATTAATTTCGTCGTTGCTGTATATCAATTCAATTTCTGCTTTTGCTCTTTTCATCTGCCTTTTTATCCTGAAACGTTCACTTTTTACTTGAAATTATTATCTCGCCTCTAGCTAAGAACACGTTCGTAATTAAAGCGAAAAAGCTAGCCGGACGCTTTTATCTTTAATATTCGTGCGACTGGTTTTTCATGATTTTAATTGCCACTTGAATTTCATCGAGAATAAACGTTTAACTGTGACAGAATTATTTTCGCTTGACGCGGCAGGCTTCGATGTAACAAGATTTCGATGCATTCGAAGTTTCTTGCAAATTTTAGGACGTTTAAGATTAAATACCTACGTGGAAGTTGAAGTAATAATACCGTCGAAGATGAATCGTCGGAAAATACGAATGTGAGAAAGGTCGTTATGGAAAAATTTTGTTGCGACTGAAATCAGAAACAATCGTTAACTCGTGAAGATTATAAATCTTTATGTAGATTTTATATATTTCTACGAACACATCTCAAGAAATTGAACATGAATAAAAATTTGTTTCACTGTGAGCTTTACAATCCAAGCGCTTTACTTTCGATATCCTGTCATGACTTCTTTATTTTACAAATCATATAGTTACTATATGCATAATTAATTTACATAATATTATTCCAATAAATATGATTTAGAATTATCTAATAGATGTGATTCAAATGTCTCTCACGATGGTCGACCTGTAGATATTAGGTGATGAAATAATTGAAGGAAAATTTCATACTTCGTATCGTTCCTGTACTATTCTATAGAGACGAGGAACCTACGAGTTCTTTCAGATTTCGTGTCCTGGCATAGGAATAATTGGCCTGGAATCGTTCCAGAAGGCTTTACAGGAAGCAATCGATATAGCAACAAGTCCGTTGGGAAACTCTTTCGATGTCACTTTACGTGTTTAAAATCAGGGATTTCACGTCCAATGCAATATCGGTGATTATTGGCGAACGTCAAACGCTATTAAATTTAAAAGTTCGAACTACACGAAAGTGTTTCCCTATGGAACTTTAGCGGCGAGATATTGAAACAGTCGATGATCTGTTAAGCTTCTAATAGTAGATTTTATGTTTCTAAAAGTTTGCACTATATTGATTTTATAATATAATATATTATACAGTTTAATTACCATATCTTTACTTTGTTAGTCGATTGTCCTATTTCGTTTCAATTAATGGAAATTAACATGTTTTATTTATTTGTACTATACATATAATACGCGATATATCGAACAATAGCTGATAATAATTCATACGCGACTCATATATTACAATGTATAATACTATATTATATTTGTCTGCATAGTAGTTAGTAAACAACACAAAAGCAGCAACGTAAGAAGGAAAACGTAGAAGTTAATTAGTAGGAAATGAAGGAGAAAAATTAGTCGTGCGTGTTTCGTAATACGTTTAATTAAAAAATTGAAAACTTTATAAAATATGCTGAAAAATCTTTATAAAGGCTGTTCATGGATCTCCCCGGAGTATAATTATTTTCTTCATAAACTGCAGTATTAATAGTAATCATTATACCTATACATGATACCAATTTTTTTAGCTCTTACATATTAACGATAAGTTACTTTTAAAGTTATAATTTAAAGAAGAATATAATAATTAATCACATAGCTAGAAGAAAAAATACGAGGAAACAAAAATTGATGTATATAGTGCCTTAAAGTTTGTCCTATTATTTCAAGTAAAACCTCACGTATTGATACGAAACTGACTTCCATATTAAATATACTTTATCGAATTTCCCATTAATTACGCTCAACTACAGAACATCGTTATAATTCCATAAGGAAGCTTCTACATCGACCGAACCATGTAAAACACACTTATCAAACTTCGAACATGTTAAAATCTTGAAGCACGAACTTCTCGAAATAGGGAATAATCGTTAAGTCAACAACTGTTGAAACTTTGTCGTGGAAGAACGTTATGAAGATAGCAACCGAGAGGGTGAAACTCGTGGCTAGTTTGTTCTTCTTACTTTTAATCTGTTACAGGAAGTTCACCTTCTCGCAGTAACCTTTCAACGTTTAGCGTCAAGGCATCTTTATGCCTCGCCTCGTCACAATTATTTCTACATCTTCACCTTCTCAAAATGTTCACGAAATGACAAACAATTCAGAATCAGTCATTTAAAAAGTAATTGTCTCCTTATCTTGAAGATTTCGTACGTTTCAAATTTCTTCGACTAATGTTAATGCTCTCAGTTATAATTATCATCAGTAGTACGTCTATTCAGCGAATAAAAAAAGAAATTAAGAACGAGGAAACGACTTGTACAATCCTGTAGTAGAATTATTTGAGTCAGCAAATTAGTATTACATAAGAATTATTAAAATAGACAAGAAAATAACTTCTGAAAATAAAGTATTAGGTTGTCCGAAAAATATCTTTCGTTTTATGAGGAAATAGTAGATGCATAACCTTCTTTGCTTTATATTATTTTGTCGAATTACGTACGATCCATTTTGTTCAGTTGAGATAAACACCGCGACATTTCACAGACTTGGTTTCACGTTTGTATGAAGGTGCACTGCTGTGTGACAATCTAATAACTTAAGAACATTAATAACGAGTTGTATAGCCTGTTTGCAAATATTGATCGCTTCAAAATTGTCCATAATCTTGCATTGGCTCAAATATCCTTCTGACTCCATCTCACGCTACGATAAATTCGTACATACGTATCTGGATTCATATCAAACTTGAATTTTGTTTCGTCAGACCGCGAAGGATGTCACAATCTGCGAGCGGGCAAATCACTAGACGCTAAGAGCGCGAAATTTATTTCAGAACGGCGAACGAGCTTGAGGTTGAAACTTTCGCGACGACGACGCGACGACCGAAAAACGACAGATGGCCGCGAGTTTCGACTGGAACAACGGACCTTTTATAATGTATTCGGCCAAACCAGATTGTCGGACCACGTGTTGCTGCTGAACGCAGATGCGACAGCTGCGTTTGTCGCGAATTTCAAGGCATTCCTCTGCTTTTCTAACTTCTTTCCAGCGACATCAGCTTCGGCACATGCTAAACTCCGCGGACGGAAAACGGTTTACGCGTAAATGTTGTCGCTCGTCTGAAAATTTGCAAATCCTGTGAACCACTCTGGTCCCTGCTTAAACTCCGCTCTCGGTCTACTGTTAAGAGGATGTTGCTGACTGGATTTCCAATGGACGATGCTCTATGTTGGAAAATAGAGAATGAGGAGACGATACAAGACACAAGCGTGAGAAGGATTTCAGAGTGTTGAACATCATCGACCGTAAAAAAGAAATTTCAGTATAGAAGAAGAAAAAAGTATTTTGATTTATACAATTGTTTATTACAATCACGGAAAAAGAACACCCTGGTTTATTTCATTGATTCAAAATGATACTTCGAGTGATGATCAAAGAACGTATCCGATGAAAGTGACCCTACGTCATGGGAAATAATTTTCCAAAGAGCGACATAAAAATGGGACGACATGGGGGAAACAATAAACTCGTAATTCGCTAGAAGATAAAATCGAGTGTTGAATATACGAAATCAGGTTTTCGAGGCATTGGAAGAATATTTGAACAACAGAAGTAAAAGATAAATGCGGAACGATCATAATCAATAATAGAAATGCTATTGGAAAGTAATTAATAGAAATTTTCTGTCCTTTTCATTCAACGCGATAACGGAAGACGAAATTTTAAGGAATGTTCGAAAGCTTTCTGTTATCGAAACTCAGTTTTGTTTTATTTGCAATTAATCAAATTTCTATAAATCTTCAATGAATACTTGAATAAATTCCGATTTTTATATTTATACATGATAATTCAATTTACATGAGCATGAATTTATCAGTCGACGAAGGTTGTTTACGTCGAAAGTGATATGAAGCTTTGAAGTCCGATCCCGGTACGGAACGTGTGGCCTGACAGCTGAAAAAAGCGAATACATTATGGAAAGTTCGATGTTTTACTCGAAACTTCGAGCCATCTGTCGTTTTTGCATGACTGCTGCACTGTACAAGTTAGTTCCGAACTTCGATCCGAAAAAGTGAGTTTCCACCCTGTGCGAAATAAGTTTGGACGGGGTGCCTCGGGAAACAGTTTAATAAAACTTGCCTGACACTAATTCGTGTTTCAATGTTACCGAAACTGTACTGGTGGCGGCGTTTCGTGTGTCCGGTTTGTTTAAACATCGATAGACAATTTTTTATTTAGACTTATTCTTTCGTAAACAACGTAACACGATTTGCCTGATAAAATAAGAATAAAGGAAATTAGCACGGAAATGATATAGTATCGTTGATTATCCAATATCGAATTTCTTTCATATTACGTACTTCCACTTGTTTATATGTATCTACAATAAATAAAAGACATGTATACGATGTATATTATATTTTCAATTTATACAAATTACTTTCATTTCATGTTACTTCGCGAAGATTTTATTTTCTATATGAATAATAATAAATGCGTCTGAAATAATGAATTGTTTCATTATATTTTCAATTTATTTAAATTATTTTCTTTTTATGTTATTTCGCAAGGATTTAATTTCGTCGATCGTTTGTATCGATAAATTAAATTTTAAACGAGTAAAGTAAAAATATATATTCAATTGTATATCGAATTATAAAATTGTTGGAAGAATTAATGCGTCGAAGGAATTTATTTTATATCCTTAGGACGTCGCATTCAGATGAGTTCGAGTAAAATGGCCAAATCTGATCACAATTGAACCGAATTTCTCGTATGCATTTCGATCCAGTACTCAAGCTTCGTGAACGACAAGCCGGATTTGCAATGCACCGCCATACGGTGCACCGATTTTCATGGATCATTACCTTCTTATAATTCCCAATAACACGGGCGTCTAAACTTTACGGTATCCGGTCCTAGAATAGATTTCTGCTCCATGAAACCGCATGAATAAATTATCGAAATTTCGACTCCAACTCCTGACATTTATTTTACCTCCGGCACAGATTATATTCGCATTATTCGAAAAACCAACGAACAGAAATAACGCCGTGTGTAGTAATTATATTGCAAGAGAAAAACGCAGAGAGCTAATTATCGAGAGTTTCGAAAACATTAATGTTTTAATATTTAGTATACAAACGAGGTAATATTCATTAAATATATTTATTAAAATTTCACGTTTAATGATGTTTAGCATTAAAGCTACGAAGGTTTGAAATATAACATTCTTGTATCAAAGAGGTCTGATAAGTTATCTTGAAATCTACAAATTATGCAAATATTTACTTATATTATACAAACATTTACGTGATACCAAATTGCAACCACAGTTACAGCAGCAAGCGTTCAAATAGGAAAATCCTCAGATTCAAATTGAACCAACTGTATTACACAATTTCTTTCGAAGATATAAAAATATATTATTCGTTGTACGAAGTTATTATAAACATAAAAGGATTTTAAACTTATTATTTCGACTAATAATTGCAAATTAAATTAGCTTGAATTTTTTAATTTTCTATGCTCGCTACCGTTCATTGACAAACGTAATAATTGAACATTAAAGAAAGAAAACTATTCTTAACGAGTTCCTCGATAGCTGATAATATGACTATAACTAACTAACTATATCAGCAGATAGGCAAATGGCACACGGGTGCATTAATCTGCCATGATCTCGAAAAGTTCGATGCTTGGTAGTTTATGACATCGACCCGGATGCTTCTTTATCCCTCGAAATCTGCTCGAACGGTTCGATAGAACGTGAATGCAATTTATACGATTACCATGCCCCCAGCAGTAATTGAAATCACGATTTAGAATCCCCTGTTTCAAAGCCAACCATTAAAAATCGTTAACTCAATTTGCTACATCTGGCTCAGGTACTTGAGATGTTCGCTCGTTCTCGTTGCCCGTTTTCATTTTCACCCATTCGAATGGCAATAGAGAGCACGGATGCAACAAACGAGAAGTGCTTGTTTTATGAGTATTGTGTATTATAAGTTGGCACATTCGGAATATCATACGTTTTATACCTCCTCCGAAATGTCACACGTTTAATACTGGAGCATGTCAGCATGACGAATTTCGTATCTCTCGTTCCTGCAATTACTATCTAATGTAAATGCCTTAAACAAAATTAATACTCACTTTTATTAAAATGGAAAACGATTTTGTATGTACTTACTTATATGTCTCGTAAATGTTCGTATGTCCAGTAAAGTCTGCGATTAATTGTTTTCAGCAAAAATGTCTGTTACATTTGAATCTGCTTTGCAATTAAAAAACTGAGTTCTCTTTTAGAATTTGACAATTCGTCACTTTCCATAGTATTTTCCCAAACTATTCGACGAAGACACTTTCGTTTCTCGCATGACTACTCCGACGAGATTTATAAACGAATTTTATTTCCCTTTATTTGTTCCTATAACAAATCGAATCCGAAGATTCAGAACACACAGCTCCTAATCTCGCTTATTATTTCCCATACGCCGTTTACTCTATCCCTTGGTTTCTCTGTGACGATTTGCACGCCAACGCAGATCGCAATTGATCCCAGCTGTCGAAATTGCATCAGCAGTTACGAGCGTCTTCCGAGGGATCGCCACGTTCGCAGATTCGGACCGGTTCCGGACCAGAGCCGATTCTCCAATTAATTTCAATGCTGCAAAGCGAAATAGGCCGAGCGCGCGTCTGTTAACTTAACCGAATCGGTAATTGAAACACGACGAACTGAAACACGATGGAACGAATCGTCGATTCGGGATATGTTCGTACGACCGACAGACGCACAGAATATTCACGTGTAGAGCATCGTTTCCGTCACGAGATCTCTGTTAATTGTCGTCGACCAGTAACGAGAACGTTACGGGGTAACAGCAATAAAACGAGTAGCAGTAACTTTGACGGGCTAACTTTCGTGATCGTCGGTAGGTGGATGATTGAAAAACTGCTACGGTTCGCTGTTTCATATTTACGAACGTTGCAACGCGAAAAAAGGAGTACGACGAATAGTCGAGCAGTTTTTAGCGCACCTGCACATCAGACAACGACTTCTCTGCTCGCGTGCATTTAATCATCCGACCTACCATCTCTGGGAATATAGAATTTACAACATCCGCCAACTGATCGATACTGCGAGAGCCTTTCAATGTTTAGTCATTGCGCGTTAATGATCGTCAATTGATAAGCTGGGTTAAACGTTATTAGTTAGTGCCGATTGGAAACCGTAACGATCGAATTTTATAAATTGAAAAATAGAGTGAAATACTGTGAAACTTTCTATCATTTGTGCAATATTCTCGTGATAAATAAATTTATGAAAGTAAGTGACGTTCTTCGGGAGTACAGTAATTACGTGACAGAACGATAAATAAAATAAAAACGTGCGAGGCTACAATGTAATCTTTTTGCAAAGATTAAATATTACGGTGTGGCGTATTTCATTCTATCATGGTTCTCAGGACTAATATATATAAATTTCGCGTGGCAGTTAACGTGGTAGACGAACAACGATCGATATTAATAATCACTGCATAAAGTATGTACTTTTAGAATGTTTATATTCTCAAACTCATCCATCAAACTTACCCCACGGAGAACAGAATCCCAGAGACATTTGCAAGAAGTTACGTCAATAAACTATCGTACACAGGGGAAATACGTATAATGTAACGAGCAACACATACTTCAACGCAACCTTAACTGAAAGTGCAGTTTTGTTTGAGGCTGAATAAACGCGGAGAATTCGCATGAAGTTTTCAGTGTAATCGATAACTAAGTGGATGCTGGAGAAAGACGTAATGGCGAAGGATAGTAGATGGTTGAGAGTTTCTTGATTAATGGCTCGTAAAAGGAAATGGTAGGTCATGGATGATAGTAAATAGTAGGGAAAGGAAATGGGAAAGAGATAATGGGGGTTGATGTAGGGCGGCCAGAAGTAAAAGGTAGGAGATGGGATGTATGAAAGGCAGAAAGGGTTGATTCAATTAGTGTTAAATATCAGGAAGGGAGTAACAGAAAATGGCGGTAATGTTCCATCGTAATATAGATCGTGATAAAAAGTTGAAAATTTATGATGGATAACTGTAGACGCTAATTTCCTAATGGAAATTAATCAAAGGGGTGGAATATACGACAACAAAACAGATATTCAACAAAAATGCAGAGAATGCTGAGATTTCACGATATTGTTTCACGGCTAACAATATGGCTGCGACATAAAATCTATCGGTGGAAGGGGTTAAAGCACAGATTCTCAGGCCGAAACCCGCTGGGCTTTCGCTTCCTGTCCGGAACTGCTCTACCGACGTTTCCAAACCGAAATCACGATGCCAACCTCGCGCTTCCTCTACCGCATAGCTGATAGCTCACGGTTTGCCTGTTTCCGGTCACGGTGCGCCGTCGATGAGGTTGAAGATTCACCGTTCGAAGATCGTTCCCATTGTGCGTGGAATTATCTCGCGTGATGTGCAAACTTGTTGTCTGTATTGGCTACAATGGAACAATTTCGGCTTTACGAGGATAAATGGTGTGTGTTTTAGTCCTTTGGCAGTGCAATGAAACGAGGATGAATTCAGAACGAACGAGTTAGGAAATAATTGTTTCTGTACCGTCAAGAATTCTTGTATTTCTAATATTAGATATGAAAAGCAAATACTTTCAACATTTTGTAGGAAACGAATATCAATAATTGCATTATGCAGAACATCGCTGACGAACCACGTGAATTGAAATGCAGAGAAGGCTGACAATTATAAACATCATTTTTGTATTTTCGAGCTATCGCGACGAGTTCGAAGGATGGCACGTAGATCGTTGACTGTCAAGCCGCGCGGGACAATTAAACAATTAAAAAATTCTATTGCACTGCCGACCAATCCGAAAACTGTCTCTCCCTTTGGTTTTAAGATTAAATACTCTTGTCCATTGCTCTTGTCATCCTCTTGAATACTTCAGAGAATAGTAAGCGTTATAACACACAATATTACTCGTACAATGTTATAAACAACATTGTACCGATTGCATTCTGATCGTATTATTGAATTCTCGCAAAAGTTCCTGGGTTTACAACCAATTATTCTCGCTTCAACTATTTCGCGTTAAAATACGTTCCTCTTTTTGCCTAAGGAGTATCAAAATCAGAAAAACGAGAGAAACACACTCGTGGCGTATTGTTTCCTCTGGTCTTCGAGCGTCTTCGAGTTTCAATCACGCGTTTCGAATCGCGTATCGCTGTTTCCAACGACGCAACCGGCTATACCATCGGGATTTCTCTTTGAGATCGGGAATGTTGGGAAACATTGCGGTTGTTCGTTATGCAAAGGTCTCCGACGTTGTCTCGGGTCCGTGATAGAAACATAAAGAGACGGATCCGCCGTGCTCGAAAAGGGACGGCAAACGCCGCTGGTGAACTGGTTCGGACGCTAATGGCTTTCCCTGCGCAAACGCCTATATTCTAGCGGTAAGCGAAGCCGGAGAGAGGGATGTTAGCTATGTCGAGCCAGAACAACCTGCGGAATTATACCTAGCCGAATCCCTTATTCTCGCTCTCCGTCATGCTGTCCCTTCACCTTTGGCAACCGTCTCCTTCTCGGTCGACCGCGAGCACGTAAATGCAAGGCTTCGCGTACGTGTTCTCTGCCAGTGGGATTTTCGTACGAGCCGAGATACGGTTGGTTCGAGAGCCGGTGATCTTGGATTTTAGAGAGCGGAATTGCTCGTCCTTGCCACGGGGACTGCCTGTTTAATTCCTCGACTAATTCTTCGGCCTGTTTGAACGTTCATGGACTAAACGACAACTTGCGCGTCAGTGGAGAGACGACTGTTTCCTAGTTATTTATTTATGGTTATGTCAACCTCGCGTCTAATAACTTGTCGTACGTATTTATGCCATTCAGGAAACGCAGAATATTCGTACGTAGTTTTTGATTTTAATCTTTCGAACACGCGATTGCAATCATTGTATCTTTTTAGGTAGTTAGTGTAAGTGTATGAAATATCAAAGAATGCTGATCAGAAACCAAAAGAGTTTGAATGTTATTTAGATAAAATATTTGGAAAATGATTGTTTAAACGATATAACTTTGCTTGGTTATACATCGTCGGAAGATAATAATTTTTTAGCTTATTCGACAATTTCGCAAATCTGTCGCTGTCGTATGGTTATGCGAAACAATCAACGTTTCTCAATGTGTTCCATTAATTTATGCAATTATGCCGGTACAATCCAACAGATTCGTATAGAATTATATTGCACGCGTTCACTTGACCTCTCTCGTTCACGTTCTGAGTACTTGTATGGAGATTTCGACGCATATTCAAGATACACGTATACGTATTACACTAACTGTTTCTTGACGATGCAACTCGTCGAGACTTGCAGTGTATTAGAGGCAGGAAGAAGCATTTGGCAGACGACTAGATGCTATGCATAGAACCGTATGCTTGCTGGGCAGAAGGGTGGACTGGCTTGAAACCAGGGAATGAGTCTGCTCGTGTCTTGCATCGAAATTCCGTTTAATCGTTCTTCGGACGCGGTTCGTCTACGTATTCGCGTGTATGCGCACCTGTGTACACGATCATCCGCATTGTAGTTTTCCGCAGCCTGGTAGCTCAGTCTTTTGGCATTCGAGATTGAACGTCGATCCTCACAAAGAACTTTGGTTGCGACAAAATTCACTTCAATCGCGATATTTGTATTTCCTGGCTGTGTTAATATCAGATTGATATGTACGAAATGTTTTTCCAAGATTTGCTTTTGGCAAAGTAACATTAGTTATTCAATTTTGCCGTGTTTTCAATTGTGAACTGCATTAGAGAAGAGAGAAACAAATCATGTGTATGCGATGTTAAAATGTTTGTAAGAAAAATATCGAAACCTTCTTATTGGCCTTCGTATGATACAACAATTTTTATTACAAATTTTCTTTACAAATTTTGTAGCGAAACATATGAAAATAAAAACTTTGTAAGGTTATGAGGTATATATTAAACGTGTTGTTGGTTTATTAAAGAGACGAATGATAAAATTATGATAGTCAATGTATATTAAAATTACTTTAAATACAAGTAAAGAGATAGCGTATGCCAGTTGTAATCGTCGCTCGCTCAATGCTACTGTTCAATTTTACGCTCGCTATTCGATTGATGTCGAATGATTGTTCTAGAGAGCACGTTGCTCTGTTTGTTTGTTTGTTTGGTTGCTCGACCGCTGTTATTATAAAAAGTTCAAATGTAACTCCGCTTGACCTTTACAAATAACAGCGATAATATTTTGTCCGGAGTTCGTTTACCTTTGAACCTAGCAAACTAAAACAACGTTGGAATTCCAAAGCACGGTAATACGAGTCTCTCCCGATTCGAATCTTCCGTTGACTCGTGTGCCGCTACAGTTACGAGCAAATTAATATATTAAAGCAGCTACAGCAAAATTGTGAAGTTTGTACGTCTCGCGCTCCATATTCTACGGTTTAAACTTGAAGCAAAAGACAGAGGGAAAGAACAGAGTTGTAGCTACAGAGAAAAATAAAAAAATTAAAAAGTTATGTACTCCTGGTTTTTATGGTAGGAACACGATGTCACGTCGTGTGTATAGCTATTCTAAAATATACATTTCTCAGCGGTGAATATTTACTGCAATTATCCTTTTTTTCATTATTCATGTGGTTGCTCGTATTTTAAACATGGCTAAATATTCCTGCAAGTTACACTGGGCTGTGCAAACACTGCAGACATTCTAATAGGCGTACAAAAAATTGCTTCCTATTTGCATATACTCACCCAACGTACAAAGTTCTTCTCCTCCTTTTCAAGCTAAAATTGTCGTGAAATTATAAGATAGAGTTTTAGAATAATATTAATAAAAATAGTACATATTTCATATTACGACATAATGTATTCGTAGTATAACGAAGACATAACTATAAGAGATTCTATCATTTTACTTAAAAATACGACGGGAGAGATCATTAAGGAACCTCAATCGACGTCTAATCTCCACATTAATTATTTCTTTCTTTCAAACCTTACCGATATAATTACGACAGTGAGATCTCATTGCAGTATTAATGAAATTTAAAAACGTATAACGTACGTGGTATATTCGGAAAAGCTGTTCGTTAGTATTCGAATACTTTCGTCTGCTACTGCAATTTGAGTTCGTATAATTGGAATTTTGCTGTATCTTCTTTCCACGGTAATAATATTTAAATGTCGTAGTAATTCCATATAGTTGCTCTTAGGAAATATAAATTTAACGATTCCGTTAAAATTGTCATTAAATTGTACGTTTGGCGAGAGTTCATTTTAATCCTATCGTAATTAGGATTCTGTAGACAGGTTTTGAATAAAATGCTGGTTACCATCAGACTATGACTGTCGTAAATGGCATAGCGCCTAATTCTAGTCAAATCTCTCTTAAATTTCTACTGCGAATTTTTCGAGCAACCCACTAGAAATGAATTATTTCTGTGAATGTTTGGAAATCGAGGCTGTTGAGATTATTAGATGTATAAAGAGAGA
The DNA here is from genome assembly GCF_910591885.1 of Bombus terrestris. Taxonomy (NCBI): domain Eukaryota; kingdom Metazoa; phylum Arthropoda; class Insecta; order Hymenoptera; family Apidae; genus Bombus; species Bombus terrestris. Next base: position 16,319,564 of record NC_063272.1, read on the forward strand.
AAACGCGTGGATAAAGTGTAAGGTAGAAAATATATATTTAATAGAGAAGTATAATAATAAGTAGGAATACGACTTAAGCTGGTCCAGATCCGCTACAGCTAGCAGTGTTATCTTATAACTGAAAACTTCGAAGCCAACGTCTTCTGTCTATTGTTTATGGTCTGCCTTCGTGCCAGTCTTTTGTCTATATGCTGTCGATGGCTTCAGCGCTTGAGAAAACTAAAAAGATCAGATGTAGAGTTTTCGTAGAAGTGGTGGTGACCACTTCAACAGAGGCAAACTGAGAAACGCCGAATCTATTTAAGAAACTGATTAAATTTCGAGCGATGCCTGGTCGGTTTCGTAATTTCGCGGCCATTACTTGTGCATCGTGCGCCTCTTATCCTTAATCCCAACTATCTCGGAAGCTTGTTTATCGCCTTGCGAATTTGCCTCGTGTAGCACTCGGGCGCCATTCATTTTCCAGCTCGTAGATAGGAAGCTCCATTGGCTCGAGACGTATAGCCGTAAGTAGAACGTGAAATTTTCGAAGGGGCTCAACTTCAATGGTACTTTTATCGAAAACGAAGTTAAGCAGAATTTAGAGCCAATTACCATTTGTCGCGTGCAACAGCAGATTTCCTTAATCATTTGTAGAATCTTCAGTTTCCTTTCGCGTGTTCTTCAAGATACGTGGTTTCTTTGAACGACGCGATAAAAGTAGATTTAAGAGTGAAACTTCAACGAAATGGGATGTTTTCGAAGTTGTATGTTGAAGTTATACACGGACGTCATAAAATGATCTTTATCTAGAACTTTTAAGACACTTTATTCGATCATTATTGCAGGAGAATGACTATCGTACGAAACATTACCTAAAGCGAAATTGTGTCTAAATTTCTCTTCAACTTAATTTAACGATCGTGTTACAATACAAATTTGGTATTATGGTTGAACTTGCATCGGAGGATATTCTCATAGAATTCTCCAAAATTACACGCTGCAGTGCATCGATCATTACAGACAATTAAATACGCCAGAGGAACGTTTTAACGGCCATTTGAATTTTCTTCTTATCGAATATCGAATACTTTTCAACCCTCCTTTCTGTTGCTGTACGTAAATCAGGGCTAAACGCAACGGTGATTTGTGTTTTGAACATTGGAGATCAGACGAAAAGAAAACAAGTTCTAGTGGCTTAGTGGGTGGATTAAAGTTACAAGAAAGAGGCTAGGGAGGGGGCAAGAAACTTCAATATTAACTGAGACAACCGTTTTCTGTTTGTTCTCGCCACCTTTTTCTCGATCGTTGGAACCAAATACTCTGTCGGTATTATCTTGGAATCCTCGGCAAGATTTTTCCTCCGTCTTATCCAATAATCGGAAATCGCTGCACAATGTGCACTCTCCATCCAATTCCCTTTTTCTCGTCGTTATCCTCCAGTGAAATCAATGCAGCCAATCTTCAACGTCCTTGCGAACCATTTTCGACAAATTCCAACGAAATTATAATTAACTATAATGTAACCTTCTCCTTATTCTAAATAATCCTTATTATAAAATATAATAATAATAATATCCTTCAACGATGGTAAAGGTTAAAATTTATCGTTTTAAAAGTTAAAAATCGATATCCGATGTTTTATAAACATAGAAAAGAGACGTAGGTAATTTCAATTTAGTGGATAATTGTTTAATCAATTTCTACCCGATAAAACTAACGAAGTAAAAAGATGCTATGACTGGCTCACTTTTTTCCTTTTTTCATAAATCAGTGGAATTCTTTCTGTTAGGGTAAAAAACTAATAATAATCGAGATTGTATCTTTTATTACAAGAAACGAAAAGGAATTGAGGATTTCATTGTGTTATATCCTTTGATGTAATTTAAAGTCGCAATATTTATAACATAATTACTTTCTTTTTGATTCTTTTGTCATTTCTATCCTTTTTGGAATATTAATCAATTGTATCATCTTATAACAGACAAGTAATAATCGAATACATTGGATGCTAAACTTAAAGAATGATGAAAGTGAAAATATTCGACAAATTTTAATTTTAAGAAATATTGATAATTCATTTGGACTTAATTTACTGTTTTTAGGAAAAATTTTAGAAACATCGGCGCAACAAGTAATTCGATTCTTGAGAGAGGCTTGAATGAGCTTTACACGCCTTTTTAACGAAACTGGCTTACGATATTAAACTCAGTTTATCGAATTAAAAATAAAAAGAACCTTGATTCGATGTATTTCTATCTGATTTAACGATAGTATTTTCGTTACTTCGTACATTTCTCACGAGTTCCCAAAAATTCGTAAATAGATTTCAGGAAGCGAGAAGAAACTAAGTTTTTTAATTAAAATTTTTGTAACTCCATTTTCTCGGAGTAAGTCACTTAGCACGTAAAGCGAAAAAAGAGGTAGGAACTCTCAGTATCAAAGAGTATATTTCTTTCTACATCGCACAGAATAATTACGGATTCGCTCTTCTAAGTTAATTTTATTACCACATTACATAGTACATTTTTCACGTTTCGTATCTCACGTTTCACAGCTATGAATATATGTGTCTAATATTCCATTTCATTGCTATGTTAATAATCGTACACGTTTATTAGGTGCATACATTCGCGTAATTTCGACACTTGTAATTAAAGCAAATGGGCGACAGAATTTCCTTCGCAAAAAGAAGATAACGAAAAGAAGGGAAATTTTGCACGTAAAATACACATGATCGCTATTAGTCGATAACTAGATAAGGTTCGTTTCAAAAGTTCGTTAGATCTCATCCGTTATAATTTGCCTTGTTGGAAACTACTAAAGAGAAGAAAGAGATGAGAACTATTCTGATAGCGATTACTCGATCGTGAATTTTTTAGTATATCACCGTCGTCGCTGCGAATGTTTAATTCACGGCAGAACGATGAATCACGAACGATTATCGTCGCGTCGCATCAATCAGTATTAACGTTGATTGTATTTTCAGTGTAAATTTTGTGAAATTTACTCCCCCGATCCGGGACGAGATTTTATCAGACACGACGCGCGAAAATAATACGATCGTTTCCGAATAAATTTCAGCCCCCTCTTTTTTTTCTCTCTCTGCGTGAAAAGCGTTCTCCACCGACAGAAACGGTGGACGCAGACGTGGCGAAAGGAAGAGCGAGGATGAGGGCGAAGGGAGAGGGATGAAACCTCGTAAATTCCAACGAACAAAAGCAAACAGCGAACGCGATCGATCACCGTCAACTCCGCCGTTTTATCCAGAAAATAAACGATATTAAAAATCCGTTGGCATAAAAAATTTGCGCGCAATAGCGACGGTTGTATATTTAGGGAGGATCGGTCGAATTATCTCCGTACGGCTTTGAAATTGTCTCAGTCCGTGTTTCGCGAAGTCCCGTTAACATTTTGTGTAACGGGATTACAGGGAAATTTACTTTCGTCCTCGCTCGATAAAATTAAAGGGATTGTAGCCGTAAGGAGACAGTGCCGTTTTCCATCAATCTGGCTAGATAAAAAGAACCATTTAACCCATTGAGAATCAAGCAATCGTATATTTGTTAAAATTTCACACGTCTCGCGAATTTTATGTATTTCGCCCTGAGTAAATTTATGTTACTTTAATCGTTCTAAAAACTGTAGCGAAACGTAGGTCTGCTACCATGACAGTCAAAGCGTTAACGAACTAATTCTAAATCGTCGTAGAACAAGACCGTAGATAGTCGAAAGTTATATACCTTAACCATCAACCGATTTTACAACTTCGCTATATTCTGTTCGCCCTACTACACCGTTTCTGAAACGTACTCGAAGTTCGCTGCTACGCGATCAGCGCAAATGATCCTCTGGAAGGGTAAGGGGCAGCCCGGATGCAGCAGAAGAGTAATCATGGAAGTTAGAAAAAGTAAGAGTGTTTCGCTGTTGCGATGTTGGTCGTGAATCGTCGTCGCGACGCAAGACGAGAGAAAAAAGTTGGACAAAAGGGGGGTTAAGGGGTGGAAAGAACGACTTTTGGCAGGCAGGTGGGCGAATTGACTGATCGAGGAGGGGACGAAGTTTCATTTAGGTCGCGACGAGTGGCAGGAACGAGCGCCGAGGGAAAGGGTGGAGGAGGACGCCTGGAGAGGGTGTATTTGAGTGCAGCGCACTCGAAACGATGTACAGGGTAACACACTGCTCTTATTCCCATCGCAGGTCGTCCGTAATTTTTCGCGACTCCACCCCTGTACCCTGCTTTACATCTTCGCCTCTTCCACCTCCCGTTCAACCCCCGCCAGCCAGACTCGCTTTATGCGGCCGGCTTTTTTTCCCTCCAGCGAGCTGACTGGCTGGCTTCGTTTCGTGCCTCGTGAACGAGAAAATGTAAACGGAATCGCGGATTAACCTCATTAGCGATTGTGGTGGTACGCGTTCCCCTGGATTTCCAGCGGCTCGAATCCTCGATTGCCGGCTGTTTTACCTTCTAAACGATCGCCGGGCTGACCCTATGCCCTATTTTGGACTCGGTGATTTCTTCGAGCGAAGATTTTTTCTATTTTTTTCTTCCATTTGAGAGAGTCTTTGGAGGTCGTTGCTGGATCAGGCTAATACTTTCGCAGTGAATAGATTGCGAATATCTGTTCAAACGAATATTTTTACGCGGGGTATTAAAAGGATAGAAGTTAGATAGTTGTTATGCTTCACCTGCTAAACATTATTTGTTTCTAAATATTATATAGAGTATAGAAAGTACTTTGAACGTTTTATTGCATCTTTCAATTTGTTATAAGTACATAAAAATGTATGATTTAGTAACGGGGAATGAAGAGCGGATTTTGAAGGGAACGTGGGATGATGAGTTTTCTTAGGAATCCTTTTTCATTGCTGGTATTAACATCGATGGGATTAAGTTTCAACTTAATTAAAGAATAGATTTTTTCATCCTCAATTAACGAATGCTATAGAGGTGATTTTTGTCAAATTCTTTCTTATATTTTGTATAACAAATACAAATAATGAATAAATATTTATACATATGCTGACGAGAAAAGGTTTCACTAGTGTTTGAATATTTACGTAAGTCAATGTATCTTATTCCAACAACGTGGTATATAATATCAACGTATAACTTCATAAGTATATCGGCTAATAACTATAGCGTCTATGCCAGAGATCTATTCCAAAATTATACGTTTAAATAATTTTCTCTTTCATTAAAGTCATATTCTAAAACCGTATCCGATATTTTGATTCGCACCACTACAAACGTATACACCTGTTAATTAATTTAATCCCTAGCAGAGAATCTTGTCCTGTAACATCGCTGCTTTTCTTTGATACTCGAGTAGATGCTTTAAAAGCCGCAAACATTTTCATCCGCGCCATATAGATTTCGTTTTTGCTGAAATATAAAGAAACAGAAGGTTTATAAGACAGGAGAGTGGAATTGGTAGGTTTGTTATGTTTTTTGGAAATATTCGTGTGCTACTAGGATACACAATTCAATAAACGATCATCTGGAAAACAAAATTATTATGAAATTAAGATGTGGATGATACTTTGCAGGAATATTAAGTAACATTTCATTTATTTATTTCAATTTATTTATTTCGCTTTAACATTTGGTTCGATACGAACAGCTTTTTCTTCTGCAACCATTTAATTATGCGATTGATAAAATATTCGTTTAAAAAAGATTGAATGATTTTGTATCTTTCTGAAACGAAACAAAATAAAATAGACAATAAAAAAGATTATTGAACGATTTTCCATAGCGGATAACGTTTCAAAATGAATCAGCCCGAACGTTTTCCTGAAAAATAAAATAATTGTAATAGCGGACGCTACGAGAGGCCACGAACCGTGACGTGTTATTTTTGTATTTGAACAATTGAAAGCTCGATACTGTCTCGTTGCTTCAAACTGACTGGCAAACTCGTCGCAGTTTGTGTAATTTCGTTCAGGCTAATATAAATACGTATTTCTATTTCGTAGCGATTCAACCGTGCTTGCGAGTTCATAAAAATAAAAATAAAATCAACAAGATCAAAGTTAGTAGCGCCAATTATAGTTATACCTATCCGGTTTCAAACTAGAGGGATAAAAATTATTCCCGAAAACTGAAACTCTACGCTCTACAAACGATGAATTTTACTTACTTCAGCTTCAAATTTTTTATCGAATTGGACGATTTTTTAAAATTACCTTTTATACTAGAACGAGTTGCCATTTTTCAATAAACGATACATCAATCAAAATTTTACGTTATATATCCCCATTGACAGACATGATATCGTTGAAAAAAAAAAACATTAGTCATTTGAATTCGATAATTACGAAAGTACAAAGGCTTCTGGGACTCGCTATACTTTTTTAACTATTCCTCCACTACTACCACGAATCTCTTCATTTTTCACTGTCATTTCAAAGCAGAGGGTGCCAGCTCCCCTTTTCGATAATCAAAATAAATTTAACCATGTCGACAATAGGACGTAATCACGGTGCCTGAATTTCCATCAAAGACCGTAGCGTCTGCTTGGCAAAATTAATTCGGCAATGTAACAATGAAAATATCATCGCAACTTCGAAGCACGTTCGCGCGTAAAAATGTTGCGCGTTACGCTATTCCGAATTACCATGCGTATAAGTCGCGCGACAGCAACGAAAATTTTTTAAAATTTATTTTTCCGAGCAGCGTGCTAATATCTGTATGACCTCATTGCTACGCGTTCACGCGTTTTTCTGCGTGCAACAGATGTTACACAAATTGCAACGCTTGTACAGTGAACGTTCGTGTAAATATTCTGTTAATGTCGCGCGTTCGACGTTAACGCCGGTCGATGCTAAAAATGCGCGTTTTAATGCTGCGTGTATGCATTTTCGGTGTACCGGAAACGAATGAAATTTTCTGTCGCCGCTTGCGATTTGTATCAGGGACATGTGGCGTTGTTAATGCATCGTTCTGGTGCAATGCGAAAAATTCAGTATTACGTACAGTTATTCTTAATTAAATTTATAATTAGCAGAATAATTTAGACAGTATACACACTAACACGCAATGTTAGAGAATCTGGAAATTCACGAAAAATGATGAAACTCTGTGTACAAAGAAAGTAGGTCATCTGTAACATAATTCTATTTCTCGTTGGTGCCATAATGCAATTTTAAGGGTGAAATCACCTCTTGAAAAGATGTAGGATTTTCATTCCCGCGAATTATCACAAGAACTGCGAAAGAAAAGGAGTTTAAATAGAAACAGAGAAAAAAGGAACTACTTTTGTGCAGATTATTTCTTATTAACTTCGTTATTTTCATAATTGCACCGTGTAGATGAAGTCCACTCGAAGTCCATTAGAATTTCGCTAATTTAATCAGCAAGTTTGCCGAAGCTTTTCGTTGATCCTACACGTATTTATTTATTGATAAGAATTGACACGTATTACTAAGCTCTACTATATATATATGTATAGTATTTATTATTAAGATTATGTTTAGAATTAGAGAAATTTGTACATCAACTCTGCCTCGATCTTAGTCAATTTTATGTACTATTATGTATGTATATAAATTTTTATGTTCATAATTTCTATGTAGATATGTGTATCATATTCGCTGCTCGAATTTTCAACGTGTCACACTAATTAGTAAAATTAAGCGTCCGCGTGGGATGGAATAGGTTTGCGATTGAATGGCCACAAATAGTCGAAGCATTCGATGCACGCGCCCCATAAATACAGACACGAAGGCGATCGAATGGATAATTATGACCGCGCGGTCACTGTTTCAATAATTAATTGACGCCAGCGATCGAGATCTATCGGTAAATCCGATTCTGGACGGGAGTAGAGGGATATTGTCAATCGTTGGTCAATTCTAATCTTTGGGGAAAACACGCCCCTTTGGCTTCTGTTCTACACCAGATTTCTGGTCAGATAGACGACCGAATAATCGAATTTCCATCATAGCATTGAAAGGCTCGTAACAGAAACGATACGTGTCCATGTTTGTCTTTCTTCAGGAAAATAAACGAGTATTCAAACGTATCTTTAATTTCTGATCAATATACATTTCAATATACATTATATATATTTTTACATGTCATGTGCATTCTCAGCATTTTTATATCTTCAAGTTTGCCATGAATGTATAAAAATCTACAATCTATCCATGACAGAAGTTTCTATAGCATCTGTTAATTTTCATTCCACAAGTTCATCATATTGTGAATATTAATTTTTGTCTAGTAAAATACATCGTTACTTAAATAATTGAACGTTGAACATTTCACAATAGTCGTTTTTATTACGAGCACCTAAAATTGTATGCAGCGAAAACAAAACAGTGGGCAGGTTGTCTGAAGACTATAGGATGTGTATTAATAGGTGTTAAATATGAGATTGGTCTAGGGAATGGATGTCCAGTGTTGACTCTCATTGAATCATTAATATCGTTGTTTGATCTTGTTAGATATCTGTTTACATTTGAGCAATGGGAGTAGAGAAAGAGAAATAATCGATAGTAATTATGAAGACACAGGAGTGAAACAAAATTGTGCGCCTTGTTTATTACACAAAAGAAAGTCTATAAAAATTACTTTCAACAAATGTTTTTATCTTTTTCAAGATTATTTTATGCAATGTGCTTATCGTACCAAAATCAAGAATTTTTCTCCGTTTATAATTCCAATTTTTTTTTTTTTTTTTTTGCTTTTACATACATAAAAGTATATTTTTCAAAATTCATTGAAATATGAAAAACTGAAAGGTTACGAAGTAGACAACTTATATTTTACAACCTACTATCTTTGAAATTTCAAACAAAATGTTGTGTCTAATATTATATAGAAATCAATATCGAAAAGTCTACTTTTATAATATATAATTTATATTTTCAGGAAGATTCAATATCATCATCTGTAATTTTACATTCTCTTGCATGATTCCTTTGTTTCAAATAACTTGTTAGGGACGATCATCTATGTAGGCCTGATCATGTACAATCATGACACCTGGTAACATATTAGCATTATCTCGTAATGCTCTGGTGCACGACGCATCCCTTGAGAGGTCGACAATGTTCCTCGTGATTGTCTAACATCTGCTGAAACGAGAATTGTCCCTTTGACGATGATACGCTTGACGCTGTCTCAATTCAAGTTCAACGAAGCAATTCCTCGAGTATTGCTGATTGCGGGCTTGAAATTGTAAACGATACGAGATATGAGATAAAAAAATAATTTTTATATATCATTTTGAATTACATCAACTTGAATTCAAATAACTTAACTTACATAAATACAAGTGATAAATTACATAAATGATAAGATCAACAGAAATGCGTTTTTCGTTTCCAGTTTTTGGTATTTATTCGTATTTATTCGGTATAAACATTCGTTTGCGGACTACTTCTTGTCTGATAAAATGTTCATTGTCGCTTCAACGTCAATAATTATTGAAATATACATAATCCGATATAAATATTTTCACCCCAATGAAACCGACAAGAGTTAATCGTTGCACATTCATAATCCTCTGCGATCAAATAGCTTATAATCGTGCTAACCGTTGTCAATTCTTGAAATAACAAATATCTCGTTCTGCTGAAGCATACTAGAATTAAATAATACCTGCTTTCTATTTTCAGTCTGGCATTAACAATTCGTCATTCATTATTAATACAATTAACGTGCAGCAAGAATTTATTATCTCGAATTTCCATGAATTTGCTTCGGTGTGTATATTTGCTGCTCGAGTAGTCGAGTAATTATTCCATATTCTGACCAGCTGTTAAAAAACCAAACGATATTGCCCCATCTGATAAGGAATAATATTCAATGACCGATGAAATCATGTAGATTTTTTAATTAAATCAAAAGAACATATTAAAAAGGATACTGCAAGCCCTTCGATTTCCAGTAACATTTTTAAATATCTTTTAAACTTTGTAGCTTACGTTTTTGAACCATATTAACGAATCTATGCGATTTCATTGTCGATTGAATCATTTTTTAGGTTTATGGGAAATGAAAGATTGAGAAAATGCATAGAATCCATATAATATGCAAAAATGTATATAATATACAAAGCAGAATACTCTCTATAATATTTAATAGATAAAATAGAGAATATTTGTTAGATTTTTATCTATATTTATAAAAATATAAATTTGCATTTTATTTGCGACTAATAGAAAATAAAATATAATAGTGCGATTGACACGCGAAAAGATATTATTACGTGCTCCTCCATATCCTTTGGGACGACATTGTTACAGTATCCTGTCACAGTTCGTCGCTCATGGAAATACCAGCAGTGCTATATAATTTATTCATTGCCTCGTTACGCGTTTCGCCTAGATACCGATCGCATATGGTTACTTATAATTGGAACGAAGATATGCATGGGAAATGAATTAATTAGATCCTTGCTTTGTGTTATGCGACATTTGTACAGAAGCTACTACAAAGGAGAATACGAATAACGAAATGCAAAGTAAGAGTTGATTTTGTTTGTGAAAGGTTATTGTTAACTATTGTTAGCCATATGAGTGACCATATGTTTTAAACAATTCTTTAGAAAGCATTATAAAAGTAGAAAGTAATCGTGTTCAATTTACAAAACCAAAATAATTGGAAATAATATTTGCTGCAATTTATGTTTAAATAATTTAAACTAAGATTTAAGACGCACGAATTATGATTGACTTGAAAGTAATTTACATTGAATTTACATCGTCAAAAGTTCCTCTTACTCACATTTCAAGATAACGAAGCTATCATAAAGTTGATAATTCATCGAAACTGTCTACCAGGTTATCTAGCACGAAGAATGAACACAGCGTTTGTTATACGCTTATTCGTTGGTAATTAATAGTAACCCCCTTCGATAATTCGATGAACCCTCAAACTCCCCCTACGAGGGTCGGCCAACCCTTGTATCCTCTCAAGGCTACCCAACCAAGCCACATCGTTGCACCGATACTGAAGTCTATATCGTCATTCCCTTTGATCTCCGCCACTCCCCCTGATAATTGTAACTTATGCTTAACTTACAATTAAACACGGAACATTTTCATTGCTGCCACGAAGCTATAAAATACCTTTATCGACCCATTCTGAAATGCTGAAACATTTTATGAAATATAGTAAATATGCGAATATTCGACTAGAGCAAAAGTAAGAATTATTTTAGTCGTTGGTCATCGAAACTAATATCTGAGGTGGCATTACGTGTTGGTTCGGTCAATGAAGAGACGGGTGAGATAATTGCGATAGTCAGTTATATTAAAATCACTCCAAATGCAAATACAGAGTTACTGTATTACGTCGTAATCGTCGCTCGCTCAATGCTACTCGCTAACTGTTTAGCTATTCTACTCTATTGGCTCGCTTGCTAGACTGGTCTTAGAAAGGATAATCTTAGAGATTCGCCTATTTATATCGGTTGGTGGAGTGCACATAACGATTACACATAACGACGATATTGTTTTGTCCAGAGTTCGTTTACCTTTAAATCTTGTAAACCGAAACGACATTAATACTCCCAGGCATAACAACATGAGCCACTCTGAATTCGAATCGTCCTATGACTCATGTGCCGTCACATCACCCTCTTACCAGTGATAACATCCTTTTTTTGCATGTGTGATTGGTTTACAAAGTTTTCGTGGGTATATTTCCCAAGTTCAACGAACTCTACAGTTTTACCCGAAACCTGGTGAAACCAATCAGGAAATCGGACTCTCGTGCCCACGCGCGTAACATTTATTTCTTATGTTTTCTCTCGTCCGAAAACGGGTGGACGAGTTAAGTCCGGAAATTCGACGAGGAGTCGGTGATATGTTAATTCGACGATGATTGTTTCAATTGACGCTGTATCGGTCGTGTCCGTGTATCCTTTCGTTGACAAGTTTGCGGTTATGTCAATCAGGCGTTTATTTCTTGACACCAACCCACCAACAATCCGTAACAACTTAAGAGGTAAAACGCCATTTCAATGTTCGTCGCAGTGACAGGTCGAGGGACGCAAGGATGGTGCTGTAAGTCGCGATGCGTGACCCGTTGGTCGCGAACAGCTCGTACGTAGCTTTGTTCGCGGATCCAAGTAGTTCGTTGCACAGGTATACGCATACATCGGCACCGGTGTCTACAAAGAAGGAAATCCTTGACGTCCCGATCGTCACAAAAATGCGACGGGATACGAAGCTGTCGTCGCATTTACTGATGGCTGGTCCCGTTTACCTGGGCCCAGTTGCACGAGGCCCGACACTTCCTTGCATGGCCTCGGAAGATCTTGTGGTAGTAACAGAAACCAGAGTTCTGCGGTTTTCTTCTGGAACGCGATCTGTGACGTCTCGAGTTTGATCGCAGACGGCGAGGTCTCGAACCTGATTGCAAACGGCGACGTTTCGGACTTGATCGCAGAGGGCTAGGAGAGTCGAGGCTCAGCGCGTTGAATTGTGCCTCTAATCGGCGTAGGCTGTCATTTATCGGGTCCATGGCGCGGTTCTGTCGCTCTTCTGTTGCTGTTCTATCGGCATAGACAGCGGCAATTTGTTCCGTCTCAGGGCGGTTGCCTATTTGGAGTAGCATTTCGGCTCTCATCTCCTCCTTGGCGGCTAGAACGCGCTCTACATGCATCGGTAGTCGGTTCATCCAAAGCGCGAAGATGAAGTCATTCGATGTCGTAGATGTGGCTAGATTCCTTAGGTCCCTGTAAAAGTGAGACAGCGTACTATCTCCCATATCCTCGTCCTCGAGCTGCCTGCGCATTCTCCAACCATCTAAGTCTGTGAATCTTGTACTACGTTGCCAGTTGGTACTCGTCATTTCGAACGTAATACGTTCACCTCTCTTAACTTTTGATCACGTCAGGATCACCAATTTGAGATGATATTACGTGTTGGTTCGGTTAATGAAGGGACGCGTGAGATAATTGCGATAGTCAGTTATATTAAAATCACTCCAAATGCGAATACAGAGTTAGTGTATTACGTCGAAATCGTCGCTCGCTCAATGCTACTCGCTAACTGTTCAGTTATTCGACTCTATTGGCTCGCTTGTTACACTGCTCTTAGAGACGATATTCGTCTATTTATATTGGTCGTTCGTTTACATTGGTAAATAATGATTACACATAACGGCGATATAGTTTTGTCTCGAGTTCGTTTAGCTTTAAAACTTGTAAACCGAAACGGCATTGATACTCCGAGGCACAACAACATAAGTCACTCTCGATTCGGATCGTCTATGACTTATGTGCCGCTACATATTTTTATTCTTATTTACCTTCAAAGGTAGCATAATTTAGCCTGATATTTTGAAATATTCTCAATTATTTCAAGCTAGCTATTCTTAAAATCTGAAGTACACGGTTCTATACAATTTTCCCATACCTGGTGTTGCTATTCTACAATATTTTAACATCGATTCCCTCAACATTATAAACATTATAAACACTTTAAATAATTTCGTGTATTTAAGACAGGAGAATGTATACTTTATACATCGTATATGTGGCGTACCATCTCCAAATCAAACACGCGTTCGATGGTTTCGTACTACGCGAATGCTCCTTTCATTGACGTTTCATTCGATCACATTTTTTAGGCAGTCCACGAGATATTTACTGTGAGAGACAGATCATAGACAACCGGTTGGATTTCCGAGCGGCGTTTTAATGCCGCGTCGCTTTGTGCGTTTGCAATTCGTTCGACTTTTATGGTGAAGAAGATTTACGGGGATTTTAACAGTGAACCTCTCCGTCGCTTGATATATGTATAGACAAACCCTGTAAATAGAGATCCATACGTGTGGTGGACATGTACGTCATAAACAATACTCCTTTTTCGCACGATCGATATCAACGACCCGAACGAATACGATACAAGCAGTTGCTCTCTTTTCGGTTTATGGACAACTGGAGTAAATACAACAGATGGAAGTACCAGATAATATTTCAGTTACAGGAGGACGAGTTTCTGAAGATTTACGAGATGTCTAACGGTAGAAATACCGAAGTTTTCTTTTCTGTACACTTTTTCTTAGCTCTCTAGCGAATCTCGAATTTTCATATTTCAATCGTCTTCTTTCAAAGACAATCCCTTTTATGTCTTCAAAAGATACTTCGTATGGGATTAAAACGAGAAGTCACGCGTAAGGATCTTTTAATATTTTGCTGTGACTCGAAATATCTTTTTAAGTTAGAAAAACATAATTATCGTTGTTATTGTGAACGAGACAAAGAAGCAGTTATTTTTCTTTGTAGCTGAAACCTTGCGAATAACTATACTCGTTAATGAAAATAATAACTTTGGTTGATTTATTTATAGAGTGAAAATAACCCGACTTCGTTCCCTGGTGTTAAATTACGTGCAAAAGTGGCTGGTAGCAAACCAGTTCACATTATCCCGAAAGAGAGTTTCACAATTGCGTTGTTAAAAAAGTTTAAGTAGCATCCGTACAGTTCTTGCGCTTGAAAGTAAAGGTTGTAGTATTTCTAACTAACGATAAGTCACGTTTCTGGAATGTAAAGTTAAAACACTTACAAATATTAAATACAAATATTATAATTTAATTATTTAAAACAGTACGCATGCATCGTTTAAAGACACCGTTAAGATATTATTTAAGCGAGAATTACAACGATTAATTGCAAGAATTTTAATAAGTAACAATCTTTTTGATGTAACATTCATAGTTAATTGAAAAAGTCAATATGACAACAAGTAGACGATAAAACTTAAAAATAAATCTCACGCTTGGTCTAGTATATATTATGTTTTTACCTGGTTTATCTGCGATATAAAAAACAGAAAATAAATAAATTTTTGTTCAAATAAATTCTGATACGAATAAGTCCTTATTCGAATAAATTTTTATTCGGATAAATTCTTATAGGAATAAATTTTCATTTTTACGCGTTATCTGTTATACAAATCAAATTTTATGCGACCTTGCATACAAATCCGTGCAATGTATTTATCATGAACAGCGCGATACAAGTACGAATAACAATGTAAACACGTTAGTAGGTAATTCGAGTAGCGTAACTTTCCACGAAACGCGTTCGTTCTATGATTGTTTACACGAAATCCAACGCAAGTACGCTTTTCAGTCGAGTCTCGGTCGCGAGAGAGTAAACTCGTACGCGTGAAACGTTGAAAGTGCTCGTTTATAATCGCATCAGCCTGTGTTTCGTATCTCCCAATGGCTTAACGCTGTATCTAGAATTTATTAGCGAGCAACGCAACTTTTTAACAAACGTAGATCCACTTCCGTGACAAAGGGTATTCCTGCCGATGAATCCATTCATCTACATACACGGAAATCTCTATTCAATAACGTATCACGAGTCTCGAAACATGGATCAAATTCGTCGCTTTACCTACAGATCCAACGGGGAGCCGTACAACGAAACATCCACGAGAAAGCTCCTAAACTACTGCGAAACAAAGTGTCAAGTGCCTTATTCGAGCTCGGTGTACCTAGAGTCTATCGAGGATTTTCTACGAATTTCATCTCTTGTCCACGATACCAACATTCAGTAACAGAGAAGCTTGACACGAATTCATCGAACGATTTCATTCGATACAAATATATAAATCTTTGGAAAAGTATAATAAAGAATCGGGAGAGGAGAAAGCATAACTTGCCTGATTTATAAGTTGTAACAAGTCAACCAGAGAACATAAATAAGAAATATATAAATAAAGAAGAAATAAAGTGGACAGTGACCAATGAAGTTCATACGATCAATCGAGTAAACATCGAAGCACAACTCTCGTTTACTCGCGTATAATCAACTGGCGAAGGCCGGACCCTTAAAGCAGCGCGTTAAGCACGGTCGACCGTCATCGCTAACGTCAGTGATGACAGCAGTGAGGTGGCGTGCAGGCCGTGGTGTTAAGTTCTCGCCGGATAAATGTGCGCGATGTATTATTACGCCAGCAAGCTGACTGCGGCGGCTCTAAGCGGGGGTGGTTCCTTCGGAGGGGGCGGAGGGGCAGCGGGAGGTGGCGGTGGGTCGGCGGTGTGTCGATGCCACGAGGCACACAGAGACCAGCAACAACAGCAGCAACAGTCGCCGAAGAGGAGTCAACAGCAGTCGTCGCAGACCACCCGTCATCATTCCCGTACACCCCAGGTGAACACCCCCACCCTCGGGCCCACCACCTCCGAACACGTCGTTGTCGAGCATCCAAGGCCTAACCATTATCATCGTCATCGCACCAAGCACAAGGTACCACTTTCTTTGTTGGTTATTCGTTTGTTTCTGGTTCGATGAAAATTGTTTTCTGTCTTCTTCTTTCATTTATATTGGGAAACATTCGGAAAGTTAGAAAGTTCATAGAGTTTTTGACACTTTCATTCTTTGTATCGTATGATAGTTGTGCAGTTTTGTGACTATAATAGTTTCGATCGCTTGTCTTCAGATTTTTCATATCGAACACGAAAGAATTTAAAAAATCCAATGTCTATTCAGTTCAGTCCATATAATTTACTAGAATTTACTAGAAAGGTTAAGCCTACACAAGAATAAAATTCTTTTTTTCTAATTAAATGTTTGATAATAATATCATTATGTAATATAATGAAGTGTCACGAATATGTTTCGTGTCATTAAAAACGGAGGATATACAATTTAGGTGGCATCCGTGAGCTGATACACCTTGTATGTAAAATACTGAATTATAAAATTATATTAAATTATTATATTATATAAAACACTATAACTTATTATAATATATTGAGTTATCGTATGAAATATTATTATCCAATCTTTAATGACAAAAAAATATTTAATTCTTCCGCGAACTAATCACAAATGAATCCACCTCTTACAAACAAGAACCATTAAAATCAAAATTATCCTCGGGATGCTCATAGAACCTCCTTACGTAACTTCCGGCGAGACTGTTGTGCGTGGACGTCCAAATTCTCCGGTGCAAACTGCGAAACTTTTAATCGATACTCGAAGGCATTGTGCGCTAAGGAGATCGTGAATCGGCGGAATTAATCGGGGCCGGCACAGTTTGGAGATAGTTTGGTCGAATTCATTTCATCCGGTACATTCGGCCGTGGCGAACGTATTTGAATTTATTTAGCCGGAAACTCGTAGCAGGAAGTTGAAAACGCGGCGGCCGGAATAATGCTGACGTCCACTGCACTCTTGATTTTTCTTGATTTTCTTTGTCAAACAGGACTACGTCGAATCATACATGAAATAGTAATTTCTTTTTTCTAATGAAAGAGATTTCTATAGCACGCTGCGCAAATCATGTGCCGATCGTTCAATTCCAAACGTAAAGAGCAAGATTTTTGTCAAAAATACAGAGATTGTAATGGATATTCGACGTTTGATCGAAAAACAGGTTTAATTCGTGCGCTTACTACATACATATACCGATTTTAAGATATCGTTACGTAAGCTTCTCACAAGTTAAATAACTCCAAATTAACTGCGCTTTTCGTAAGCTTCCCAATTTCGTTATCCGAATACGTGATTAATAATTGACAAGATGATACAATTGAACGGAAATTTCACGAAAATTCTTAACAAATTGCAGCATTCGATACATTTTTCCGTACATTTTCGATGTATGGAATGAACTAACGTGGCCTTTGGTAGCTCGTATATCAAATATTCATTTCTTATGTGTTCGTCTATCTGTTCTCAAACGTTCTTTACATTACAAAGTCCTATTATTGCCACGATATTAATAAAGAAGACAAAGCGCATTGATTTCTTTATTCCGACTCATGATACGTACAAGGAAACCAATCTGCGTAAGTGGTTGCACACATCAATGGTTCGAAGTAAGCCGTAATCGAGAATCGCGATGGAAACGGAAGATCGTACAAGATCTATGCCTCGTCCGAGGCACACGACGTTGATCATAGCTGAGAAATCCATCGAGGCGTCCCGTAAATCCGGTATCGCGGTATTCTCGAGCCTCGGGGCTTTCCACGTCATCCTAATATTCCAACATTCCTACTCTCGTCCTGCGTATAGACAAGTTTCCCAAGTTTCCCCGTGTGGACGTCGAACCGAACTCCAACGATTCCCCAGTGAACTTGTCAAATGATTGTCCTTATAATATTCGTGACGATGAGCGCGACGAATGGATACACGGAATTTAGATTATTCGAACGTCATTTTAAATAATACCAAATGGAATATCGAACATAATCACTATATATAAAATTGATTAGATGCATTAAATAAAATTATTCGTCCTCGGTTTAATTGCCAATTAAAACTGATAGTTATTTATTAATAGTTGTATTTTAAACACGATGGATATTTTTGAAGATGTATATCGATTAATTTGATCTTAATAGTTAAAGCCACCGTACTAGATGATATTGTTTATTAACAATATAAATATATATATATGTCGAGTTTATTCAAACTTCACAAAATTTTACTTTAAAATTAAAGTATATTAATATTAATCGTTTAAATCGTATGATGCTTGCATCGAGTATGCATTTTTCTTTCATTCATCAGTGCAATTCATGTGTAAAAATGTACAACGTGAGATTAAATTGAATTATGTATGGAAACAAGGATGTCTATATTCTACCTAGTTATACAATGGCGAAATCAACGTGAACGTCATCGCAACTTGCTTATGTGATTGAAAATCAACGATGTTTTACGATAACTTTGGCGTTTCAGTCGTTGCGACTTCATTAAAAATTTAATTGAAATTTCTCGTTTTTGATTCGTTGTCATTAAAATGCAACGCAACGACTACCGTAACGCTTGTAATTATCTCTCGTTTCGTTAAATATGTATATCACGATTATATTTAACAAATATATACGATTAATAAAACAGTTCGTGTTCAACATCTGTTTGTCCAATAAACATGAGTGTAAGATTAAAACATTTAATCGGCATAATCAAATGTAATGGTCTAGATTAATCGTTAATAAATTATCATACAAATCTATAGGATAAAGAATTAATATCAAAACTGACACGTAAAAGAAAAACCAAAGTTTATCTATTAAAGATCATGTAACCTTTTTTTTAAGTTTTGCAATTGAAAAATTACTATCACGGGAAAGTATTAAGTTTATTTAATATTACTGCTAAAAAAATTACTTGAATTATTATACTCTACTCGTAGTACAACAAGCATAAAGGAGGACACGTAAGAACAAAACGCACATAAATATTCTATTCCTATTTTCATTCTTCTCTTCGATCGATTAACAAAAATTCGAAAAAATTAGTCGATGGTAGCATGAAATTATCTGCAGCCCGTGTTCGTTTCGTACAAAGTGTTGTAGGATCCACAAAAGGTATAAAAAGAAGCGTTCGCGCTAAATAAAGGCACGAAGAAAGTTTTTACCTTAGAACCACACAGTTCCGGAGTGTTGTAAAGAAAACGATGGCCTCCCGCAAGCTAGACCTTATCAAAGGCTCTGCAGCGATTAATTTATCGCGTCTCTCTCCACTTTCGGTATAAAAGCTAATTTAATTTCCATATTTGCATCCGCCTACAAGTATTCGCAGCTTCCATAAATATTCTTATTGGACAGTAAAAAGTATCATTACCGGGTCTTCTTGAACGGTGTTACTGACATTAAAAAGGAAGAAAATACGTATTCTATTTGGCATTTATAATTCATTTTTCCTGCAGACATTCGTCTTTTATGTAATCGAATGACCATTTTCTGATTCTTCAGACAGACGATGTATGAATTTTTAGTTTTCACGAATCTTACGTTTTCTGTTAATTTTTCGGTTTCGACGGAGTTACGAAATTACTTGTTCAGTTCGCTCGATTTCAACCGTATTGTTTTTTTTTTATTTCAACCAAACGAACATCGAGTACACCGTTTTTAAGTAGTTTCACCTACTTTTTCCAATGGATGGTTCGCTTTAATTGTTGAAGGGGATGAACAATACTGTGGCGTAATGAACGATACAGATGCTCACTCGAGGTTGTACACCTTCGACGTTGAGTTCTTCCTGGAAGTAATTGCACTGAATGTTCGACGCTGAGTCAACTTCTGTGTTCTCTGTACGATGCACAACAATTGGAGAAAATACTCGCAATTAAATTTCGGTGAATTCGGAACAAAGTAACTTTAAACGTCAACGTGCTTTCTCGTATGACGTACGAACATATTCCTTTTTCCTAGAAATCTCTTATATTCAAGGATCTTAGTTCATCTTAGATCAACGATAGATTCACACATCCTATAAAAAAATTTCTCCTTTTTTTTCTTATGCTTTTAACCTCGCGTTGATTGCAAGATCATTAGAGGAACATGTTGAGTTTGGCTAGGGCTTATTTTTGAGAATAAAATTTCGTTGACAAATGTTTCGTTCTCCGCGATAGCATAGTGAAGCGATAAAAATATAACAATTGTACCCATTTCCACAAACTAGACTTCAATATGCTTAAAATACCTGAACATGCATGATCTTCCCTAATCCTTTTTTCACGTCCTTGTTCCACGAGGCCCGAGGCGAAGAATTTGTTTCGTCCTTTCGTGCCACGCTGCTGAGTGCGTCCTCTGTTTATTTTCAAGTTTCCGGGATGCAGAAAGGAATACGGTGGCTTAGAGGAACGGAGCTATTTCGAAGATACTTTCCGGCACGCACGAACCTCGTAAATCCGTGAAATCCAAGGGCGAGCGGCAGAATTAATAATAAAAGGGGTGGCGGGTGGCCGGTCGAAAAATTCGTCGCTTCACCAAGCACGTACACGGGTTTCACGATGAAAATCTAGTCACGTGAAAGTACACTGACGCTACCGTTCAAAATTATCTCAACACTTTCTTATTTCTGGCAAAATATGATTTAAGTACGAAATTACCGAATTACAATAATTTTACTCTTTATAATCGCTACAGTTACACGCGAAATTCTCTGAAGTCGAGCTGAAGAAATTCATCTTCTATGAAATTGTTCATTCTACCTACATTATTCATTCATTCATTCATTCATTATTCATTCGTTCATTCATTAGTAAGCTGCGAATTTTTAAGCATTTTTGTATTTTTATGAACATAATTAATGAAATGAAACCTATGTAAATAGAAATTTATTTCATCTACTATTTAACCTATGACTCTTTATGAATATAAATACTATGTGTGTTATACAAAATATTTTGAGATTTCATTATCACTGTAATGAGATATAAATATCATGATCGTATTAGTAAAATTTGAAACGAATCTAAGAACGTAGGTAGATGTTAGAAGATATTTATTGCAAACATACGTTTCGTTCTGTTACACTCATAAAAACTCTAATATCCTTAATAGATGCACCTTGGTATGTTACCAACGAAACGATACATCGCGAGTTCAAGATACCCACAGTCAAAGAAGAAATATCCAAATTCAGTAATAGATATAACATAAGAGTTAACAACCACAAAAACCCACTAGTTACTCAATTAGTTGACACGACGGATTAGATCCGCAGACTAAAAAGACATTACCCTTTTTTAGATTTAAGCATTAGATTCAACTAGAATCAAACACACGATAAACACTTACTAAACACGACATAGTACCACGCCAGAAATATTTACTTATAATTCTCAATGAGAATTGATTGTAAAATTCGTGCAAATAAAACAAAAACACATAAAACCATTATCACCGTTAGTTCAGACAATATATAAAGCAATTTTATAAAATCCAATAGATACACCCGTAAATCCAATGTACCATTTTTTGTGTTCTGATAAAATAATATACATAAGCTTGTTTTATTTCTTTCTCAATAATATCATATTTATGCAACTTTTATCCATTATTTTACTGTTTAGTTTAGTCCCGAGTATATTTAAACTATATACATTGTATCAATTCTTGTAATAAATCGCGTTTTACAAAAAATAGTAAAATAGCGAGAGGAATGTGTTGCCTGAATGTTTGAGTAAATAATTTATTCAGCAAACGAATTTTCAACAATAAACGATAAAACTTAAATGCTTTTGTTATCGGGTACTCGTACGTTTAAACACAATACCCTATTGAAACTTTACTATTTATGTGAATAAACGAGAAAAAAATGAAAGAAACTCGAAATATTGGATATGGAGTACACACGTAGAAAAGAAAATACATTGGATGTGAGGTGGTTTATTATACGTGTTGGTTTATTTAGTAAAAAGACGAATGATAAAATTGTAATAGTCAGTGTATATTAAAATCGCTCTAAGTACAAGTACAGAGGCAGTGTATGCTTGTCGTATTCGTCGCTCGTTCAATGCTACTGTTCAACTATACGCTCGCCATTCGACTAAGGACGGTAGAACAAAATGTGACTCGCTATAATAACTCACTATACAGACTCTGCTAGAGAGCACGTTCGTTTATTTTTATCGACCGGTGTTGTTACAAAAAGTTCAAATGTAACTCCGGTTGACGATTACAAATAACAGCGGTAATATTTTTCCCGGAGTTTGTTTACCTTCGAACCTAGCAAACCAAAACAACGTCGGTATTCCAAGGCACAATAATACGTGTGCCGCTACAGATGTATATCAATAAAACACACAAAAAAATTGTAATAGCATCATTGTAAAAGAAATTATGCAGCATTCAATTTCATTGGTGTATTTTATTGGCAACATTGAATTATAGGATTGAACCGATTTTTCTGTCTATTGGAAGAGAACAAATTTTTCATGCTATCTCGTACGACACGCATGAAATGTTTGGATATTACTATACGTATATAGCATATATCCAAGATTAAAGAAAAATTCACCTACCAAAAACGTATTCCTATGCTGCGTTGGTGCACGCCAAAACAAGAACGTGCAGAAAAGATATGAAAGTTTTAAGCTCGACGAGACAGGTACGGCTCGTGGGATATCCGGTCCCTGGCGGTTTCTGCTTTGCTTTTACCAACATTCGTCTTTTCCCCTTCCTTTTGCTTAGGAGAAAATGATTTTTCGTGCTTAAAAAACGTACGACACGTTATCTTCGTTTATATTCAAAATAAGAAATTTTATCTCCAACTTCGTATATTATCTTTATATACAGAGGTAGAAGTCTTTTGGCTTGAATTCTTAATACTTTAATCTTGTAATTACTTGTAAATAGATGTATAATTTACTCGAGCAATAGGAACCAATTCTATTATTAGTGTAAACGTATTCAACCATGTGAATTTTGAGGCTTTCACAGCTTGAATCGTTCGAATTATTAATCGAGGCTTTAGAGCTTAAGCCGCGTGCGATTCTCGTATTTTAACGTTTCGCCAGCTGCAATTGCAATTGCAATTAACTTCCAGGACAAACGAACATGGCTTAAATCCGTAAACCTCGATTAATAGTTGGAATTTAGGAATTTTTCCCTACTATGTATGAATAATTTTATCTACCGGGTTTCAAATAATAAATCTTTTTTTATACATGCTTACAATACGAATTTCAATTTGTGCTCAATTAAATGAACTGTCACAGGTTCAATCCATTTATTTGAACGTAATTTTCTATTGTATAAATTATTCCTATTACGTGAAAAACGAATTACCTATACGCAGAATATAATATGCGATCGTAATATGCAATTATAACGTGCAGAAAGTATATAAAGTATTCAAAGTATAGTAGTCTTCATAATACTTAGCAAGCAAGATAAATCTCCACTTAAATTTCATTTATTAATTGCGTCTACAAAAATACAAATCTCCACAAAAACCTACAGTCAAGTAACAAAATTTTAAAACGCCTTATTCTACTAGGTTGTCCGAAAAGTGTCTTTCTTTTACAGACACGTCTTCCACAACGATGCATCTTTAAACAAACATGAAACCTAATCTGTCGAACGTTGTGATCTTTATTTTGATATCGATTATTGATTATTTTGATATATTCGATACAATAATATAAAACAGAAAATGTTGTGCCTCCATCATTTTCTTATAAAACGAAAGAAACTTCTCGGACGACCTAATACCTACAACACGTACAATATATTCGTTAAATGTCTCTAAATTTTCGAGTACTTTCACGAGCCCGTGTACCGTCGTGAGTTTCCACTATTTCTTTCGCGGTGAATTCAATAACACACGTGATAGGAAAACCACGCGGAATTGGCGGTTGCCAATACGCGCGAAATTTCAAACCGCGCAGCAGCGGTCAATCGAACGACCGAATTAATTGCCGGCTGGTTAATTGCTCGCGAGCAGTTAGTCACGAGGGATGGCGGTAGATTCAAGTATCACATGGGTCGATCAGAATCCATTAAACGTCACCCAGACTCGGATCGAGTGAATAATTCAGCAGACACAGGGAGAGAAGTCCTTACTCGCAGTCGATTACGAAGAACCAAAGACTGGTTCTTTGTACGACCGAACGCGATGTTCGAAATTCATTTTTATAATCCATCCGAGAGTCGTTTAATTACCGATGTTCCACGTTGTTAATTAAAATTATCGATTTCGCTTGTTCCTTTCTTGCAAAAGATAATTAAAGCTTCGATAATTTGGCCGTGAAGTGCATTCGTTTAAGAGTTCCGCGCAGATCTTGATTGGCTGGTCGAAAGATTGACTTTATATTCTTTTATGGAACGAGATTGTTCACGTCGGTGGAAACTTTGTGTATTATATTTTTATTATGTTGTGCACTTAATCCCGATAAATTGGATATGTGAATCCTGAAGGACGGTAGAACAAAATGGCACAAAAAATAAAATTGGTCGAAGAAAATAAAATTTTAAGGATTTCACTTTTTCTGTTAAAAAAAAAGACTTATTTACTGGGATAAAAATATATTGCTAATATAATGAAAATATATTCTGTAAAATGCACGAAATGCAAAATATAATATCCGACGTAATATTTACCAAGTGAAACAAGTCTCTATCTAGATTTCATTTTTTCCATTGGGTTTATAAAGATATAAATTTGCACGCGAAAAGTATCTTGAATTAACATAGATCACAAATGAAAAAATTGAAATTTCGGGCAAAGTCTGGCAATTTTGCGGTAACCCCTTATTAGATTTTACAAGTATACCAGGGAAATAGGATACTGAACTACTCAAGTATCATTAAGACGCATGAGAGTGCAGGCTAGTGGTGCTTGCGAACACGGCCGATGGGTGAATAGATTATTGAATAAGAAGTGCTTGCTCGAGGAGCGTCGATTCAGGAGTCGATACAGCTTCCTCGGAAAAGGATTATAGAAGGACGAGTCAGCCCTTTGATCTTCAAGTGCATCGTCAAAAAGAACCGTGTTTCAGCCTTCATTTTGACCAATAGAGATCATGGTTCCAAGTGGGCTGCTAAATTTTTCTCTGCTCTCCTTCTAGTTCTTCTTCTAGTTCTAGAAAGTCTCGAGTTCGTATCTAGCTTTTTGCCTTTCACGGTCGCGTTATTTCAAAGCAAAATTCTCGAACTCTCGATTATATTATACGTAATATCGTAGACAATTTTTCCATCCTGTGAAATTGTGTATTTTAAAATGTTTAAAATAAGTATCAACGTTATTACTGTTCATAACGTTCATACTGTTGTTACGCTGCAGATATTCGCGTATTTATATGAAACTTCAGTGTGCAAAAATACGCAGAATGAATACAACAATACATCAATCTTCTTGGTATTTATTTTCACGAAAAATTAATTCCACATTATTGAACTTTTTCCTGTAAAATAAAATAAAAATCGATTTTCGAATAAATATTGATCTAAAATCCATTTTCTTCCTGAAACTTCAAATATAATAACTTTAAATTAATCCTGTTTTAAAACCCAGCGACGTTATACAAAATTCTACCGAATCGAAAATATCAGAGCTTAAAACTCGAAAATGAAAGTCATATCGGTGGTTAAAGTAGAAAATAGATGGCGATGAATTTTAAATGATTAGGAACCAAAAGCGTCAGATGTAATGGGCAAAAACGATCTACGGTTTTTCGTCAAAATTCATAGAATCTACGTTTGTTTGACGAGGATATTGAAGGAGCATCATATTGCTATTTTGAGAACAGTTGCCAATATTCCGATATCTGGGTAACTCGTCGGATGGCGGGCTGAATTTCTATCTGGCAAATATTTATCTCGATCCTTTACGTTGGAATATTTCATGGACGCTGCTTGATTGTAAGCACATCGATCCATCGAATGTAAACATTCATAACGAGGAATCTGATCGCACAAAGTGGAAGATCAGCGTGTGCTTTCGTTATTCGTAATAAATTGAAGTTGATGAAACATTATATATAGGTCAGTTTCTTGGAAATTAAATATTAAATTGATTAGTTACCTGGAAATTAAAATATATACGTTCGTACAGATATTAACATTTATTATTTCTTTGCTCTTGGTATCGCGTGTATTTTATTTTTACATTTATAAATTACACATCAATGCATTTACTTTAATTTAATGTCATATCTTGCTTTTTAGGATGAAAAATATTTTTGTATGACGATTAATCCATAGAACGGAGTTGGACCAAAAGTCTTTTCATATTTTCAATTATGATGAATTTTGGTAGAAATGGGAAAAAAGAAAGAAGACAGGGAGCAATTCTAAAAATTGTCCATTCAAATATGTAACCAGATGAGATTTGGTTCATTTAAAGTAGAATTTGAGAAACGAAAGAGTTTAGGTTTCACTGTTCCAAGTATATCAATTTCTAGAAAAAATGAACCTGGTTTAGTCTGGTTCCTAAATACAAAATTAATACGAATACAATTAAAAAGACACAATTTTACTCATATCTATCTCTTTTTTCTCTTTGTTTCAGGTGAGTAAAACGTAACCTCCCTCATTAAAGGTGAACGCAGTACTCCTAGATGTAAGTTCGTTTTTAAACTATTGTTGAAAAATGTTTTCTATTTTCTATTAGATGTTTTCACATTTTACTTTGAAAATATCGATTTCTTTATGAACACATAGCGAGTTAGGATTCTAGAATCCGAAAGTTTTAACGCGGCAAAAGACTATATCTAAATTTAGGCTAGATAAATCTGTTGCCTTTTCTACCAGATTAATACGAACTTACGAACGTACGAGAACTACCTGTACAAACAAATATAGTTAGACTCATACTAATGGCATTATACGGTTGGAAATAGAGTCAGGCAACTGGCAGTAGGTGACACAAAATTCAAACTGAAAATTAGAGTTTAACAACCATCTTGGAGCAAAGTTCGCGAGTCAGAATCCTGCACGTGAACGCAAACAGTCGAAGTGCACTTAATCACCGCTTAACATCTTCTGTGTGATGCATATCTCGCCGACACAGAAACAGAACGCATCGCTATGCTTGTGGCACAGTTGTAGTAAGACGGCAGTAAGAACGATATAGCTGACAGTGTCGAAAGATGGTGGGATGCCATAAAGGGATGCGCCTTTGAGTTGACTGCCTCAACAGCCGCGTCGAGTCTGATGTCATGATGACCTAGGCCCCCTGGGTACCGCTTTGAAGCCGGGTCATTATAATCAACTCGAGTGCGACTTAGTTAACGACATCAAACCTCGGTGTTTCGATGGTCTTCGTGAACCTCGAGGTGCGAATACCGGGTGTTCTAGTGGTATCGCAACGTGTTAGATTTATCGTGACGATAAAAAGTTGCCTGACGTGTATCGGGGTTTTTCTGTTAAAAAAATATATACGTACATATTGGGACGTACTGATTGCAAAACTTTTCTGGGCAAAGAAACTCGAAACAAACTTTTTTTTTGAAATTACACGGGAGATGTTACGTGGAGTGGTTTCGAAATTGGCATAAAGCTCTTGCAGATTGTTTCGGTCGCGTTGTAGCTGTATACTTGATGTTTCAATCTTTGGGATTATTTGCATCTTTGAAATTTATATTCCTTAGTCTGGGAACGCTGGTGCAGGTATTGTAAATTATGAGAAGGTGTAAAAATTATGCTTTAAGATCATAGAAATTGATAATTGATGATTCAAAGGCACTCTCGAAGATTTAACTGCTTCAAGTACGATTAAGTTAAAATATCATTTAATATCATTCGAATCTCTATATACAAGAAATAGATTTATATTATCTTAAAGTCACAATATGTTTTACTTGTGGTATTTTACGTCGAAACATATGCCTGACGTATGAAATAGATTTTTAACACTAAAGAGTCAAAAGCTGATAAAAGAGGAGTCATGAATTGACCAATCTACGTACCGATCCAAAGCTGATAGCAAACAAATCATTCGGCACCGTATATCGCATTCCTCACAAATCAACATCTGCGTACTTCATGGAAACCAACAGTCTCATTCATCAAACCCATCTTTCCGCCTCATCAGTGAATAAATTGATCCCCGTGTCGTGTTTACACTCGCATCAGCCACGATACAAGCCAGAATTCTCTGCTCGAATCACCGTATCACTACCGCGAAAACCATTAACACCGATACCGATGGTTATCACTCTCCTTGACGTGGTCGTCAAAGCGGCCATTGTAAGCATAGCGGAAGTGCACGATGCCCAGTAAATCGTCGTTCAAAACGATCGTCGACCGGGATTGATCGAGAACTCAGGTCGTACAACTTCCAACACAGGCTTCCGCGTTACTTCGTGGCGTATAATGACGAAACATCAGCCTCTGCTCTGGCCAAAGAGCAGCTAGTGTCGGAATTCCTTCTTGTCATCGATATACGAGGAGTTCCTCAAACATAACGTCACACCATGCGAACATATTTTCCAATGGAATGATATAAGTCCTGATAGAGTACTGTTCGCCTGACTGTTCAGTGAAAGAACTAAACTGTGTTCGCTAAATGAACGAAACACGATCAACAAAGATGTGCGTTCACCTATTTTATAACTTGATCGTACAATGATTGAAATTTACTATAAAAAATTTATATGAATATATTATACATGTTATATGAAACTTGTTGAAATTTCAGTAGCGCTGTAATGAGATACGACTAATAATTGTATTAGTTACATCGATCAAATTTGAAACCACTCTGAAAATGTATTATATATTAACTCTAAATTTATGTTCAGTAAAAAATGATTATATTACTGTTAAAACATTAACGTTCTCATTGCAAGATGAGTTTTTATTTTTTATTCTTTTTTCTAATGGAATTCAACAGCAAGACCAGGCTGAGAAATTTGAATATTTATTAGAAAAAAGCTTGCTATTATTGTACAAAAGACGGAGGTGACAATTAAATGTCGCTAAATAAATGTAAAAGATAACGACGCTAAACGATTCGTTGATTATTTGGAAGCAACGTAAGAAACACGAAGTTCTTTGACAAATTTTTATTGTGAGACCGGAAATTCACAATACATTTGTTGCGAATCGCGATGAAAGGCTGCGTGTACTTCGGTATTCATCTTCCCAAGCATTCTGATGGTTCGGCTCGATGATTCTAAATAATGGCTGCCTTACCAGCGCGGTCTGCAATTTCCTGACGACCCCGTAATCTATATGCTATTGTAACAATGCCAAAAAAAGGCAAAATTGCGGAGCTCACCGTCTCTTTCGTGAATCGATTTTAGAGAAGAAACCGTGCTTTCAATGCGTGAACTTTGCTTCCCTTTGACACAAATATTATAGTGCACTTGGAATACAAAAGTGCAAACGTAATAGTCTGTTCGATGATATGAAATACGTACGTCATTTACGTTTATATGAAACTTTCCATGGGCAAATAATTTATATACATTGGCTTACGAAAAGATTTGAACACTTACCAGACAGAACTCTTAAGTATATGTAACATTCTTTTGAAAATTCATTAACACTGCTATAAGGCGCGATTATTTTTCATCCGACATATTAGTAAAATTTGAAACCAATCTGAAAATTTGTGTATTGGATTATTCGAAAAGTTCGGTACATTGTTATTTTGAATTTTTTATAACGAGAAACATTTCTTAAAGAACATGATCATTTCTAACGTAATACAAGGAAACTGCTATCTCGCCATTGGTGGTTATCTTTCTCAACTTTCATCGGCCATATTTCCATAACGCATTTAGTAGAACGACGTATTTAACAAGAAAGAACATTTTAAACAAACTCTCGTCTCGTATTCCTGGTTATCTTCTGCATCGTAACACGTCCGCTTCCATGTAATCTGTTACAAAGTTTGATCGTAATAGCTGCAAAACCGCCTGTAAAACGTTGCAAATCGAAGCCACGGCAAAGAAGCCGGGTGTATTGTATTTCCACGCAATACGCCCTATTAAATACCGAAATACGCACCGTAACAAGTGCCATTATCCGTTTTACGTCTTATTTTACCGAGCGCGCTTTTATTACCTAGCTGCACCAAGCAAGCCTAGAGAAAAAGAATTTATTATCACCAGTCGTTTTTATTACATCACGCTTTAGTACCGCCTACGGAAAAAGATATAATTACCTGGTTTATATGCCATTTTCTGGTACCAGTCTACCCGAATAGCTGTACGTATGTGCATATGGTTCACTATGTGCAGTATACATACATTTACAGTCAGTTACAAAACTCTACATACACCTATAGAAGTTTGTATATCTAACTGACTAAAAAGACTAAAAATTTGACTTGTGTACTTTGTAAAAAGTCCTGTTAAAAAGTCCTGTTTCCTGTTAAAAAATTATTGTTAGTTACGTATCGATACAATTATTATTAATACGCTTCGAGATATAATTTAAAAGATTAGACGTTTAATTCACAAAAATCTTGGAATAAAATTACATCGTACGTTTTATATGAAACTTTTTTAACTAACAAAGTACCTGTCTATTATACTGCTGGCAAACAATGAATGTCTTTCACCTAAGTTGATGTATTAGTTCGTTGTTCCCATTAGCAGATTGCTGACGATAAGCAATCTTCGTTCCTACTACTACCCACCTATTCCAGGCCACTAACTAAGCAAACAATGCCAACTAATTAAGAATTCGACATCGATGCAATACAAATTGTTCGACGAAATGGCTTGAGAAACGTGAGGTTCCTCCTAGTAGTCTCGATCTCTCGAACAAATTGAACATTGCGGTACAGCATATTCGTCAACTTCTGGTTTCTCATAAAATGTACAAGATGTTTCTTCCATTTTGAATTCCTTAATCTTATTTACCTTTATCGATACAAAAGATCGTGTCAGAAGAAAATTGCTTGTTTCTGAACGATTCGTGGTGTTTGATGCTCATTTTTCTAAGTTATCGTACGATAAATGTTACAAGATTAAAATTAAAAAATATGTCATTTAAATTAACTGTTATCAGGTATCACTTTGTCAATGTAATTGTCCACTTTAGATAACATTAATCGAAGTAGTTTTTTCAACATTATAAAAGAATGTTCCTGTTTGGATTGTATCTAGAAAATGAGTAATTCGGAGTAATTAAGCAGTTCCATAAGATTTGACATTTACCAACGATATATTTTCTGTTAAATACATATTGGTTTATAAAACTGAATTTTATCAAAAGAGAGAACAAAACATTAATATAATTTTCTTTAAGAAATTTAATTTTCGAAATAACTTTATAATTAAAATTTACATTGCTAAAACTAACGAAAATATCTGTAATCGTCGTTTGTTATTCTATGGCAGTTTCATTCAAACAAGATAGGAATCCCTACGATTGAAATTATAAAACGGGAAATTCTTTTGTCTAGCATTTCGAGAAACTAACCCAGACTAGTTTATTAAAAGCACTCGTTTCTGAATAATTTCGCTCTGTTTTTTCAGTTCTCTTCTTTCTCTAGAATGTCCCTTATTGCTTCTACGGTCCTATCGTCGCGGTCTTCCACGATATTGCTTGACGAATGTTCGATAAATTAATTCTCTTCAGCCAGAAGAGAAGCACAGAAAGATCGGACTTGAATCGAAAGAGAGTTGGTCGGAAGCGTCTCGATGAAACGGCCGAGATGTTTTCCCATTCGTTCTGGCGGCCGAACGTGCTTACCTACAAGGAAAATATTATATCGCCGTCACGATATCTTGAATCGACGAAGAAGAGGTAGAACGAAGACGAGTAGGGTGGAAGTTCCAGCAACAAATAATTCCTTGATTTGTGCTCACCTATGTAAGAATGTTATTTACGATGTCGTAAATTACGGCGATTCGTTCCGGCAGGCAACTAGGAGAAACGCAACGTCCAGATTAATATAGAACGATTGAATGGAACGATCGAACAAACCGTATTGGATCGCATTCAATCGGATCGCGCGCAGGACGATTGAAAACTGAATATTAATGCATCGCTCTGCTTTATCGAGCAGAAATATTTTCTCCGCCCCTCTTCTTTTTTCTTCTTTTTCTTCGTGCTCGTGTACTTACGTACGTGTCGTGTACCACGACGAAAAATGATGCTCTGTCCTGTCGTGGCGACTCTCACGACGCGCAGAATATATTTTCCTCCTCTTTTATTTTTGGCTTACTTCGCTTCGTGAGGATTTAGTGCGGATTCGAGAGTGAATTGTGAGAAGCATCGACTACGTCCCTTTATGGCATTGTCTGCAGCTTGTGATAACGCTGTATGGGAATTTTTGATAGATAGCTTCAATGCCCGGGACCTTATTAATATTTATCGACTACGGAAGAACAATAATTTTTATAAAATGGCTTTCCTTCAAAGGCACCTTTGTTGATAGTAACTTGGTTGATGCAGATATTATCTCGCGAGTCGCTTATTTAGAGTTATTTTCAAAATTTACATTTAAACTTGCTTACAGTGAAATTGTGAAACTTTTACGATTAATACTTTTTCGGATATGAGATGTTTGTGGGAAATTTTCAAATGAACATCCTGCATACGTCTGTTTATATAGAGATGAAATGTTCAGAACGTTCATATCGACGACGTAATACAAGTTGAATGAGACCGACGAGGACTGCGCTGTTCTGTGTAATTAATTATCAAAAATTCTTTTCCAATCTCTTCGAATAAATGCAACATTTAAGGTACACAGCTCAGATCTTTCAAAGAATTGTTTAAAAGCTTCTTAAAAAATCTTTAATTTGCGAAACTTGATTTTATTTCTTAATTCGTATCGCATGTCTAACGCATAGATAATATTTCGTGTCAGATATAACTTCTCATACAATGTGCTTGTTGCGAATGTTCCACGAAAATGCGATCGAATGGAATGTGAAGTGGAATAAAACCGGTAAACGTAAGCTTCATAGGTTCTTTTAGTAAAGTACGTTTATTCTTTTTGGCGAGATGAAAAATAGGATCGAAGCAAGGGAAGAAAACACACGCGGAACAAAGATGAGTGACAAAGGACCCAACAAACTTCGAATTGAAATTGCAAACACATTTACTCTATACGTTTACTCGTAGCACCGGTTGCGTAATTCAAAACCCAAATCTGAACAATGGAAAGCTGTTTAAATGAAATCGTTTCCCAGTGGCCGTAGTAAATTTGTAATAAGAGTCATCATTATGCCCGCGATTCCTTTTTTCGTGCAGGCGACAGCTCTTTTTCACAATTCCTATTGTATAAATGTTGCTACGGTTGATTTCGATTAAAACACGGACATTTTCAATTCCTCTAACCTTTTGTTTTATCTTGATAACGTCGAATTCTTTTTATTTTTGTTCTAATGAAAAATTTCACAGTTTTAATTTAAAAAATGGAAATTGAATGAAAAGAAACTGTGTGTTACAAAAATTTTACCTTCCTAATAAAGACATAATATGAATGAAAAGATGTCCATTCGTATCTTCTATTTTCTATCTTTCTAACAAATTTGTTGCTTTGCAACGGAAAGAAGAATACAGAATTTGGGTTAGAAAATAATGAATTTATTTTTATGGTAATCAAAGTATAATTCAAAGATGAATTCAGCGATTGATATTAGTTTTCTACGTAATACTTATTCGATCAATCTAGGACAGACAAATCATTCAGGATACACAACAAAGAACACGTAGCAATTACAAATATTTCTCAATTTCGTAGGATAATTATATCACGCACGATGTTATTCTAACTTTACAAAAAACGTGCACAGGGTATCGCATATTATCAAAGAATAAATTACATTATATCGTTCCATCTGTCTGTACACATACTCGATACCTCGGAAATTCCAATGAGACGGTAATCATATTAGTTTGGTATTCATACGAGACAAAAAAAAAATGCATTTCGCATTCCATGCTATTTTCAGGCCGATCAATCGATCTCTTGACAAACAAACGTTTCAAAAGAGAAAAGATAGAAAAAATATAGGTAGAGGGGTAGTAAAAGCTGGTCAAACATTTTACCGTAGCTTCCACCATTTCCTCGAATTCGGGCGCCTATATTTTTTCGTGCCGGTCAGCATCCTCTGCACCTGTCCTATAGACGATTTCGGCTTTTCATCGAAAGTCGCGTGACCCGTGAGGCTTTTTTCGCGTAGCTTGGCGGAAAAGAGAGCGCGGGGTCACGCACGAGAGCAGTCTCTCTGATCTCCGGTGAAATCAAGGCTCGTCGATCAAAGCTCGTCCTACATAACGCCGGCGAAGACCAAATTTTCAGTTTCGCGGACAAAAGGAGTCATCGACGTTGAAAATCGAAATAGATCAAAGTTATTGCCGGTCACTGTCTGCTTTTTTCATTGTTTCCTCCCTCCTTCTCCCTTTTCTTTGTTTTTTTTGTGTGTTCCCCTTCTCTTTCACATTCGATTCGCTGATCTCGCTTTGTCGATGAAAGTTCGCTCGTCCAGAATCCCGCACGAATTTTTGCTCCGTGATATCGTCGAATGCTTGTTAAAGGTTAAAGTCCATTTAATTTGATGAAATTTTTGCTTACCGTGAATCGATCGGTTATGCTCGGCAACAACCGAAGCAAGAGAATTTAGAAATTTCTTGACTTTGTATCTGTGCCTGACATTTACAATGAGAATTTTATCTCTTGTTATTCTACGATTTAAAAAGAAACACGATTTGTCTCCTCCTTGGTAGTTTCGCTGTAAATGTGCATAAAAGTCGCAAGATATTTATGAAATAATTGGAATACAGGTCGAATAATCATCTTGAACACATGACGTAATGAATAATTGTAGATCGCTTTTCGTAACTCGTACACAACGACGTAAACAGAGACCGTGTTGAAAATAAATCTGAAAAGACAGAAAATACGATTTTGATAATCACTATCGACCATGATCGCGAGCTTCTATTCCTGTCAAGGTTTGAATCGACGACTGGCATCGCGTTTCTCTGCGATTTTTCATTCCGTGACCCAAGTGGCGTCATTAAATCGAAATACGCGAAATGTACGTCTCAAATATAGAGCGAATACATCTCGCACGGATATCGATTGACCTTTTTTCCCAAAATATCCCGTGCACCGTTACTAGACGCAGTTACGAATGGACAGAGATCAAAGTTAATCTTGCGCCGTAGTTCTACGACTACGACCCACTTCTCTTCCAAGTTCGTTTCGTTCTCCGTTTAGGTTCTACTTCCCTGCAATACCTTTACGACTTACGATTTCTTCGCGCTCTATGCTTTCCAGAATTTTCTGATCAAGATAATTATCAGGTTTTGTTTATTTGTATTCCTCTTAGAAAACATCTGTTTGATGTTAGAAACCTGAAACTTGTAACTTTGAAACAATGTAACGTCGATGTAAGCTAAATAAGCATCCGGATACCTCGAAGGAAATTAATACAAGATCGTAAACTGGAGATTTTAAGTCTATAACTTTTGAATTTCTAATAAAAATTGTAAAAAATACCTTCACAATCGACGTAAAACAACGAAGTTATATAATAATTCGAAAAATCTATTTCTCAGTACAACGATGAAACTTCCCTTTCTTTTGATTTTATTCCACACGATGGACAACACGATATATGTAGTTTTTAGTCTAAATATGTAATTTAAATAACTATAGTAACAGTAATAACCACGCAGAACACGTTCAGCGCATATCGAACTTCATCTTCGCCAAAACGAGTTACGCCGAGTCTTTCGTGACAATATGCGCAATTTATCTTCGTTAATGCAATTTCCAACTAAAGGAGCGATATTTCGCCGTTTCATTGCTTTCTAAATTTTATCAAGCACGCCACAAAATTAAGGAGACTCCGCGATATAATCGAAGGTTCGCTTTTAAATGTTGACGAGCAACGACGATCTATAAATTCCGTGGAAGTGGGCTGCAGTGAAATAAACAATTTAAAAGCAGCCTTAGGCGATACTACTTCAACGTGCGCATTCGCAGTACCAAAATAGACGAGTAGTACAATGGTTCCCGAAGGAGTGCGCGACTGCACCTCGTAGCACGTTTTCCAGAATTTATGGTAACGTTTGCAATCGTAATGCTTAAAACAGTGGCACGAAACGAACAATTTAATACGCGAACTTGTCGAGTAACAACAACAACCCAGTGCACTTTCGACGATAGATAACGATGAATTGGGTTGGTGAAACATTTACAATACTCTACTCGAGATCGCTTGATCTATGACGATCCACTTGTAGAACGACGTACAGCGTTCCAGATATTCTTGATAACGCAGTGAATTCAGGAGAAGATATACAATGGCTCGTGAAAGTATTAGAACGCTTAGCAAAAAAACTATTGCTTACTGCAAAAGTATTACGGATGCGTTGTACGAAATTTGTTGAAATAGCGCTAGAAACGAGTAGACTGCAGATTTTTATGCATCGGTGGAAAATTCATAAGAAGGTTCGAAAACATACGGAATATACACAGTATGGAAAAATATTATAATATTTAGTAAGTGAAACAATTCTCTATCTATATATATATCAGTCTTGTAATTATATTCATAAGAATATGAATTTTAATTATGATCATACAGGTATGAATTTGAATTATATTGATAAAAACATGAATTTGCATAAATATTCTCAGTATGTTTATTATATACCTATTTAAGATGATATATATAATATATACTGTATGGATTTACGTCCACGGTAAAATCTTGTAATTTTTAGCCAATTTTCGAAGCTCAAATCCGATCGTTTAAAGTCCCAGCCGTAGGGGAAATTAGCTGGGGATATTCTCGTCGGTGCGACCCGAGGGGGGAAATGGCGAAAAACAAAAAATAAGGGGTAAAATGCTTATTAAGAAGGGACCAAGGTTTTCCTGGACTACAAAAAGGGTAACAGGTTCGTTCTTTTTCAATCTAACCGAGGTTGAAAAAGGGAAAGTACGATGGTGGGATGATTGGCTAGTGGTAAAGGCGGTACGACGTTGCTGTCGGAAATTAGGGTCTTCTGTGGAGCTCCGTTAATGGACACGTCAAATTGCTTGATATATTATCAAATCTTTGAAACCTCCCGAATGGTTCACTTCGGACAGACTTTTGCTACAGCAATTGCCGTTTTTAGAAAAGTATCAGCTGATAATTTGTACGAGATGATTATCTTGAATTTATGAAGTAGAAAGAAGTATCCTTCTTTAGCTTTTAATACAGGAATGCAAAGAAATCGATGAAAATTTATACGAAGATTTATGATCATGTGCTGAGAAAAATGTTATATTAATAATATATTTTACAAGAACTTTGGAAAATTAGATGTTTGGTCTGTAAAATTATGGAAACAAATCCTTCACTGAGACTCTACCGTTTTATTAATCAAACGTAGCTGTGTGCAAGTGAATTTCTCGAATAATTCCTACGAAATATGTGTTTAACGTATAGAATGAAATACGTTATTCAATTTATATGTATTTTATGAATTATTCATTTTAATTACCGTACGCTCGCGTTGTAAAGCAACGAAATTATTATACTTTCGGAAGTAGTACAATTTAGTTACGATTTATTGGTCTACGTATAAAATATTGTTGCCACGGAAATAAATCTGTTTCATAGCTAAAAGGAGGATGCCTTAAACGTATTCATATAAACTGCTGATATAGCGATATTAAATTGTTACTTGTCACAGTTGATTTATTATTCAATATAGAACGTAATATCCTGATTTTATTCCATAATTCTCGCAACTAGGTGACGTTTAATTAACATTAATGCTGTTCTATCACTTGAGTCGAGAAACTATCACAGCATTCACAATTTACAAGTCAGTTTCTACCTTTCTTACTTCGATTTTAAAATTCCTACGTCTTTTCATCTTATTATTATTATATCATTATTGCAGAGCTTTTCACGAAACTTCTCTTTCAGTTTCTCCATAAAATAATACGTCAGACTTTTCCCTAGGAAAGGAACACCTACTGCAATGATGGTAGTACATGGTGTAAGTTTGTTATATCACAGTGTTTAATTAAATTTTAATTGTTCCACTTCACTTTTAAACTGTATACGTAATATCGATTGCTTTTTTTATCCTCAAAACCAGAGCTAATATGTGAAATGCTACTACGAAATACATTTTTGCAGATTACTAGTATTAGGAAGATATTATAGTACTTAGGACATTTTGTCTAAAAGTATACGTTTCAGTGAATTGTTATAAAGCAAAGTTTTACAGCGATGAATTTAATCGCCCGAACTTCAAATACGAAACGCTAATTTATTTTAACATAAAAGCATTTGATAAATCGCTCGTGCGATCGAAGTAACTTGGAAATGGATTTACAACTTAGTTGCAGCGATGACAAAATTAGGTTAAAGGTATACCGGAATGAAGACGAAACGCGGCAGAATTTGCATTCGATTTCGCCCTTAATCGCGGCGTTGTTTTAAACAAGTTGGATTTATTTCTCGCGAATCGAAATCGTTCTTTGGCTAATCGCCGCTTTACGGAAGCCATTAGCTATCATTGCTCGTATCTTTTAAATCACCAGACCGATAAATGCGTCAAGCAGCGTGATAAATTACGTACGGGAGTGCCTGGCGGCATTCAAGCCGCAATTTCAGAACCATAGAAATCAGTCACTTCTAATGACTATCGGTCATTTCAATACACGATGCATTGAAAATGAATAAGCCAGTTATTCAGACTTTTCAACATCGATGATTAATTTGGCAACTCGCGATTTTGATTCGCGATGAGATTTTCGAAGCACGTAACGTGAAGTCTAACCCGAAGATGTTAAATTCTACTTATTGTTAGTGTAAAACAGAACGTCAAAAAGGAGATTCGCGTATTCTTCGAATTATTTGTAAGTTTTTTGTAAGTAAAAATATGTTTGTATACGAATGTGAGAATCGTGACTGCGTGTTTCTTTGGAAACTTTTGAAAGGAAAGGAATTTTTCCTTAATTTTAAATATCGCAGAAACTTCTTATTCTACGATAGATTGTTTCAAATAATTCTTGTGATTTCTTGCTATTATGCTAATTAATTACATTTTATGACGCATATCATGTTTTAAATAATTTAACAAGTAAATATCATATTACGTTTATGGATGAAATTAAAAAATAAACGAGAATACTTAAACTTGCTACTCAAATTTTTATATTCGAGTCTCAATCTCTTTTCAACAAACAGAAGGAGTTTTAACGGCTTTAGAAATAAAATTGCTACCAAAAATCACGTGTACGAACAACGGTATTATTTAAGAAATTATCTTTTCCGAAATTCTTTACGGAAAAAAGTGTTCTAATTATTTCGTATCACTCAGACCAAAAACGATCATTAATTTCGTTAAAGCTTTCTGCTTCAGTGGAAATTAGCCTAAGGTAAGTTTCCACAGAGACGATAGGCAAATTTACAGGCTCTCTTTTCACAAAGGTAGATTTTCTGATTCGCTTTGGAAGATAACGAATTCGCTAATGAGCACCGTTCGTTTTAAAGTCGACTGTACGTATTTTCCACAAAGGGCAATATACGCATCTCTTTTCTTCGTCTCCAACATCCGCATATTTTAATGAAAACCTGCCTTGAACATCAAGCAGCTAACAAACCAACCAACTCAATCAGCTTCGTTCTACCGTAATAACATGACTTGCATCCAACAGGAAAAAGATAAAATAAATTAAATGTTGCAGCGATATTTAGTAACTAGAATTTTGATTGCGCAGTTTGTTTCATTATTTAAAAAGTTACAAACCTACAAGCTCAATCGTACTGTTTCCTATGTGTTCCCTATATTTATGAGCAGGTTGTAATTCATCAGAAACCTAAGGTACAATGTGATCCTTCTTTCACGGTGATTTACGACAAAAATTTCAGCGTATCGCGAAAATTCCAGCCGCTGTTCTAATTACTCACAACAACGTCCAAACCACTTGGCCTTCCGTGAAACTTTCGCGAAACGCCCGGTGTCTCGTTTCGAGGATTAATTCGTCGAATGCCAACGGAGTGTTTTTGGCGTGTACGCCGTCGTAAAGAAATGGGAAATGGCGAAAGAAGGGATGGAAAAACATGTCGACGGATTTGCATGAAGGATCCTTATTGCCCGTGGAACGTCGAGTTTTATTATCGCTG
Organism: Bombus terrestris; assembly: GCF_910591885.1. NCBI lineage: Eukaryota > Metazoa > Arthropoda > Insecta > Hymenoptera > Apidae > Bombus > Bombus terrestris. The sequence continues at coordinate 16,359,818 of NC_063272.1, forward strand.
CTAAAGGCCAGCCACGCGGCTTGACCCAGCTAGCCATTACTCTGCTTGTCGTAGCAACAACCGAGAAACAATTTGAAATATGCAGTCGGTTAGTTAGCCTGCCACAGCAAAAGCTACCGGCGAGAAAATTGTCTCTAACAGGCCAATCTGTAGACTCCGTGCCGCGCTCGTCGTTGAAAAATGTGATCAACGACGCGACGCAACGGCGTGACGATGATCATCAAAAACGTTGAATCAGAAACGATTCTTGTTCAGAATAGACTCGGTGTAAACATCATTAAGCTCTGATTTCTTCTTCTTCCGAGCTTCTTCTATATCTTCCTTTCTGGGTAGTTGGAAATAAAGGACGAGGCTTTCACACACGTACGTATCTACTATTTCTAGAGATATAATCACGATTTAGTAATAATCACGGGATTTTAATCGCGAATTGTAGAAAGCTTAAATTTGGAAATTACATCTTTTGGCAAAACGATATACACGAGAACACACGCCGCTGTCTAGTTTATTGTTTCAAATTCTTTTTGCACGAAAATAAATCATCGAGTTTGACAACATGATTTTAGACAATCATTCGATATAGGAAGTCAGCTTCAACGATGTTAATCCTATTAGTCGAGAAAGGCTATAAAGACTGGTTTAATGCGGTGCACTTGGTATAGAATACTCTAACTTCGCTTGAAATTTTATTTTACCAAAGAAACTCTTATTACCGAGTGTACGAAGATTTTCATGACTGACTGTATACACAATTTTTGCAGCAACTTCCGCGAGTAAAAGTTATACGCCTTCTGAGCGTTGAATTGAAAATTATAGAACTCATGAAGATTGGAATTTTATAAGAAGAAAATAGAAAACTGAAAAAGTGGAAAGAAAAATTGTAAAGAACGAGGGATGATATACGACTGGGTATGACAACGGTTAAAAAATTACGTTACGTATTAAATGACCTAGTTGGTATAAGAAAATTGGAAGGAATTATTCTATAGTACAGATAATAAAAACAAAGCGATATGATATTTTATAGGATGAATAAGGATCCCGTGTCCATGCTCACGAAGAGGAAGAAGTACTTTTAAAGGTGTCGACGAAATCCGTTGTGAAAAATTAGAACGGACACGTGAGCTAGAGCTTCGCTCGAGTCCTTGATATATGCAGCCCATTAGATTGCGCTGCTGTATACACGACCGATGTTGGTGAAAGAGAAAAAGTGCTTTTTCTCGGCCGAACTTCTAAAACCAAACCGCATTTGCTTACCAGAGAAATATTATTTGCAGGAAAGAAATTCGTGATCTATGACGCCTAAAAAATATACAAACATGAGAGAGTATAAAACATATCGAGGGTAATGTATCTTGAGCCGACACGATGGTCACGTGTATTACGTGTAGATAATTTTTTCTCCAAAGATTTTACAAACTCGAATAACAGAGATACCTTTTTGAGGATGGAATAACTGTGGAAATTCTACGATTTTATGTGATCTTTTTCAAACTTTAAAAATGTTCTCTTCGATAATTTCATTAATGATAAAATAGAATTAAATGCAACGTCCCAATGTGTAAATTATCTAAGAATGGCGTTTCTGTGTCTTTGACGTCTATCCATTTATTGCGAAGAATTTTAATTGCAATCTACTATATATTTATATCCATAATATCTTCGCTTGGAGAAGATATGTGAAATTGTTTTATTTTGGGTTTCTCCAAATAAGAATATTAATATTGAATAGAAGTTTTGAGAAACATACTGACTCGTGATCATTGTAAAAATACAAACGATACAGAACATTCAACTTTGCAATTGATAAACAAGACTTTACGATTAATTGAATTAATAGTGTCAAGATCGAAAGTGGTGCTTCCTGATAAAAGGATATCGCAAAGACGGTTTGTTAGAGAAGCCTAAAAACGAAATTCTTCGATCGTTTCCAAGGTCTTTTTCAAATTTTCACAGAAAATCTTACAGAAGGATAAACAATAATCGGTACAAAAATTTGCTGAGCGTTCCATAAAATTTCTTATAACTACGACCCTCGCACAGAAGCTTTGTAATCGCTCTTCATTCCATTAACGATTTCGAATTTGTCGAATTTAGAGTTTCCAAACACAGCGAAGACGTCCAGCAAAAGTAGCGTAATTTCCTACGTCTGCGATTCGCGAGCATACGCGGCGGAATAATCAACGAATTTTCGGTCGATCTTGAAGGCTCAGGTGTGGTCAAGCGAAATCGCTAGGTACAGCGGTTCAGCCGACGAATGCCTTATGCAAATTCGTGTGTGGCAGCCTCGATGGCGAGTTCAGCGTTGCATCAGCAGGACGGCGAGGAAGACCGTTGGAAAGTATCTCGTGCAACGAGAATGCTTTCAGCCCGATTGGACGAACGTTTCCTGATGCAGGCTCAGACGTTCGACCTATTGAGCTCTGATTAATATTGCGCTTCTGCGAGCTCTTCCGCGCCAGAGACGCTGCAGAGAAAAAAAAGAGACAGAGAAAAAGAGGAAGGCAAAGTGGAAAGACACAAGAAGAGTTAGGGAGGAATGGCAGAAGAAGAACAGAGAGCATCCGAAAGGAAATATTATTTTACTTGTAAGCAACGCGTTTTCCAGTTCATAAACATCAAGTTTCTTTTTCTTTTCCTCCTTTCTTTCTCCTTTCTCAGTTCTTAGTCTGCGTTCGATTCGTTCGCTGGTTCCGTCCCCTTTCGTGCAGGCGGATCTTCAATAAGGCGAACAGAATTATCATACGTGAACACGCGCCAGCACGAACACACTGAAATTAATTATCGAGCCAGCAACTCGTATCTCCACGATTAACGAAATTTATGAATATATTAATTGCGCTGCTAGTGGCGTATATGTTTGCTTTGTTGACAGTGATTGAGAGTCTTGTCGATACGCAGTGCTTTTGAAATCCTTCCCCTACCTTCCATTCCTCTTATTTTCTACATTTCCCCTAACTTCCCCTTCGCTTGCATATTTTTATTACAAGATAGAGCAATAATTTTAAATTATTATATAATGGAAGTATTTCTTGAGAACTAGAAATTATTTTTGTATTATATGTACGAGCCAAATTGTCAAATTATTATACAATTTATTTTACATCGTAGTGTCGAGGAAAGAAATACCGCGTTGTCTATGATCTAATTCTAACGTTGAAACACACTTTTATAAATGTCCATCTTTTAATACCACTGTTATCAACGGTAGTATGGTCTCCATTTTGAAGATAGCGACAGTACGACGTCCCTTGCTATCTTTCTCATGTGCATTTTAATTAGCACAAACTTCACCGGTACATTCCTGTTGGTACTTTAAATCTTTTCATGTAAATGTCCCTACCCTGTCTTGAACAGGCAGTTTTACTTCATCTGTCGTCGATGCACATTCATGAGTTGCCATTTGGTGCACTCGTGCTGGTCTCGAGACTTCGTGTTTACTTACCTCCGTATCCTTTCGCGCTTACGTTCCCCGTACATTTTGAAATTTACATCGTGGCCCATCCTCGTCGTGTGGTTACTTTTACTCGTATTGCCGTGTTTTACATAGCCCACTCTCTGGCACCTTTGCTCTCTAGAAATATGGATACGACTTGGTCGTTATGTTCACTTATCTTTACGGTGCTTTGCGTTTACGCACGTTGAGATTCCGCGATGACCTCTCTTTATTTTTGGATCCGGTCGTCTGCTTGTTTCTCCTCTTATCTAATCTTTCGTTCTTTAAAATTGTTCACTATTTATCTCTCGAACTGTTTATCTCAGCATCTCAGATCTTATGTGAATATTTATTTATTCTTTATAACGATACTTGCCAATTAGAAATCGCACATTCGCGTGTATAGTAATATTACATTCCATTTCATTTACTTATTACTGTACAGCTGTACGTACAGCGTCGAACAAAAGAAAGCTTAAAATTAACACACTATGAATACCAGTAAACTTCATTTTTATCATTTCAACCAACACTTTATAGTTATACGTTCTATTAATTCTTTATCGTTGTCACGTACAATTTCGATCTATAAAATTACCTATGCACCTCATATTTTATAAACTCTCTCTTGTCCACTATTTTATTTTATTATTCGAACACTGTACTGGTATCGATCAATTCATCGTTTCTGTTGCTGTTCTCCTATAGTTCAGATATAAAGAGCTAAAAGCTGATACTTTAAACCTCCTGTGTTTGCTCTCTTCTCTTTGGAGCAGTTGATTTTTCGTTGCAGAAACGATACCCGTTCCATTAATTACGGAAACAACGCGAGTTCTCGATAACGCGTACGTTACCTAGCCATTTCCCAAACTTCTGATAAATTTGCGCGTTCTCCACGTCTGTGGAAACGATCGCATGCATATTATAGATAAGGTAGAAGCCATTGTGTGACAACCTGTGGTATCCTTGTACACCTTTCGACCAAGCAACCTCGTTCTCACTTTCGTAACCACCTGCGACCACAGGTTCGACGATTTACGCGTAACTCGGAATTCCTACCACCCTTCCCGTTGTGCATCCATAAGCGTCCAAAGTTAAAGCCCACTTCCCGTTAACTGGTCTGTTCCTTGGCCAAGTATCCTATAAACGAGGAAGTCGACGTTGACTACATCGTAAGAGATATCACCTAATTGGTTCGTAAAAACAAGATTCCAGTATTAAAAGTGATGGACAATGTTCTTTTTTATTCAATATACAGGGTGTCTGATACTTAGTTATACCATCGATCAAAAGGTTATTTACTCTCATGATTATTACATATATTTATTATATATTTGTAATTTATATCTATCGTATCTCTCGATCGTGATTTCAGTAAATTTTTTATATCTTTATTACAGTCTTAGGATCTTAGTGATATTTAGATTATATAGTTTATTATGTATCGTCCATTATTGTCTGTTACGTATGTTTCACATTATAAACGATTCTACTAGTCGGAGAGTTTTCAGACAGTTGAAATTAATATTTTTAATACATATTTTCTCAAAGAGTACACCACAACGTTTAACGAAACGGCAGTAATGGTCACGTATGATTTGTTGACAAAGTATTGGCTTTTAACGTTGCTTTCATATGAAAAATATCGTGTTTCTTTTCTTGCGGTATTCATATGCAAGAAAGTCCGAGGCTTACAATGAGTTTTACAGTAAATCCGTTAGATTAATGGAATTTTTTCCATTCACTCATTAAAATTGATAAATAGAAGATGATAAAACAGACATACGTTTCTCTTACAATATATCGATAATCATAAATAAATAACCAATTCATAAAACGAATAATAATAATTTACGAGTTATAAAGGTCGAATGATGCTGTTCGATTATACTTTTGATCCGTAAAATAAAGGAATATTTTGATAACTATGGGTTCTAGAAACGCTTGATAATTCGTCGACGAGTTTCATTACGTCGAAGAGTGGATCTCCTGATCCGGACTATAAAATATAATTTCCACGAGTTCCCCGGAGGATGGAAGTTTCTATATTATTTGCGGCGAGTCTATGCTTGGCCGCTGCAGCTCTGGTAGGAAAAGAAACGTAAACAGGAACTAAGTTTTCTCATAAATTAATGATATCTGCGAAGAGCACCGGGAGACGCAGTCCAATTCAAGTTGTGAGGATTTGATTTTCCGCGAATGCTTGGAAACTCGCTAAAGGGAAGCAATCGTTCTGATGAAAAATACAAACGACCAACATTTGATAAGGTTTCTTCAAATCGTTGGGCATCGAACAAAGTAACAAACAATGTGGGTACAATTAAAGCGTGTAAAAAGCTTTGAGCGTTTTAAAACTTCGGTTTGTCGAAGTTTATTGTTCGTAATCGGTTTGAAAGCTTGGTGGATAGTAGAAAACTCTCGCGTTAACAAGGAAATTTATTACACATTAGGGTGATTTTCTTACGAGATTATCCGAGGGAAAATATCTTTGTGTGGCGGTTGAGTTTGTCTAATAATCTTCGATGCTAGACAAAAAATTATATAATATAAAATGGGAACATTATGAAGATTCCTTATCAAGAAAAATATATTTTGAATATTTTTATTACTACGATTTATTTCCAACTTAGAAGCGACTAACTTTCCCTCCAAATATTTTAAGATTACATACAGGAAATACTAGGAAAACTGTGGTAAACATCCAGTGTAAAGAGCCTCGTGCGTTTTCATTTGTCGTTAGTATCTATAATAAGCTATTATTCGTCGTACGTAATATCAACAATGGCAAGTGACTTGCAATTTAACAAAACGGATCGTTTGAAGCGTAATAAAGGAAGCATCAGTTTCCAAAGATATTGAAATGCGTATGGAAAAAGATGAAGTTATTACCGTCCATAGAAATATACCTCTCCGTCGCGGAGATAATCTCCCAAACTGCTATTTCCCTCCAAAGGTACGAGAAGTTATTAAAATAATGCCTGCTTCGTTTGCGGCAGCGACGAGGAGAGCGCGGTCATTGAATAAATTTACAATTCATAGAGATCCGAACGATAACAGGATTCTGGGACTGGTGGAATTTGATACAAATGCATTTAAGTCGAGGGAGTTCCTTTTTTCGACGAGATTCGCGAGAAACGATGCAAAATAAAACGATAGAGATTCCCTTATAAAAGGAAACACAAATTACAAGGAATACGTAAACGTAATCGTAAAAAGTGTAACGATTATGAAATTCAGTGCTCTTGAGTATCTCCGAATTAAAGTGGGTTCTATTTTGGGGGAAATACGAAGAATTCTATTCCGATGGATCTTTTTATTCTCGAAGAAGAACATCAACAATGATATAACGTTACGTTGAAGTATCTTCTCCAAAAATGCACAACTCGTATGAAACTTTTACGCTGTATGATTTTTAAATGCAAAAGCTTCCTGAAATTTAATAGCACGTTTACCTTTTTTGTGGTTGTTGTGATAAACCCGGTTATAAGAGATAATTATCGTTTATTTTATGTGAAAATGGCAAATATAAAATTTAGTTAAAGTAGATTTAACAATATTTCATTGATATTGTAATGTGCGAAAGATATTAAAGTATCGCCTTTTAACGTTCATTCACAGCAGAAATTATTGTATCGAGACAGATTAAAAACACATACAAAATGTAAATGAAGGATTTATCTACAACTTCCTGCATTCAAATTTTATTATATGCTTTCAGTATATTTTTCATAGGGATTTTAGATGAAACAATACGAAACTCTATTGACTCCATTACTCATTAGTGATACTGTATGGGATCGTTAAGTTTTTACGGAATTTGGATCTTTGCGTGGATTAACCACGAAATTATTGCTTATAAATATGAAAATTCGTTTAACCAGAGAATTATGAAATAGCATCGTTATTTATGTTTCTCTCGTTGCAATAATATTTTATTACTAACGTATTAATTAAACTCGATTTATTCGTCGAGACGAGCATGGTCAACGTCATACTTTTAGTTCCTATAGACTTTAAACATATTTGTTCTCATCAAAGGATATGTATAATTAAAATATTTAAATTGCCTGTAGAACAAATATTTGTTCGTACTACCAGTTTGGTGTGTCCAGTTTATTTGGAATACTGGTACACTAACTCGTTTATACTAACATCGCAAACGTGATTTTGTATATTATTTCGTCAAATTCGTACACGTAGGAGCGCACAACCATATATAGATATATTTATGTACATTCAAATTTATGTATGCAGTTAGAGAAATAAAATCTAATTGGCATAACGAATATGGATTAATACGTTACTAATTATACGACGTTTATAGTTATTGTTCTGATTTTGTGGAAGAGATAAGACTGCTCATTCCGTTTCTCTTCGTTCGTCGATGTTCCTGCAATTAATCGAATTAAAGAATAAAAAATACGAAATAAATGAATAAAAGTTCGATTCGATCAACATTAACAGGATCCATGCTACAGCTGCCTATAATGATTAGCAAGATAGTGGCTTCTATAGGAGGAAAGCGTAACAACTCGGAAGTGAATTATCCTCGATCGAGTTAACGTGATCTATTGTATCGATATAGGTTCAATCGATTCGTTTTCGCCTAGTCGTGTCCTCTTCTCTTCGTTGTCCCGTAACATCGTGACTTCCCTGGTAACGAGGAACAGGAGGAAAGTAGAAGAACGGTGGCAGCCATTACCACTTCTTCGAAGCTTGAACGTGATGGAACGTGGCGCGACACCGGTAAAGGAGGGGCGAGTCGAGTCGAGTTTTATTTCGCTCACAAAGGAGTTTCTGTTAAGGTAGTAACGAAGGCAGCGACGGAGTCTCATTACCACCTTGTGCCGCGAGAGAAAGCGATCGAGGACCTTTCCTCTGCTCGAGCAACCACAAGAGGAAGCTGCGTTAAGCGGAATTCGACTTCAGTCACAAAGAGGACGCCGCTGCAGGTTTTACATGAAGTATTCATCGATCGATTTCATTATCGTTTCGATCCGGAGTTTCGCGGGGGCGAAATCTCTGTTCGACTAACGATAAGTTGAGTGGAACAACGAATCGTTATAAAATGATAAACGGAACTTGAAGTTAAAATCAACCGAGGAATCGAAACATTTATGCAAATTTACAGTATGTTGAATAATATGAATATATCAATACGAATTTATGCAAATCCATAGTTTTACGAATATAGTTCAAAAATAGGAGCTGGGGAGAAAATTATTTTATCTACCAAATGTCGTATAGCGTTATGCATTATATACATATGTACTATATTTTGAATATTTTATACATTGAATTTCCCACGAATATGTATAAAAATTCGCAGTCCAGTCGTCGCGTATCTTTGAGAAAAGGGTTTCATGCCTCGGAATATTCTATCATGCATAGACGAATGATCAAAAATAATAAAATTATAGCAGACTCTTTTATTCATAATTTCATAATTGGATTGAATTCTGTCGAGAATAATCGAATGCGAGGATATATATCAATAGCAATATATGTTAATGAATTAATTTTATCATAATTGATAACGAATCGCTTGCTTTGATCTTTTACGCGATAAAAGTCGGGTGAGATCAGATTATCTATGACTCGAAACACCTTCTACCTTGTATTCCGTTATTTCTTATACCGTCGCTAATTAATTTCCTGCCACGGTAACAGACAACAATGATTCACACGTCCAATCGTTTAATTCCTTTACTTCTACGATTAATCCCATGCCCGGATACCGGGCTGAATTTAATTTCGAAGCGAACAATTTCCTGCAAATTCTGTTTCCTGTGCCCGTCTTTTTTTTTCCTCGGACGTATCTAATATTTCACCCTCCAAGCCTGCAACCCCTTGCACGCTTTTGTTAAGCAGCTTTTTCGTCACCGACGAATCGAACTGTCCCAAACAAATAAGTTGCACGCCCCCTTTGCGATTAATTTCGGTCGGACAAGACAGAGCAAGGACGTAGATTGGTCGAGGGATAGATACGACGAACTTAAGGGGCACCAGGATGCTGAAACTCTGACGAGAAGGTGGACCTTACCGTTAGCGTTCACAGTGAGAAACAATTAATTTTCTTTCTCGCATTGGCAAACGCCCAGCGTGTTGAGACAGTTTGTTGAATACGGGAAAAAGAGCAGACGTGTATACTAGAAAAAGAGAGGAAGTACGAGTTGCTGAGGGAAAACAGACACAAGTAAAGTACAGGAAGGAGGTGGTTTTATAGTCAGAGGAGGAAATGAAGGACGAGGAAAGGAAGAAGCAAAAAGAAAGATCGTGGCGTGCAAAAGGAGATGGTCGGAGCGTAGACAGGAAGAAGATGGATTTTATTGCGACTCTTAGATGGTAGTCACGCTTGCAAATTCGTACGAACAAATAGCTGAAGTTATTGCTCGGCCAATTTATTTCTAGGCATCACAAAGTGAAAACAAACGGAAATTAAACCGATTGGAATGACGAAGAACGTATTCGAGATTAGGGAGTGATTTTGTTGTAAAAAACATATATTGTTTAATTATTATACTGTTGAAGTTAGCATGATTCCTCGTTCGAGAATTGAATTAATTCGGTGTAACGAGACAACACCAAACGTTGTAAGAAATTAATATGGTCGAAGAGAAATGTTAAACTTTATTCGATATTTGTCACAAATATATGAAAATTGGTCGTTATCGATGAAAAGAAGAACACAACTTGATTACAGTTGCTACAATTCTAACCTGCGATACCACATTCTATTGTAGATTGTACACTACATTCCCGCATAGCAGATCTTGTCGTAGATTTACACATTGCATTCCATGACACTTTCGCCTGGAACCCTTTTCAAGAATTTCCGGCTCGTTGCGCAAGGAAGATACTCCTTGAAAGGGTAAGAGAGCCAGTCGTCAGCGTTTTCAGACACTCGTTGCCTGCTAACATTTTCTTCGTGTCTCGTCGCGTTTCTTGCATTTTCTCTCATCTCGGTCTGTTCGGCGCTGCCATTGAACCGCATGCCTGACAATGAAAGATGTAAGAGCATCTTTATTTTACGTCTTCGTACACAACGTCGTGTGGAAGGACTTGAAATACACTTTCTACTCGACGATGAGTAATATTAGGTATTGTTGCGAATTACTTGATAATCTATTTTCTTGGAAAAGAATCGTAAAAATAGTGATCGAATTCCGATCAAAAACGGATAATTTATTAGCCCTGCTACATTCTTTCAGTTACTTCTGATCAAAATTATATTTCTCCGGGAAATTAAATTTCCCACTTTAGTTTTATATTAAACGTCTTAAAATATCACAAATATTTTTCATTTGTTAAAATGAGAGCAAAACTGGAATATAAAAATTCCAGAATCGTCGCAGGGTTAACTATTGCAAGAATGAGACACAAAGCTTCTACAGATTTTGACTTTTGTATCGACTATTGCGTACAATTCAAACAATACGAACAATTCAAACGACTCGCAACGATTCTTAAATCTCAATCTCGATCGAACGAACAGGATAATTTAGATTGCAGCAGCTATTCCAGCTGGAGTATCAATTATTCATCGATCTTTATTGCTAATTCTCCTCACGGTCCACGTTTTTATTTATTTCATTCCTTGTGTCCGGCACCCTAAGACGTTAGGAATTTTCAGAAGGAATCCTTCGAAGCTCTGCCCCGTGTTCAGCTTCGGAAACTCGAGTTTGTGCAAGGAAATCCGTGGCGCCGAAGGCGATTTACGAGTCTACGAGCAGATCTCGGATCTTACTGCTGAGAATTATCCCTAAAGGATAAGCTTATCGCTCGCAAAATCTACGGTGACCGTATCCTGTAGTTTGCTACGTGATCAGCATTGAGTCGTCATCGAATAGCCTACTTTTGTCTATTTTCCTCTTATTGATTTTATTTTTACTTTTTCACAGGAAGAAACACGATACGTCACACGTTCTGTAGTTTACATCGTAGCTATAGGAATAGCAATTTTAAAATTTAGTGTCATACATATTAATTATACTTTTTATTTTATTTAATTACACGTTGGGAATGTTTGGAATACTCCTAACTTTCTAAATGAAACTAATTTTTTCCTAAATTTTTGTGAGATACAGAAATATTATAAGCGTCATTTCTAAATATTTATAATCAATTACAGCATCAATAGCGAAAAAATAGTAATCCTAACACGATCTAAACTTTTAAGCGAGAGTGTGTAGGAAAGTTGGAAGATGTTTACTGCAAATATGTATTTAGTAAAAAATTAGTATAATGTTCCGACGATAATCTGACCATTGCATTAGTCGGTGTTCCGATAATCAAAGTTCTACTGTACGTCTCACTTTAAATTCTATCGAATCATATGCGACTGTGAAAGTAAGACGAAACAAAAATCCGATGTATAACAAAAAGGAAGAAAAGTTCGTTTTCCTGTGTACATTCCCGCGATCTCATTCCGTCACAAGTGCACACAAGCCTCAAGCTCGCTCGAACATCGAATTCCACTTTCTCACTGCGCCAGCGGCGTGCCAGCAATCCCGAGCACAATAACCATCGAAATCTCGAGCCGTAGCCGATGTAACTCAACGTCAATGGACTCCAAGAAGTCTCTCCGAACGTATGTTCCTCGACCAAGCCGAGGATGGACAAGGATGGTCAACAACAACTCGCGAGTTCGTGACTGTGATCGAAAACACGCGTTGCAGACTTCCATGAAGAATGAGAAATATTTCAACGTGGAACTCGACCAGCATTCGCGAGAAGCAAGGCGAAAGATCGAGGAAGCAATCGAAAGAAAAAGAGACAGAACTATGGCAAAACACGAAACCTACACTGTGCCATAGTAACGTTTGAACAATTATAGAAACATTTTGCGAACATATCATCTGTGTTATACGAAACATTTTAACGTTTCATTGTCGCTACGATAACATTGGAGAATATTTGGAACCAATTTCGAACGTATATCGAAGTTACAAGATTAGTAAAAAATTAGTATACGAAACGTCTGCATGCGTTGAAAATGTACGGTAAATGAAACACACGGAAATATAAGCGCAGCGAGGCCTTCCGCTTGAAAACTATAAGCGAGTTAAACAAAACTCCCTAACTCGATTCTACGTTAAATACCGACTTTCGGCTTAACTCTCGACTGCGACGTCTCTAATCGAATTAAAATTTCCGTAGACGTCTATCGAAGTTAGATATCGCGATGGAATTAAGTTTATTGGACGTTCTCTGCGCTGTATTTCCAGAGGCAGGAGTTATGATAGTATTCCCTAACTGTCGTCGATCGACGCTAGATTGCTAGATTATCGAAACTCCAATTCCTTTCATTTATGTAGACGTTCTCATTTTTTGTTCTCCTGTTGTTTCCACTTTCTAGTTCATTTGCTGCACACATCAACACCGCCGTCTCACATCGCCGTATTTTTGCAGATTTCTGACATTTATCGATTGGGGAATGTTACTTAGTACTATGAGCAAATTTTCTCGAAAAGTTCAGCAGCGTCAAGACTCAAGACAAGAAGTTTATAGATGGCGAAAGGTCTTATTCTAATTAAATCTTCCTTAACTTTTCCTCACTTTTCGAATTCTTCGAACAATGTAAGGGTTGTAAAACTTTACGGGCTGTGCCCGTTATCTTTCGAAGCTGATTTGTCGTCGGATCACGCACAATAGCACAATGTCCACACTGAATAATCGCGACCGGTCTACGCAAACAAAGACGTTATAAGCTTGCATTGAGAGAGGTCAGATGGATCGTAATGGTCGATCCGAGGGGCTTCGAGTTGAGAGTCGGATGGCATCGATACGACTCAGTTTATGGCGAGAAACCGGCAGAGGAACGGAGGCAGGTAGAGAGGTTTTCGTCGAAGCTCAGTGTCGATCTCCGTGTCCTAACCCTCCCTTGCTCATCGTGGCAATTCAAATTTGCATACTATCAGAAATGCATCGAATACGGGATTCTGCATGAACCTAATCTGTTCGGCAATGAAGCAAAGATTTATGGGCGTGTGTAAGGAAATTTCGATAGTGTTTTAAGGCAAACACTCGAGAGAGGGATTTGTAAGTTGTCATCGATTCATACGCATCAATTTATTTGTTAATAATAAATGAATGAATTGTTGTACATGTACGAAATGGTGCATGAATCAATCGCAATAATATTTCAGCTGAATCTGATAGTTTTACGACAAAATGTTTCCAACACTAGCATCAAATAAAGAACTTACCTACTGAGAATATGACATAAAAAGAAATTTCGAAAGTACCATTTTGTCATTAAAAATAGTAGTTATTTTGTGTTTTCGCACTATTAATAATTCGTATTAATAATTAATTCGTTTCAGAATTGCCATTTATGTGTCCCAGACGTATTTAAAAACATAATACATTCAAGCATATATTTGATATAAATCAATTTGAGTTCCGTCGATTTTCAATTGATTTTATTAGGCATCGGGTAGGAGTTTCTGATTGAAAAATGATCAACTTAAAGAAGAGTAAACTTCTATTGCCGAGTGCGATGGATTTTAAGAGTAACGATATATCTTTACGGGTTGTGGCGGTGTGAAAAACTTTCTGGATTGATATTTCTGTGATAAATTGACGTTTTATTTATACCATATGGACGTGTCTGTTTCTCCACTAATATTCAACGATTCTATTCTAGCGAGGGGAAGAAAGAATCGACATTTGCAGGGCAACATTTCAAGACTCCAGTATCGATCAGAAAATGTAAACGATACCATTGCGGAAAATTTCTTAACGGCTGCCTTGAAATTGCTATTGGCGTATCAGGTATAAATATTTAATCGGTCGTTGAAAACGGCCCAGCCGACGATTCGATTTATCGACTGCCGTTTCAACCACGAACGATTCCCGTTTTGTTTATCGCGGTCGAACTGCGTTCGCGCGGATGAACGTCGGTTTTATCCGTTTTTATCGTTTTCGATGCGAACGAGTTCGATCGGAACTTTAGACCGTAGAACTGTGGAACGTATTTCGCGTGCAACGATCGACGAAACTCCTCAATTCGTATTTAAGAATTTTCGCTTTCCTCCTTTTCCAACGGTCAAAGCGATTCGTCGAGGAATTTGTCTTTTATTTTACATCGAAACTTTATTCATGAAATTCGACCAACTGCGTCGTTATCGTTTATGTCGTGTTATATTCCTGAAAGATTACTTCTGCTTAAGCGATCTCCTTTTTATGCATTATGCCACCGCGCAATCGAAATTGCAAATTTTCTTAGAAAGGTTGAGTTTCCCTTTGAAAGCTGAACTTACAGAAGGGTTGGTTTATGCACTCAAATCGACAGGATTATGCTTAATCATATCTTCCTCCGGTAATTTTCAACCGATCTTACGATAGATAATACAGGATTGATAAACATATTCTCTGTTATATAAATTGTTCATCATTTATTGTTTACGTTGTATGCTTATATTGTTAAAATCAAACATTTTCTTTACAAATATGTCTTAATAATATTGAAGCAATCAACTAATGTAGCCGCAATAGGGGTAGATTTTTGGTATAAGTTCAAGCGTTTTAAAACTTTATAGAAATATGTTTTACAACACTTCACAGTCAAAATAAATAATTCAAATATTTATATCAAATGTACTCAGTATGCATTACACGTGTTTTTCCACTGAAAAATTCATTACAAATTTTTATATCATTTACACCGTTTGCCATTTAAACTGAACATTCACGAAACTGCAAAAATCGTTATTATCAGAGACAGTATGTAATATTCAAAATACAATAACGATGATATTGAAATAAAATTGTTGCTACTTCCGACATCCATACGAGGTTTTATAAAATATTTCATAGCAGATTTAACAAAGATAGCAGCCGGTGTGAATGAAAAATTCAACGTATGCAATTCATGCATTGGAAAGTACGTTAATAAAAATTTCATTATAAAGGAAAGTTTCAGCGTTGCGCAGTTGTTACAGATTTTAACGAATATTACCCAAACGACAAAATAAATAATTTAAAATAATATTACAAATAATAGTCCAAATTTTACGAAATATTGCAAATGTTTCCGTAACTATTGAAGATTTATGCTAGTCCTAAATCACCCGGAATGAAGAAGTTTACTGTACTTTTCCTAGTTATCGATATACTGTCGCGTGCAAGGAAACTGCTGCAACGGAATGCAAAAGTATGAAAAGGTTCCTACCACTGATTTTTCACGAGACTTCTTGATTTCACGCATATTTCATCGGACATAAAAGCTGTCTCGCAATCTTCCACGCGTGTCGATATATATATATATATACACATACATATACCTTTCAATGGACAATAGCCTTAGAACTCTAGATTTATAGAGAAACTTTTCTTCTCAACTGGCTTCGGTAACATTATCGTTCCTTTCGATCGTTGGAATTCGTCAAGCGAAAATATTATCATCGCCGTGGAAATCGAAGAAATTCGATACATCTCGTCCATATTAAGATTTATGTTAGTCCACGGTTTTGCATCTTGCAAGAAAAAAAGAACGTGGAAAGTACTGGAAACATTTTGTTCGAGCTTTTCGCGGGTCGAGAATCGCAATGTCTCGTTACTTCGATACTCTCAATGCCAGCGGCTCCAGAGATGTTACTTAAGTTGTTGTAGTTGCCAGCTGGATAAACGGTTTGATGTCCGTCAAATCTCGCTCCTGAAGACTTCTTAATGAATGGCCAATGAGGATGTGGCCGGGAGTGAGGACAGGGAGGTCATTGGGATCCGTAATAGTTTGAACCAGTTGTGGGGAATTGAGAATTTATATTCCGTTGTTTATGGCGGTCCGCGTTTTGATTTCAGTCTTGTACAGATGCAGCAGTGTGTGGTGACGTTGCCTACACACACGACAGTTTCCAACTGCAAAACATTTACCAGATACGTGCCCCTTACGCAGGCAATTGGTACACAGTAGTGCTTTCTTGGTGATTGCTATGCGTTCTCTGACTGGTTTCGTCATAAAGATATCGCAATTCCAAATTTTGTGCGGTTCCCCGCAGATTGGACACGTGGGCGCAAGGTCCACTGCGGTGTTTGTGTAAGACCGGGGCGCGCCTCTTTGGAGGCGTGGATGCTGTTTCGGCGCTCCTCCTTTTGAATTTGCAGTGGCGAACATGGTGCGATTTGTCCGTGTCCTAAGGAAATCTAATAGGTGCGTATACGAAGGAAGATTCTTGTCGGGCAAGGTTAACTCCCATTGGTGAATGATATTTGCACTTAGCTTCGTCAGGAGCACGCCGATGATAACGACGTCCGATGTGATTGGCTGTCCTAAGTTCTTCAACATGCGAAGATGTATATTAACCCTATCTATTAAGTTCCCTATAGCTTCAGGTGTTTCCTGTGTCAGTTTTGGATGTTTCAGAATCTCGTTCCAGTGGCGTAGACAGATGTAACCTGGATAATGGAATTTTTCCTTAAGAATGGCCATAGCGTTTGAGTAGTCATTTTCCGTGCTGCCCAACGAGTCAATGCTTTTCGCGGCTCTTCCAGTTAATAAGGACCGGAGATAATATAATTTTTCAACAGCTGTCAATTCATTGTTTTGGTCTATTGTCACATGGAAGATGTGATAAAAGGAATTCCAGTTTTCGATGGTGCCATCGAATGTAGGTAACTGTATGGCCGGTAATTTTATTGTCGTTGTTCGAGCGATTGCGGGTGGTGATACGCCGCTGAATATGGGTGTTGAAATTGTCGATAGTCGTGCGTTATCAATGAGCTTGGTCAATCGTTCGACCAGGGCGCGATACTTTTGTTGTGCTTCGGTTAGGTCCGTGGGTTCTTCTTTGTTGACATCCGCTAACTCTTCCTGGGCAACCGTGACCTGGCTCCAAGCGTCGTCGATCCTTTTTTTATATATTTGCAAAAGGTCCGCGTTACATCCACCGGACTTTTCAAATTCATCGACGTGAACCGATATGTTTGAGATACACTCTATCAGATAGTCTCGTTTTTTATGTATAGAGCTGATTTCGGACATTGTTGTGGTCAAAATTAGAACTGGCGATGTAGTTAACGAATTTACTGGATCGTTGCGAGAACGAAGTTGTTGGGATATACTTGGGAATTACACTGTGTTCTTGTGGGTGTCACTCGTGTATACACTGCTTCACTTGATGGTTTAGTGCACGTGAATCTGGCTTAAAGCGTCAAAATGTTCGACAGTTATTTCGTTTAAGAGTGGTTCACTGATTATAACACTGGATTAACAGCGTAAATATACACTTTGCTTCCAACAACTTTGAAGACTTGAGTATTTGTGCGTGGCCCGTATCGATGTGTTCTCGACGAAATTTCAGTATCAACTTAAGATGTTTACCGATCAAGGAACGAAATATGAGTGAAGTTCGGCGATGGTGATATCACGGAGGAAAACTAGCGATGGGTGTGTCTAAAGCATGGGACAAGCGGATTCGTTGATGACAATTTTTGTTTTGGAAGGTGAGGGCAACGGTCATCGCTGCTAATTGGGTGAGAAAAAGGTTAGTGGCTAAGGATGGGTACTGACCGTCCCTAATTAAATAAAGAGAAAAATCGGTTTTTCCGTATTTCCCCGGAATGACTATCAACTTTGAAGAATGCTTCAACTTAACGGTCTCAAAATTTGTGATGGTTCCTTAGGATTATCGAGGATCCGAAATCATGATATTTAGACCTCTAGTGGCTACCTTGCCCGAGAGATGGTGTTACGTTCAAGGCTGTACTATAAACCATAATCCATCCCTCGATAATACTTATTCCATTAATCCTAAAGGACCGTTACAAGATTTAGCAATTGTTACTTCACTATCTAAGCCCTTAATTGCTATCAAATATCTTTCAAATCGAAAGATTCTTTAGGGTTATCGTTCATCAAGGTAAAGGTAAGGTACGTAAGTATCAACGTAATCAACGTAAAGTAAAAGGTTTTCCCATGTTTCACAGCCACTGGTGGAGAGGGCACATAATAGATCTGAAACTATTTTTATATGTTTTGTATTGCATTAATTTTGTCACACCATTGCAGTAACGATGGTAATAATAACAAATTTATAACTATTAACAATTGTTCAAATTATGCTATACATTTTTTTAAATGCCAAAGAACGAATAATGCGAAGAAGGTAATTTTAATTGAAACTTTTATACAGGTTTATGTGTAGAGGATGGTTGGTCGGTGAGGTTTATTGACTAGACGATTCGTTGTTGAAAACGTCGAGTATATTTAAAATGATTAAATACATTAATATACAAACAATATTCGCTAAGACGCTCGTACAGTGTATAAGTCGTAAAATAGGATCGTTAATGACTCGTTAATTCGATCGATAATTCGTTGGTAATTCGTTGATAACTGATCGACAGCTGACTGTAACTCATTTCCTTGGGATCGCGTCCGTTTATTTGTACTGGTCGGGAGAGAGTCGGAAAATTCAAATTCGTCTGTGTTCGACGGTTGCACGTAGCACGTGACATTGTTTTGCTCGGAGTTTATTTATTCTTACGTTACGTGTATCCTAACGATCTTGATATTCCGAAGCAAAACAACAACATGATTCGACTTGTCCTCTAACTCATGTGGCGCTACGCTCTTAATAATTTGAATTTAATTAGAATTGAAATATCATATAATGTTTACATATATTTTATGTTATATGTATGTAAGTTAATTAAAATCAGGAAAATCGTCAGATATTTGGAAAAAAGACACTACGAGGAAGATGTTATCGAAAATTAAAAATTGTGTAATATCTTTTCAACGAAAGATAACCCGAAGCTTGTTCCTCAGATATTTTATCGAATGAAGCGAATTCTTCCGCAAGGACTGCGCACAGTTGAGAGGGCCAGTGTATGCAATTCTGAACGAACAGAGAGTGTTCGAGGCAGATTTATGGGGAAACTTTTCTTCTCGAGCACTTTGCGGAAACCACCTTGATTCTTTTAACCGTAGAAATCCGTCACATAGAAAGGTTTCATTATCGACCATGATGTTCAAGCAGGCCGCTACTTAATTTGTTTCACGCTTGGTCTTCGTGTAAAGAACAAGGAAAAACGAGATTTTCGGGCAGTTTGCCCGAGAAAATGTTCGGTGACGAAAAACATTCTGAATTGAAACGAGGGATCCATGGATCATACGATTCAAAAAAACAGAAAAGCTTGAAATTTGTTCAGTATTAAAATTCAGAGAATGAACGTTAAGGTATTAAAATCGTGGCTGTCTGAAATTTTGTAGAGATTGCATAAAACTGTGAGAACCAAATTTGAAGCGTCGCTTGGTTAAAATTCGTTTGCTTATCATTGGCTATTTTAATGTTTCATGCAGATTACTTCTATGTCTAACAGAGAAAAAGTCTATTAATATTAATATCCAATTTCGTAATTTCCTTTATCTCGTATAATTTCAATGTTATCATAAATGTCCTTCATAATTCGTTGTGCTTGTACAGTGTATATAATGTAATTTCTGCTATTTTATAAATCTCATAGTCTCGTAGCTTTCGCAATCTCTAAATATAATTACAAATATATTTTTCTAACGAAATTTTCGAGTACGATTTCCTATTAGGAATCATAAACAAATTCGTATTGAAAATTATATGCGTATAGTTCTTTCTAATAAGAAATTCTATTACGTACCCCCGTAAAACAATGGTTTCTAGATGTAATCTAGAAGCACGATGTAATCTACTCGTGCAAATCTGATATAATCCAGTCACAGCCACTCATCATCTGATATTTTACAGTTAAAATGTCTGTGTTAAAAAGGAAATGTCTCTGTTACTCCAGATACGATTATTTTTGCGGTCTCGGTGTTTGCGTGTTACACTGTTATCCGGCAAACCGCGCGTGAAATTTTATCGTAAAACCGTGCATGCGTGACAACACGCTCGATAAATCGCAGAGTTTGTCTAGGCGCAAATAAAGAGATTACGAGAAGTAACATAAAATGGACGCCATGTACAATGATTACAACGTGATATCGTTCGAACGCTTTCTCTTTCGTCGTAATGCGAGCAGAAAAGTTCCACCTCCTCCCGGGGATACACATTTCAGCGCTTATATATGTAGGTATCGGGTCGTAAAACGTGATTAGATATTCATTCGTTATTTACAGCCGATCAGGCACCGTCCCAGCGGCCCCGTTTCCTTGATCTTTAAGCATCCTTCAACCAGGAGCAACGATCTATAAAGCGTCGTTTCGCGGCCAGCACGTAGCAGACGTTTCTTTTCCTGGTCTTCGTTCTTGCAAGGGATCGAGTTCTCGAACGTGCATGAGAATATCGCGAATATTATCGCGATTCTCCAAGTGCTCAACCGATATCGTCGTAACACGAACGCGATGTAAATTAACTAGAGAAAGAACAGAGATAAGGGAGCAGAGGGAATTCTATTAATAAGAATCCTGTTTGAATTTCGCGTCAATTGTTCACCGTTACTATTTTTTTGCTCGACAAGCAGTCCGGCAAAACGATTTCCTTTCTTCTGCATTTTCGCTGCTCGTATTTTTTGCTACTAAATAACGAACATTCGTTTCAATAAACAAGCAACGTTTCGCATTGCACAATTCTGTTTACAAAACGAGCATTTTACCCGAAACGTATTTATCACTTTGAACAACGCTTTGAAAAATAAACGATGAACGTATTAAAAATGCTTGGAAATTGTAGGAGTAAAATTTCATATTATAATAGTTATAATCGGGACAAGCGTTTTTCAAAATATTTTCATCCGTGTTTGAAGCGATTTTTTAATTTTAAAAGCTAACGATACGAGCGATGGGGTTGATGTTACGTGAAACGATTAGCGAAAGTTTGTTGAATACCGTTCAGATATTCGGCGAAACTTAGGTTCGTTAAAATTCGGAAGAAAGTACAAGTCATTCGCTTCAATTAATTGGCGCGCGATTAACAAGGCGGCAACAGCGACAAAATTCTCGTATTCTCCGTTTCAACGCGTAACTTTCGACCGCGAAGTTAAACGGAATTTCGTATAAATAAATTGAAGAAGGGCTCGACTACACGGTACTGTACTTAGCCCAGGACACTTATAGCTTCGTGGCCAACAAACTCGACGAGCAAAGAGAAACAGGAAACTTATTATTTCTAATTCAGCCAGCGGATTGGGTTTGTTCCATTCCGTTCGCGGTACGAACGTTAATTTGTCGCCATTCAACGCGCGACTTGGACTCTTAACAAAGCCGTCTAGCTCGTTGTGATGCAAATTGCCGAACAGAAAATGAGATTCGTGCGAAAACTTTTTGCCCACCCACTTTTATCCTTCGTGTCTTTCTGTACGTACGGGACGCAACCGCAAAGTTTCAGAGGACAAAACCAACAAAAAAAAAAAAGAAGGAAAGGGAAAAGTAAGAGAGAGGAAGGGAAAAGAATGTGCAGTGGCGCGAACGAATTCGCTTAGACAATTTGAAAGGCACGCTAGCCCGCGTAGATTTTTATGCAAGCAACGCGTAGAATTAAATAGATAAACAAGCTGCGACGGTCTCTCGTCGTCGTTTTATTACCGCGGCTAGTTAATCTGCCGTTTTAGCTTTATTTCCCGACCGTTGTTCCTCGTCGCATTTCGTTGCCCACTGCAGTATAATTTGTCGCGTAACTCTTTATTAAAGCAGGAAATTAATTCGTTCGTTTGAAAATTTGAAGTTTAACTTTTTCCAGTAGAATCTCTTCGTTGCAAAATTTATAATACGTACAACAATTTATTTTAAGCATCATCTTTTACAAAGAAGAGACATCGATCGCTAAATGATAGTCTTTAAGACGGCGAAAATTACCTATCTCTGTGTACATATTAGCCTCTGGAGGATGGTTGATCGGTGAAGTTTAATGGCGAGATTGCTCGTTGTTGTGGCCGTCGAATATATTTGAAATAAATTAAATAAATTAATAAAAATAAATACTGTCGAGAGACGCTCGTACAAAAGTATTCGCAAAGACAGTGTGTGATCGCTCGCAGATAACTCGATAACTCGTATAACTCCGTTAATAATTGTTAATAACTGTTAATAACTGATGTTAATAACTGTAACTGTTTTGCTTGCGATCGCGTCCGCTTATAATGGTCAGGGTAGAGTCGGAAAATTCAAATTCGTCTTCGTTCGACGGTTGCACGTAGCAGCGACATTGTTTTGCCCCGAATTTATTTATCGTTACGTTTCATGCGTCAAGGCGGTGTCAATGTCTCGAGGCAAAATAACAACATGAATCGCTCTCGGTTCGCATCGTCCTCTGTCTTCTTAAATGACTTTTATGAATAAATAGTATTTTTCGGGATTTGGGTGACTCTCAGTTTACCACACGGACAGTACATTTGCCTTTTGGGGGAATCCGAATTTCCTACCTGCCAGATTATAAACTTTACAATGCGGACCTCTTCGAGAGGCCAGTTCACATCCTAAGTGCTCGATAGGTCCGCTTTAAAGTAAGCATCGGATATGAATTAGCAACGGTAAAGAAAATGCGTCCATGAGGGTGAACTGTTACAAAATTGGAAGGAAGAGATTTACATCTCATAGAAACATTGGTGACGTCACCCCCTGGTTAGTTATGAGAATTAGCATGTAAGGATTAGATGCGTCAAGAGAGGACGGTCTTCTTCGACCAGTCTTCAAACAGTCTTCATCAGAGAGTCATACTCTTCGTGTTATACTACAGAGTGCAAATACAATTTATTTCTAACTAAACGTAACATTACTCGGCATCTTTGATCTATCTCCACTTGGAGCGTTAATAGCGTTCACGGTTCGCGATATCAATCGATCAGTTGCAACCTGACTGATCGTCACCTCGTTGAGAATTTGCAACAAGTATTCTAATTGAGAATCGTTATAAATTTACAAACCTAAGAGAAAAAAAGCAGAAATTCTCCTAATTAGACAGCCGTTCTCAAACATCGCGCGGCATTATATCGTGAACTCGTTGTAGATCTCAGAAATAATTACACGGCGGTTTAAGCTAATGAGTAATTTCCTTGGATGTCATCGTTATATGAATTATTCAACGAACGAATAACGTCATCATTAGAGAAATTGCGGGATTACCAGGCCACTAATAAATTACGCTCACGCAGGTTGTCAGTAGTAAATCGTTCTGTTACCAACATATAGTTGTTCACGATGATTCGTGAACGCGTGGTCCAATAAATTTCTCACAATTCGCCAGTTATCAGGTCGCGAGCAGATACCTATGCGAAACGATAAACTGTCTGCCGCCCACGCATGCAAATCAACCGTAAAGAATTGATACGCGATTGATGATCAACCCGCCGACGCGGCTTTTGTGTCCGGTGCTATTCGTTGTACGCCAGGTTTGGGATAGGTTGGAAAATACAGCGGATGGAAAGTGGAAGGGACCCGTTGGAACCGAAAGGATATCAATTTCCGGGAACCGTCGACGTCCTCTCGTTGAACAGACTTCCGTTTCGCGATTTCCCTGCGAAATTATCCGTGAAATTTGATCAAATTCGCGGACTGTTTGTCGGATTTCATGCACGATTTGCCACTGCGTCTTTTATCGTCTCTTTCGATTCTGTTTCTCGTATTTCTCATAGCGTTTCAGGTTAGCGATTTATTTTCTAATACGAGCTAATTAATATCGTAGGATCTATAGATTAGAATCGGACACCCTGTATATAATTATCTTCGATAGTTACAGCATATTTTTTTTTATTATTTAATTTATACTTTATAATTTGTCCAGCTGGACATTTGATCAATTTTTCTAACTCAATCGCTAAATAACATGTGGATGGATACCATCTTCGAGTTTGACTACTTTATTTCTGGTTACAGCATATGTACATCATCAACTATTATAATTTATTATGAAAGTCTGGTGTTAGGTGATCATTTAAAACAATTTAGTTTGTCGCGTTAAATTCGAGATAATTGAATCTGTCACATGGCAATCTAATGACCAATCTAATCTAATATAATTAGTGAAATTCTGGTCGTTACTCGTGTCTCTGTAATATGAATACATTAATAAACTTTATCAATCTACAATTGCGATACAGTATTTATCAGTAATTAATATCTAACCATATTGTTTGCATTCTCTGTTACAGGTAAGCATTGAATTTTATTGGAACATGCTCCGGGGAACGCATTGAATTTTCTGTGAGTAAATTTCCAATTTCAAAATGATAAGCAACGACTTTTGCAATACAATGTGGTTATCGGTGACACCCACGTTACTAAATTTTGTACGACGATTAGAATCATATAGATTTCACGGATTAAAAATTCGTCAATGATGCGAACGAATTAAATAACATTATCAGAGGAACATGCACAAGTACGATACAATGTTTTGCGAAAATGAAATGTTATAGCGTAGTATATTTTAATCTAACGTGGTTCTTAGACCATAAAACGTACAAAATTCGTATGGCAGTCGACGCGTCGATAATTCACTGTACGTGTTTTGCAATAAATTTCCATTGACGACACTTCAATCTACTGAAAAATAACTGTCGAATAGCCGCGATTTCTTCTTTTTTTCCATTGATTATGAAGATAAGCGTGGTATACGGTTTTTCCTTGCTGTACGAGTTTCTCCTCCTCCTCGCGTTGCAGCGTCATATTTTTCCGACGTGTTTTCTTATTTTTGGTGGGTTAGCTTCGATCCATCCAAGCTACAGGGTTTCGTGATGCCGTTTTGTCGGGACAAGCGCAGCCCAGATACGTGACTGGACGACGGAAGAACGCTTCGGAGAAATAAAACTCCCTGACTCGCGCGATGGACGCAAAAATAGCGATTTTCAGCGAGTGACGTTGCATCCCGGAAACAGACCGTTCTCTTTGGAAACCGACATTCCTCGACCCTGGACTCCTGTCGCCGGAATTTCTGAATCCCATGCGCGTGATAATGGTCGAGGCAAAAACGGCGATGCGACCTGTCGTCGGTGAAAAGCGAACGGAAACGTCACCTTTATTTATTTATTTTATTTAACTTGCCCGTATCTTTTAGATACGTTTACCTCGCGAATAGCTTTTTTCAGGGAAAAATGGAAACATTTTTACGAATTTAGAAGGCGAATTTTGAGAAGAAGCAACGTGTAACTGATAACGATATTATAAATATATTTTTGTCGATTCTCTGATCGTTACATCGCTCGACGATCGAACAGGAGAATCTTAAAACGATGTCATTAGGAAGCAGGTCTTTTAAAAATGGATGATTAATTGACGAAGTTTTATGAAAGCCAAAGGTGTAATCATTAAAATTCATAAAATTAGGTTACAAAATGTGGTAAGAGTATGAACGTTTAAATATGTACTTTAAGAAGAGATTTATATAAGCCTGCCAACAGATTCATGGATGACGGTGTGTTACAGTGCTCAAGTTCCGTCGTGAAGTTGTTAATTCGCGTAATTAATTTCTTGGGTATTAACGGTCCAGCCAAGAACTTGGCGTGATTCGAAACTCGTGATTCACATCGTAAATCTAATTAATAGCTGGTTAACTATGACTGCGATGTTAAGGGGCTGGTAGTCTTGGATGGCAAACTTTCGCCAAAGATGAAGGAGACAATGGTTGAGGGAATGAACTTTGCTTCGTAACTGTAAAATGTTTAGGCTTCGAAATTTCAGAGCGCAGGAATAATGTTCCATTTAGTTCGTTCTTTAGTTTGCTCAAAATTATGATTCTTCGTAAAATCGTGTGTTCGTAAATAAATAACTAATTATGGAAATCTAAATACAAGATATTCATATGCTGTAGTTTTGTCGCATATGCAATTTCTAGATGAACACTGCAGGATAGGATATTTATAAAATTATGAATTCTATATTCTCCTTGTACTGTACGATATATTTTATCATATCGATTTTTATTTCGATTTCTTCAGTGCAAGTTTCACGAGTCAGTGGTCCATCGCTCTGTTGTTAAAATTTAAAACCGTGAAAAATATTGCTAAAAATTATTCCTTTCATTATGACTACATCGTTACAAGAGTTTCGTACTTTAGTTTTCGTCGAGAATTCTACTGTTAAAATATAAACTCGCCAAAAATTCACAAAATACTGATTTCGTTGATACAAGTTTTATTGCTGTACCTGCTGATTGTTCTACTGTTTTAAACATAAAACTGCAATAAATTTACAAAAATTTAGATTAAATTTATTTGCCAAGACGGATAACATTCTTAAATACTTTTTTAAATACTTTGCTCGTTAGGGGAAAGAGCCCTTGTTTCTCGAATGTTCGTGCGTTCGTCGATTTTTTAAATGGAAATTGATCGGAAACGAGGAATTTCTTTATACAGACACGAAAGCGATAAATTAATACGGGCGTTGGTTATACATAGGGGTTGGATTCGAGATGCCCGATAGCTGGAATCCAATCAAAGATAAACCGGCGGAACTATTCGAAATGGGCGTAGAATTAATATCACGGTCGAATCTGTTCTGAATCGAATGCCATTTGAATATTCGGGATAATTTTGATCGCTCGAAATTCGTGATTATCTTTCAAGTGGCTTTGTCTGCAAGGTAGTAATGACGGAAGATATTTGAAGATTGTACCATTGGTTGAAACAGCTGTGCCATTTTACTGGTAACTGGCCGGAGCATGTCCTCCAATGAATTTATCTTCCCCAACTTCTTAGAATAATGGATTCTATATGGGCGTGTAATAGTTCTCTCATGATATGGATTCTATGTAAGATAGGTGAGGCATACATTGTAGAAAAGCTTACTTTATGTATGTTAAAAAGATTCGTTTTTACGCGTTACGTAAATTACGACATGCTTTCATAAATATTTTATTATCTCTGATTCATAGAATTGGAATATCTTGTGCATCAGTTGTAAAATTTTATAAGATCTTACGTAATTAACAAGTATTAGGTCATCCCATAAGTTCGTTCCGTTCTTCGAGCGGTTATATATGTTAAGATTGTTTACATATCTTTCAGTTTCATGAAAAGATGTAATCTCCCTCTCGTTGTACAACTTCTTCCCATTTTTCAAGTGCATTGGTCCCTTATCGCCGTATGTTTATAAATCGACGCATGAAGTGTATACACAAAAGTCGGCACGAACTTATGGGATGACCTAATATTTTTGTAATCGGTGAAAGTCTAAACGTGAAGTATATTTTTGGAATAAGTAGAGGTTTGAATACAAAATACAGTTTGTAGAAGAAAGACCAATTTTATCTACACCGTAGTTTCAATTACGTTAAAAGATAATAATTTATATTATTATCAATTAAAAATCAAAGCTCATTTCCACCCGAAGTTGAACAGATCATATTAAATTCAATCGCTGAAAGTTTAATTGAATTAATAAAATATATTCTAATAAACGATTAATGGCATACGTTGACGTTACATAATTTGCAAAAACCGTAGCTTGTTACGAGTTAAAACGTATGAATAAATTACGTCCGACAAGCTATTTACTTACACTACTCACTGTAGTGTAAGTTTACGAAGCTTGTTCTCCCGAGTCTTGCAAAACAAAGTGAAATCCCAGTGTACGACAGGAAAGCCCCTATCGCGCATTAGGAATGCGGAATCAAGAAGGCAGGATGCAAGGAAAATGATGCCAGGAATTTCCGGATATACATATAGTATTCAAGATTCTATTTCACAGTCGGAATACGTGATGTCTTTTAAATTTTCCGTGAATCCACTTGTATATCAATTTTCGCTCCTGCGATGTCTTTAGTATGTCAGCAAATAAGATATTATTCAAAATATAAATATAAACTTGAATTTTTGTTTTGACAGTTATGATACGAACAAGTTGGAGTCATTAAAAAAATTAAAAGATTAATAGATTTTTTTGTATGACGGAGCGAATTTTATTTTATGAATCGTGGCATTCAAAATAACTTTCAGTCAATCTCTGACAAATTTAACGATTCTCTACGAATATATTATTTGCTATATCGCAGATATGCAAAAAGATTGGTATTTTCATATATCTACTGTAACAATCGCAAGCAAATTTTATCGACAGCCGAGAAGAAACGAACTTGTCTACCATTGATGTCGATTTTATATTAGTATCGCGTAACGCGATGCAAATTCTAGAAGAATCGTGTTTGAAAAAATTCAATTTCTCACCGGTTATGAACGCATTTCGTTCCTCCTTTTTTATCAGCCGGCGTAGTCGAATGAATTTCAAAGAACAAATTTGTATTATTACCGCGTCCTCTTTGTGTCGATGCACGAACGTGCGAGAATTCCAGCTGTTTTAAATATTCTTGCAACTTCTTTGCGCCGAAGATACACTCGAGTATGCAGTGGCGAACACTCGAATGGAATTTCTAGCACGTCCGCGTTACGTTTGAATGATAAAATGTTCTCGTCCTCGCTTTTATAATGTTTCCGGCGATGTAACATCGGCAACATACCGTGTTACACGCGTCATTTAATATTCATTAAACGCTGGCCAACGTCGATAATGTCCAAGATGCATCGAGAAACAGCGAATTCCTAGCGATAAAGATTATCATCGCAATCGTCAAAACAGGTCAAGTTGGAAACGTTTCAACGTTCTTCCCCGATGCTTTGCAAAATTTTCGAGAAACTTATCCATAATTCAAATTGGAAATTTTTAACCATCGAATGCTGATTTTCTCCAGCGTAATAAGATATTTTGAAAATACCAATTTTATATCTCACAGATGTATAAGAAACTGATTTAAAAAGATCTCATTTTTTCTGTTTATTCAATTATTCTATTTGAAAAATTACTGTGAAACTTTAATAATTACTGTAAAGGTATAATGATATCGGTTGTACAAGACAGTTTCAATGTACTTTAACGTAATAGTAAGTTCAAATATAAAACTGTATTAACAATGAATAATACTGGCAATGAAAAATGTGAAGATCTATAGAGTCAACGAGATAATTACAATTAATCGTAGTTATTTGATACAAATTCATAATGAGAATCTTTCCAATGTGTATACATTTGCAGATTGGTTTCAAATTTCACCAACCTAGTGACGATCGTTGTCGTGTTTCGCTGTACTGTTAATAAAATTTCAAAATGTTTATATAACGCACATACACTGTACATATAAAAATTTCCTGTGGTGAACGTTCTTGAAATACTTTGGCGAGCCACTGTGCCCCTGGAAAAATCGCATGTGAACGAAGAGTCGCCGTGTATTCGTTGAAACGTTGGAATTTCTCTCACT
Source organism: Bombus terrestris (assembly GCF_910591885.1). Lineage (NCBI taxonomy): Eukaryota > Metazoa > Arthropoda > Insecta > Hymenoptera > Apidae > Bombus > Bombus terrestris. Next base: position 16,389,413 of record NC_063272.1, read on the forward strand.
CGGTAACGAGTATCAAATACGGGAGGTTGCAATTAGGCGGGCGCGCCGAAGATTGTTTACACCGTGGCATTATTCATTGCTGCGTCTCGTCGGGACTGAGAAATTCAACGGTGCTGTATGTCCGACGTGTAGCTTTGTACGGTTGCCTCCAACGTTCATTGCATAGGCCGCTTCTACGCACGCGAAGCTACACAATTAAACCGTAAACATCGTGCGAACAATTTCGCGTGGGCTTTATTAAAAGTTCACGAAACGTCGAGGGACCCCGTATCTTTTCCGCCCTCCCGCTTTAACTTCGTATTTTTATCCTTCTCTTTGTTCCATTTCTCTTCGTGTTCCTTTTTTTCATCATCATTTTCCTATTCCTGTGTTCTCTATTTTATAGGATGTTACAGATTGTTTATGGGGTGTGAACTTAGAGATGAAGAAGGTGTATTAGGTTGTCCGAAAAGTTCCTTTCGTTTTATAAGAAAATAATTGACGCATAATGTTCTTTGTTTTGTATTAGTTTATTGAATTATGCACGAATATAATAATAGAGATATAACGAAATGGATCATACGTAATTCAATAAAATAATACTAAACAGAAATTGTTGTTCATCTATCATAATCTTATGGAACGAAAGAAACTTTTCGGACAACCTAATATATACAAAAATATTATTTAAAGCTTATTCTTCATGTTATAAATGGATTGTTGATTTTTATGCACATTTATATTTTTATGAACATTATCAAAAAAGTGGCACTTAAATAGAGATTCGTTTTACCCATTAAAAATTGCAAGAAATTTATAAATTCTGCATAAATCCATAAAAATCCGCAATCTACTTGTAAATAATATAATTTTACGCAAATAATGATAGCATTGGTAGCTGCTGTAGCCAAGTTTCAAACGACCTCCTTTTACATAAACTTTCTTCGTTGTCTCATCTTCGCTGTGTTATTATAAACATAGCCCATTCATTTTTACCACCCAGTATATGCTCGTTTTGTTTAACATCGAGAGAATGAGACCAGGATGATGCGTGGCGAGATGAAAGGATTCTCTTTGTTTTAATTTGGCCAGGATCGGATTTTACGACGGTCCACGTCGACGTCGATGGGAACAAGAAGTAACGAGCTGGATTCACGTTGAAGTAACGAGCTCGTGCAATCGTAAATAGCGAAACAGACGTTCGAGCATGTTATTAAAAATCGGGTTATCGAAACGGTCCCATTTCTGCTCGTTTGCAAGGCAATACTCGACTGTTGGACAGAGAACTTTCACGAAACGACTAACATTACAACTATTATTAAAGTCGACAAAATTATGGATATCAGATTTTCTGTGTTACTATCGCGATGATTGAAAATGCACGTACCTATATGCAAATGTACTTTTCGCAAGATTAACGTTGATCTGTTTTCGAAGGAGTGTCATGATTATGACTATGTACATTATTGTTCAAAAGTATTGTTCATTTTCGACAAAAATGTATTTAAGTTATGAAATTAGAAATAACTCGAATTACGATGATTTTACTCTGCACAGTCGTCGAATTATGATTTGTTCAAAAATATGACTCATTGAATTATTTGCGAAAGTTTTCGAGCTCTTACCATGTATTGCTTACGTTATACGAAATCGTTTCGAAAGTTCATGTTATTGGGTTGTCCGAAAAGTTTCTTTCGTTTCACGAGGAAATAACAGACGTTTTTTGTTTTATATTATTTTGTCGAATTACGTACGATCCATGTTGTTCTATCGAGATAAACACCGAGACATTTTACAGACTTGGTTTCACGTTTGTATGAAGGTGCACTGTTGTAAAAGACACGTTTGCGAAAGAAAGACACTTTCCGGACAACCTAATATATTGGCTAAACGTAAGACGAATCTGTGAATATACATAGAACTTACGAATCATCTACTTCCAATCATCAAAATATTCAAATGCTCAATTACTCGCTATATCAATAAATTACATCGTTTTTGGAACTAATTATACGTTTAAAGTCATGTTCGTGCTTCATATTAATTTTATACTGAATGTATACTTTCTATGAAGTTGCCGTAACTTTTATATACGTTCATCATATCTAGTATTCACGGACTTAATTCATTTCAATGAATTTCCAGATTATCAATTCAACATGTGCAAGAACAATCAATCGACAATTCAAATCGAGAAATATTGTGCACGTAATCTCGTAATTTCTCGCTTGTCTTAACTAATTGCACGCGAAAAAGGCGAATTGTTTTGCGTTATACGCGTCGGAGGCTTCCACTGAATTAACAAGAGCGGCAAGAATGAAAAAACGAAACTGGAATTCGTGCGAGTGACTTCATTTTCACCGAGTTGAATGGTATTCAGAAGAAAAATCAACTTTAGCGCTTTTTTCATAAAACGCGTACTGCGACTGCAAGGAGAGGGAAAGTGGGAGAACGTGACGTTGGAAAGGTGAAACGTTAAAAAATAGGAAATATCTACGCGATACGGCTCGTTCGAAATTAAACGTCTATCTCGTTCTCTGCTCGAACTCGCCAAACATTCATAAACTGGATACGTTTCTTTTAATTGGGACACCTGCGTGGCTCGAATCAGCCCGGTTTGCTTTCAGTTTAATGAAACGAGCCGATTCAGGCTACTTCTACCTCGTTGTAACCAATTTAGCAGGGCGTCGAGAACCGACGCTCGGCCAAAGAACGCGTATCGCGAGCGTGCCGTTTCTGTTACGAGCGTTTCAGCGATTTGGAAATTTCTTTATCGGCGAACATCCGGCTGCGATGGAAATTTGATTTCGTATGTACAGGAAGAAATGGCTATTACGCTACGTGCACGTGCGAAGGAATTATTTTATGGTAAATTCCGGCAGAGGAACTAGATTTACGCCAGTGGAGAAATGCAATATTTGCATATAACTGTCTTTTTATTAAATTTATAGCATGTGTTGTATTTTCTATTTTACGTAATAAAAATATAATATACAACGCTGACTAATGGAAATGATATTCATAACTCGTTTAAATAGAACTTCGTTCTGTAATAAATTGATCTCGCAGAATATTAGGATATAATACTTTTATAAGAAATGGAGTTTTAAAAATTTCAGCGAACCAGAATTTTAGCTTTTAACAGCCGGCTTCGGTCTCAATCGATTTTCAAAAGTTTTCAGCCAAGTTCGCGACAGATTAATCTTCAAGAATTTCAATAGATCCTGTTAGAAAGCAATTTCGATAGCACGTTCCACAGATCAATTTCCAAAAATTCCAACAGAATCACTTTCCGAGCGGATCGATGAACTTAATCACAAACCAATTTCGAGTACTTGCAAACTTCTGCTTTATTAATTAGCCAAGAATGCCATCGTGGTTTATCAACAAATCAATATCGGGAAATTCCTCGAAAGTTTAGGACAAATCGTTTTTGGAAAATGTTAACGATCGTTCACTCGGTTAATTTCCGAAAATACCAACAAACCTTCGCTACAAATCGAGTTGCAGAAGTTGCAAGAGTTTCAGCAGACCGTTTAAACGACTTCTATATCACAACCGTCGTCGTAACCTCGAGCGCGTGCTTTATTTCAACAGCCACCATTTCGTGTTTTTGCGACGAGTTTTAGCGAGATCAATTTCCTCGCGACGAGGTTAAAGGGGAAAGAAAAACAAGAAGAAACGACAAGCGCAGAATAGGTCTGCTCCAATCGTCGTCCAGAAGAAGACATTACGTAAATTCATAAATTTCCCTCGACGAAGACCTTAAACGAGCCGCGCAACCCTGAAAGTTCGCGAAGGAAATTACGATGCAATGTTTCGCAGCGAAACGAAGCTTTTTACTTGAAAGAAATTGCGGATAGCTCGATCTGTCAATTTTCCTCGCGACACGTTTCGATTTAGCGTGGTTAAACGTACAGTGTACGATCGGTCACGCGAGTCTACGTAAATTTATGAAATTTTGCGTGTCCTACTTACCAAAGAAACTAAAAGCGCGCTTTATTACGAAATTATCTACGCTTGTATATCGATATAATTGTTATCAATGTATTTCTAAAAGAAACTTTTAAAATTGAACACGTAACTGGTAAAAATCTCGGGTTAAAATTACATGAGAAATTACAAAACGTTTAATTTGTTCAATACCAGGGAAATAACAGACTGTCATCGAAGCTAACGTCTTTATTATAATATTTTATATTGTGAGACGTGCATGTAGATTTTCGTGGCTGGCTGTATCTCGTACAGTCCCTGAAAAATTGGTAAATCATCAAATATTGATTTATCATATTTTTCTCAGCGATCTTCGATTACAATTTTCTATATTTACAGCGCTTGTCACCATATTCTACATAGAATTTACATTCGTTTTCGTAAGAAAATTCATTCTTTACTCGTCGATTTTAAAAGCGTAACAGAAAACAATTTCTGACAGAAAAATTTCGCGACAGTAGATCCAAGTACAGTAGGTCAATTTCTTACGCGTCTGAAAGCAAGCGGCTTGCTTATTTCCAGTAAAAGTATTCTTTCGTTCCTCCTTCAATTCTCGTTACTTTCTGCTGGGATCAGTCAGGATGGTTCTGCTCAGAAATGGAAACAGTTTTCCCTTGGAAACGCCGGTTTGCGTTCGCGAAGGAACATAACCGTTCGAAAAAAACTTTCGCCGAAGCTCTGGAACGAAATTCGAACGTTTCAAGTTTTCCGACGCTTTGTGGGCGTCGAGTCTTCGTCGTGAATATTTTGCGAGCTTCCGACTAGTCCACGTGTTGAGAAATGTTCGTGTGGCGTGAAAAGAGCGAAAGAAAATAATTCTTGACCCGCCAACAGTCTTTGGTTTTACCTCGCAATTATGGGTCCTTACGAAGAAAGGGAAAGGCAGAAAGAAAGATGCTCGCGCCTTAAGAAACCTTTGGTTGAGAAATTGCGACGTGGTGAGTATCTAAGGTAGGAAAAGGCTGATGAGAAATTGTTCTGCTGCCTTAATGGACTCGAAAAGTAATTACTTTGTTAGATAATGCGATGAGTTTCGAATTTTCGGATATCGGTTTTGTAATTCCCGTGACACAGAGTTTTATCACAACAGGGCTTGTCGAAGCGATAAAAATTGAAGCAGCAAAAGTTACGTTAAAGCAGAAGGAGGGAAAATCAACGAGTAGTAGAATCAATCGCACAACTTTTTAATGTGTTTTAACTAGGGACAAGTTAAGGTAATGAGGGTTTGGAAAAAATTGTGGATACACCCTTTGGTTAGCTGGTGTAATTTCCTTTGTACAATTCTATGTATGTGATATAAGTGAACGTTTTCTGTGCAAACATTTAACATTTTGTCCTTAAACCTAATATCATTTTAAGAAGAACTGGATTCCAAAAAGAACGTAAAATCCATTCTTCAAATTGTACAATAGACCTTTACATAGACGAATTATGAAAAGCTTCGCGTTGTTGGACTTCGCTCCGAGTTTTCCACCCTTCGATGTTATTTTTCTATCTTTCTTAATCTATGGAAACAAATGAAAATCTAATTGTAACGTTTAACGAGTGAAATAAATCACTGCATAGATTCTATTTCTGCAATTGCATCCATGAAAGCTTGAATTTGCATAAACGTCGAAACAGTTTATTTATTCCGAATCGATGAGCGATCGTATACAGATGCTATTTTATATCAAAGCCGTAACAAATCGAGCAATTAAGAGAAGAACTGTAGCATCAGAAGCTTAACTCGGAGTATTCGCATCAAGAAGGCAAGTGCAACGCGTCGCAATCCGGTCGTTAGAGAACAGACGCAGAGACGGCGCGTATCCCTTAAGAAAACGTCGTCGAATAATAGGCTGCTCCGTAGTTTAATGCGATACAGAGTTCGAGTTCACTGTCTAATTCTTGCTCTTCCCATCCTCCATTGTGCCGAGAAGTCGGCTAATGTCTATCCTAAATGGATTAGCGCACAGTGTCGAGCTAAACGACCATATAATACCAGTGAATTTCGCTTCTGCAAATCGGTTTAACTTCGCAGCCGATCCACAAAGCGGATTCGGCTCTCTGTCCGGCGTAACGCGCATAACATGCGTTAACAAAAACAAATTTGACGCTGTAACGAGGCTTCGCGTCGTTTTACGATCGATCGGTCGAATCGCAACGAATTGGGTCTTCGCGTCGCGTTTCTTCGGCATATTTAATGATACGCATGATTTTCTAAATACGTAATCGCATAAATTCAGTTGATTAACAACGAACAAAAATCGAAATAGAATGAAAATCCGGCGAATAAAGCTGCTGGTACATCGTTTGACAAAATTCTGACATTAAGAATTCAATAAACGTGATTGGTGATCTTCGCGCGAGGAATCGCCAAGCTCCAAGCGAGTCGACCGATGATTCAGAGACTCGGAGGAACGACGTTGGAATCGATGAAGCAAGAGAAAGTTTCGACAATGGGAGGAATATATTGGGGTATTAAAGAACATCTGCTGGGACCAGTGATTTCGTAAAATGTAGTCGTGGAAACGGTGCTTCGGTGATGAAGTTGGCTGGCTAGTTCGCTCAACTCTGCTTAACTTTTTGTTTCCTAGTCGAACGATGAAATTTCGCAGTGAGAACGGTTTTCAAGGAAGATGTCGAAGTTGTGATTATTTCGAGAACGAGGGTTCGGTCGAATAGATAGATTTAAGGGGAGGGTATGTAAGATTAAATGTATTAGGTCGTCCGAAAAGTTTCTTTCGTTTTATAAGGAAATAATGGATGCACAATATTTTCCGTTTTATATTATTTCATCGAACTACGTATGATCCATTTTCTTCTATCAAAATAAAGAACACAACATTCGACAAATTAGATTTCACGTTTGTATAAAATTGCATCGTTGTAAAACACGTGTCTGTAAAAGAAAGACACTTTCCGGACAACCTAATATAATCGCATTAAGACTTTGACAATTTAATTTTGACAATGTAATTTAGTTTAATTCTTTGACAATGTAATGAAATCGCGAAGAATTCAGAACGAGCGATCTAGAAAATACTATTTTTTTAAGATCATAAAAATTCCTCGATTTCACCGTAGTAAATGTGCAAAATTTCCATAAAAAGTTACGAATTGGTCATTCCGACCAGACAAACCCATCGATAAGAGATTTCCCATTAAAGTGTAATATTTCTATCCACTTCCATTCCACTCGTCGAGTCACTACTACTAGTCTCTCGCGAATCGTTAAACACACAGATAATATTTTCAATTGAAACAGACAAAATCGACACAAGTTACACGATTAATCTCAAACATATCAGATATATCAAAACGTGGACGCAAGTAACAACGAGCCAACCGAAACATCAAGATATCATTTCAGATGAACACGATTCGTTCCATCGACCACTCGAACAATACCAACTTCCGTTTGCACTCACACAAAAGAAACGTAACTAAATTCCAGCCGAAACGAACGTTAACTGAATAAACGAAACTTTTAAACCGAAGGCTGTACGTGCACCAACGAAGCGGAATTCGAAGCAACGATATCCAGGAAAATTGGCCCGAGGGGCGGATCGTGTTTCAACACTTTCATGACGTGGTGAACGCGATCTGTCACAACGGATCTCTCGATGCTTCGGAATCTTTTCGTTCGTCGAGAAAAGAATTCGTTGCGACGTCGGACTTTTATGCTGAGAAAATTCGATACACGGTCGTCTCGACGAATCCGTTGATATATGGCGTAAGGTTTCCTCGCGAATCGAGGGAAAATGGGGGAACACAAGACGAAGGGAGGTCGTGAGAAACGAAGAGAAGAACACGATAGAAAGCTCTCGTTCCTTTGGAACGAAAAGAAGGGCGTTCCTTCGGAATTTTTCTCCGCCTCTTCTTTCTCGCCGCTAGCGAAAGGGTGATTTACAGAGCGTTTCGAATCCTCGATGACAACGGAAATTTAAGGTTCGACCATCAGCGAGCCGGACGATCGAACAATTTGTTTGGCAAAAAAAGCGCGAAAACAGGTTCGACCGAGATACGGTTTTTCGCTTCTGGCAAGCATTTGTCCTTTTTCGTCAATTTCTTTGCGGCCATGGAAGAATTTTCCAATGATATCCTGGAATAAGAGTAAGAGCTTCCTCTACAAGAAAAATAGAAATAAGAGAATTTTTCTCTATAAGAGTTGTTATCTTGTTTTTTGAGATTATTAAGCAGAATTATTTGTCGTTTTAATATTTCTAGCATTATTTGATAGAAAGATCTGCACTCTAAACTATTGCTATTTGATATTTATAAATTTGATATTTTCAAGTTTAATTAGTTTAACAGGTAAAATCTTGTTACGCGAAGAGAATAAGTGGCTTATTTTTTTATCTAAGAAACTAAATAATTTATTGCAGGGAATAACGACTCTTTCGTTCGATAATTTCTCTTCTCGTCATTTTTCCATACGTAAGATTCTCCAACAATTTCCTACTTGTGCTCTATTTCTCTGAAAGGATCTTTATCTCTTAACATTATTATCAATTTTCCGACATTAACGAAAGATCTGAATGTTCAACTCTTGATCCTGAATTTCATATCTTCGATTTCAATTGATTTAATCTCGACAATCTTGTTATATAAAAGAATCCATAACTTTTTATATCTTATTATAACGAAGAAAGACCCTTTCATTCGACGTTGAAGATGTAGAATAAAGTTTCGAGTAAGCTGCTTGAAGATAAGGATTGTGAAGCTTTTCTGGGTTAAATTTCAAGTCTTGGAAAAGTATCGCGTAATGTAACTTAGGTTTTAAAAATATTCACCGTGTTGTTCGTTACACGTATACCATTGTTTTATTAAAGCAGCTTATCTACTTTCTCAGAGGGAAAAATGAGAGGAGGAACGAATTGTAGAGAGGAAGGCTCCGTTTATTCTGCTTTTACAACGATGTAATTCGTTTTATCTACTTGTTATCGTGTTGACGTTGTTAATCTTAATCTGGCAAAGATGAAGAATGAAAAATGGAATTGAAATCTGTGAAATTCAGTGACAAACTTGAACAGATTTTAGATTTATCGTACATAAAAATAGCATAAAAGAAGTTATGAAATATAAAATTTAATTTATCTCGTGAACTCGTTAAAAGAGATCTAAAATATTACGAATCTTTCATTACGTAACCATTTCATGTTTTCAAATTAATGATTGAACACCTTACATTCTACGTTCATTTTATTTACATTTAAACATGAAATATTATGTTACAATCGTTAAAATCTTTCTACGTTCTACGCTATAATTTGAAGAATATTATTTACAAATTCATAAACTTGTTATGTTAACGAACGTAATTGATGAAATGTGGAAGAACATTAATATGTATTTTCCTAAAATCTGTTGGCAAAATTCAGATAAAATGAAAACTAAAACACTCAGACTTCTGTATTTTTCATATTTTATTTAAAAATTACAGAATCCACGAACCAAGCAAGTCATAGAGTTCAAATTATAAAGTTCATATAAAAATCAAATTTTTTTACATTGATCTCAATTTATAGTATGTAAAATTATGAAAAATATTACTTTTTAATACATTAACATGTTGATCATTTCATAAATGTTTCCAATTATGAAATCCAATCGACATCCACTCCTTTTTCTCATTGAAAAATTGTTTCCTACTCTTCACAATTTCCGCTTCAGAATAAAAGCTTTCAAACAACTAATCTTCCCAAGTACTCTTCGTTCATCTTTATACTTCTTTTTTACGCTATAAAAATATGTACTTGCGAACAATGTTGCACGTTTTATCATAAGTTAATAATATAGAAAATAATAAATTTGACGATAAAGAAGACATTTAAAAAAAAAAGAGGGCTTCGTGTGATAACAAATTTTAAAGTTTCGCTGAAAAAGCTGAACTCTTGAACTCGTTTACTTCCCATTCCTCTTTTCTTCGCTTTCTTTAATGCGATTTTGTGAGGCGGGTGGTTATCTTGTTTGCTTCGGTTAATTTAAAAAGTATACTTGAAGTTTGTAGACTTTCGTTTAATTCTTCAAATGTTTGATTTTCTAGCTAGTTCACGTGCAGCAACTCTCGCGGCGAAACGTATCACGATCGTTCAGATGTCTTTGAACAATAACTGTTTGATCTGAAATATAGGAATTTACTCTATTTATAAAATGTTCTCAACGGATAATATGTATATATTTTATATTAGCGTTAAATATATTCTTTCATTATGTAAGTTTCTGTAACAGCCTTATTAAATTATTACACAAGCAATAATTAGTAATATCTTCATAAGGACTTATCAGTTGAAATATATCCTTTTTATTATATTTTTATAGCATTGTTATTAAACGATTCGATAAATAATAATTGTCTAAAGTATTTCGCAATTCTTATGACATTACTATCTTCGCAGATTAAGTGTGACTATGTGTTTCTCTATTATTTATAAAAATATTCATCAAGAGTTGCTTCTAATTAGTAATTAGAATGCGAATACTTATAAAAATTCATATTTATATAAATATCATTAAAAAAGTGGAATGTAGATAATTTATTTTACCTAGTAAATATCATAACGGGTCATAATAATAACACTTTCCTATTTCACATATTTCTTTGCGTATTATGTGCATTGTATGCATCTCTGAACTTAAAAATTTCCTTTTCAATTTACTAGTTACTAATTCATCAATAATTCTTACATTTTGGTCAAATTCCCATACTGTTACTAAGTATCGGGTCCGGATCAGGTGTACGCGTCAATAGAAACATTTTCAAAATACTCTGTACACGTCACTCTTTCAAACTTCTCGATCTTGGCATGTCGCGCCGCGGTATATTACAGTCAGGCTTTATTACAGTGCGATATAATTCAAAGTGCAGCTTAAATTTAATTCTCAAAATTGAATTCCGGAACTACTTTAAGGGGCCGTGCTCCGCAGAGCCCTCTGTTCTGTTTTACTGCGGCCGGGTAAGGGCAAAACTCGACGTACGGCGTTGTAAATCTCGAGCGGGGCGAAAGCACGGGACAAAGTCGTCGGAAAATTAGCGCCGCTTTCGCTTCAGCGGAGAGCTTTTGCTCGGAGGAAACAACCAGTGGATGCCGTCTTCTCGTAAAACGTGGCTCCTGGCGAAAGATATTTATCGAGCAACCTGGTAGTTCTTTTGACCGCAGGTGCATCAGTAGGTGTACTGCTCGTGAGTCTCAGGAATAAAGGAATCCACGGGAAAGGTGAACTTTCCTTGGTGTACAAAAGCATGGAATTACATTTTGCTAGCTTTATTACGTAAAGCTTGGAAATTCTCAGTCTGTTAACACCTCGACACACCAATACTTCCTAAATAACTAATAATGCAATATATTTTCTGTAAGATCATCTGAAAATCGTGATCATTGGAATCCAGGATCAATTATGGAAAAAATAGATTCCAATATCGGTAAGGAAAGGATTTGACATTTCCCAAAAGTCCAGTCGAAGCGTCGTTTAAAAACCGTTTAAAAGTTCTACTTTATTAGTCCAATTATCGTCTAAAACATGAAACTGAGAAGCATAAACTAACTAAAGCTCGCATTAAGTAGTATTAGTGTATCATCGGTCAGACATATCCATCTCTCTTGTAGCATAATCCATAAACCATATGTATTTGGTTGCGATTTGTTGCTTAGAAACAAGCCCGTATGCACACATAAACAGAGTGATCCGCGCAATTTGCATACTAATCTGCATATCAAATAACTTTTTAAGTATGCGTTGTATAAAAAATATTTTATGCAAGAGTTGCATAGTTTGATGCGACACGTTATGTGGTTCATTGTGGTACTTCTTTTTATAAATGGAAGCGTTTAAATGGAATGCTATATTTTTTTATAGCAACATATCGAACAATGTCGAATTTTGAGTAAAAAATTATGAGAAAGCAACTCTGTCTGTCTGTCTGCCTGTCTCTCCTTCCATCGATCATTTCAATAATACCAGCTTCCTGTCGTACCCACACAAAAGCGACTTGAATAAATTCTATTTATTCTGTTTATTCTATATAATTCTATACCGTGATCCCTATTTGCAATGTACACGTTATTTCACCACAAAACTCTATCAATATTAATATTGACTTTCAAAAATCATGCCTTTTCGGTTGAAATACTCCGATCAAATATCGATGTCAGTTAAAACTGGTACGTCGTGGCGAAGCTAGCGGCTCGGTAATAAATAAAATATAAATCAAAGTAATGCAGTTTTCTGTACGTGTTTCCTCCACGCGACGAAATCTCGCGAGGATGAGCATTGCGCAGCTGCAACTGCGGTACACCGACTATAAAACTAAAATAAAAGGGAAGGGCAGCGATCCAGTGCGGGAGCAGCGGGCGAAATCGATGGCAGGTGAAAAGTGGCGAACCGTACGCGAGACAAATCACTGGCCGCGCGACGGAACTATTTTTATAGTTCGGCTGCACTTGCCGCGAAAGCGCAGTTTCCACGATAAACGGACGAATCGATGTGTTGCGTAATTTTCCTTTCGTTCCATTTTTTCTCTTTCTCCTCATCGGAGGGCAAGGATACTAGAAAAACGATTGTAGACGATGCTTTTAAAATATCCAGCTGCTCGAAATATTTTTAACCAAGTTTAAGGAAACTTTAAATTCTTATATAATTAAAATGTAACTGACTTTCACAGAGTTAGCGTTACTATTATTTTTACTATCATTGGCTAGTGAAATTGGGTAATCCATGTAGCATGGATTGTTGTACCATTGCTAAGCTACGGATATGTAGTTATGCAAATTTATGCCAAGTTGTATCTAAGCTGTGGATATTTATGCAAGTTCATATCCATATGTACAAAATCAAAGAACCGTAACATAAACATCGGTTTGTTTCACCCAGTTAATACCATTCTACCTATACTTGGACCATTTTGTGTATTTTTGTATATAGTGCGTGTGCATTTTAGTATCTTTAAATTTCTCATAAACGCAGAGAAAATCGCCAGTGTAGTTCTAACATATAAATGGCTATTTTTGTGAAAGACAAAATCGACAATGGTTAAATAAATTTGCATGCAAAAAGGAATTTTGCATTTCTAAAATGTTCAAACTTCAAAATATCGGAGTATGATGCAGAGTATATTCAAAATTACAATTCTTTATGAAATAATTAAATACCAAAGAAAGAAATAAATTTGCCTAAGTAGAACCTAAGTAGAATCTAAGTAGACTTCTAAATATTACGAGCACATTATTTTGAACATTTTATACATTCTGAACATTGCCACATCTTTAAATCCCTCATAAATACGTGAACATTCGCAATCCATCTACTGGAATAGAGAAAGCTCAATCTCAAGTATGATAAAAATTATTCGATCACATAAAATATCAACTTTTATCCTCTCGACGAACAAAACAGACATCTTCATGCATAAAATGTTTTTCAATCGTATCCAATTTTCCACAACTACCGTCAGATTGGCAATCAACGATGAAATATGTTCGCCACGATCTCGGAAATGTCCAACCAAGCAACTAGCAATAGCAATTTTCGCGTATCCAGGAAAGAGTGTCATTTTTATTTATACGAAAGGCAGGAGCATAAAAACGAAACAGACCGGAAGTCAGTGTGCCAGCAAAGGTGGATCTGTCATGGATCGTCTGGCAAATGTCAGGAACGATCTGGGTCGCTGGCTCGAATCGAATTGCAGGGCTTTGGCGGTAAGCCTGTCGAGCCGTGGCATCGACAGGATCCGTCGACGGTGCTGTGACGGTTCCTGTACATGTCCTTGAGTAGTTTCGCACCACTGCACACAGAAGGCACCCCTTCGTCCCACTGTACCTCGGCCAGCACCTCCCCGCCCCCGTATCCTGTATAACACACTCAGGATTCCGTCTCCTTTGACGGCCTGTCGATAGACAATAAACTCGATTTGTGTATCGGCTTGGGATCAAATGTAAATGTGTGCACAAAGTGCAACGTAAAGTTTATGAATTGGAAGACCTAGCGCTCCTACGAGGTATACGCTTTCGCACGAAAGTATTCGAACACTTGTAGACATCTTTTATGAATATATCATGTATGTTACACGAAGCACTTTGAAATTTCATTAACGCTGTTATCAGAACACTGTTACGAAAGTAGGCGAACATTGTTTTATCGATACAGTTTGAAAGAAACCTGGAGATATGTATAGAAGTTGAAACATATTTGGGTACGTGTCGTATATATTTCACAGAATTCACTAAAGTATTTTAAAGGGATCGTCTTTACGGTTATTACGCGTTTAGGATGATTGCTCGTATCGTTTATCAATTTGTTACAAATCGTATGTAAAATACTTCAATTTCTTCGAACTTCGTAAAATTTTAGGATTTATGGTCGACTGGATATTTCTTTGAACTCGAGGTTTATTAATAACACCATTAAGCATTCGTAAATCTGTGGCTGGCATTGAAAACGAGTCATCGTGCAATCTGACGGAAATAACGAGACAAACGGTGGTGGCTGTGAAAGACGACAGAATGGAAAATCCCGTTTAAAAGCTGCGCGCGTGGCAAACGCGAATCGTCGACGGGAACGGGGTGTCGCGACGCGACGCGTTCGTCGCTTAAATCCCGTCTAAGCTTCGAAATTCACACGCAGCACGTTAAATGTCGCAATTATTCATTATCAAAGAATGGAAACACGGTGTTCGGGAGCGGCTTGGCCGATCTCGCCGGCAGCCTCCATAAATTCCAGCTTCCTCGAATATTCCAGGAAAACCGTACGTTACGCGTTCAACGTCGAGACGACGAGGGTAGTCAGCCACTCTTGGATGCATAATGCAGTTCCTCGAGTCTCCCATCTGCCTTGTCCCTCTCTCTGTCTGTCTGCTTCTCTTCTCCCTCTCTTTCTCTCTCTCTCTCTCTCTCTATTGCTGTCTCTTTCTTCTACCCAATACAGCATCACGCACACCTTTCCGTCTGGTGAAAACCATTCCCATGGACGTTACCACTACCACCACCACCACCACCTCGCTAGCATCGTGACCAGCCTGCGAACTAACACCCCCAGCTTACGTGTCCCTACTCTTTCTTGCATAGAACCATGCGATCTCCCTTAATGCTGTCTCGTGTCGGCTCCATAAGTCACGGGATATAGGATTGGAAAGAGTTTAAGGTTATCTTGGGCGAACAGGTGGAGACATCGAACGTTCTGCACGACTATACTGTCGTACATGGAATGTCTTTTAAGTATTTGAGGAAAGACGACGGTGATGTAGGCGCTTTCGGTTGTGCTTGAATGGCAATTATGTGGATTTTTTAACAAATTCGGATTTTTGACGATGTGATTAAAAAAGCAGAAATTCGATGGAAGATTCTTTTGGTTACTAGTATCACAGAAAGTTGGATATCTTCTACGTGTGTTCGTGTTACGTGCATCTGCGCAATTTTTCACCTTAGATTTTCATACGATTACATAAAAATCCGCGGTCTGACGATAGTGATTCTCGTTCGATTTGAATTAATTAGATTGTTTGATCGAATGTTTGATAATTTTTGACGAAGGAATTGTTGCAATAGGTCAATCTTCTAGGTGAAAATGGATATTTTATATATTTCCGAATATTATTTATCTGGTTCGATATAATACGGAATATAATATAATATTGCATTCGAAATGATATTGAATACGTTGTAGAATCGAAAGCGAATTTTCAAAAATTTTCGAAAGTAATTAAAATCGTTATATGAGACGACACAGGATCGTGAATATTGAGAAGCATACACACGAAGTATCGCATTCACAGCATAAAATCTGTGGTGTCGCATGTTTCTATATCTATCTCGAAAAAAGTAAAGCGAAAAATAAATCCACCTACCTAGCAACATTGCGTATTCACCCTAATACCAACGATCAAGAGTAGAATAATGCAACAATTAAACCGCGGATATTTATGCATTTCTAAAAAAAAAAATAAAATAATCGTAAAAACACGCAGAATCCACGTAATATATAAAAAATATATAAAATATCCAAATTATAATACTTCTTGTAATATCTGCATGGCAAAATAAATTCCATTTGCATAAATTCCATTTCCTTTTAATTAGATTTATAAAAATACAAATTTGTATAAACATCCACAATCTAATACAAGTATAATATGGATTACAGTTGAAATAATAATTCGCTGTAATACTACCATAATGATACATGTACAATAATAACGTTTCAAAGAACAAAGAAGAAATCCATAAAGCAGGGAGAAACAATAACATCTACCCTACAGCATCGTATATTCACCAAGATAGGAAGAGTCGAGGTAACAGCGTGAAAAAGGATTCCGTTCGAACCTATTCCCAACCCTACGAAGAAATGGAAAACGATTTCCCAGCCGGTACAGATAAAATCGGATATCTACTTTATGCATGCATGTATACAACAGGGCGTTGACAATGTGATATGCTAAAGCGGAAGCATCTGTTTGTTACGCGGTCTGGGGTTCCGGCTCCGTTGATATTCAAGCCGAGGACCGTGTGATTTTTCATTCAGCGTGGAAAATCGACGGGCCAAAAGTCTGGAGAGAGTTTGGCCTCGCGTCGCGTCGCCGACATTTAACCTGATCGATGCTTTCGATTTATCTCGGTCCGATTTTCGACCCCTGGCGCAAAACTGGAAATTCATTTTCGCTCCCCTCCCCTCCATCCTTGAAAGTACCGATCTGTGAACGTCACGATTGCACCGTTTCTCGCTGTTGAGGATGAATGAAAGCACCAGGCACGATCGATCTACGCTGATTTCAGCGAGGTTGACGTGGTTCGGCCGAACCAACTCTGCCTGACGTTTGTTCGTTCCACGGAAAATGCCGCCATGCTAACGACGAATTTGGACTCTGAGTTTTGTTGGATCTTATTGATGATATCCAGCTGGTGAGCAACGAATTCTTTGTACAGTGTAGAATTCAGAAACTCGGACGTTCGAGTAATTATGACATTGGGTTGAGATATGGAACACGCGGAGAAGAGGAATTTGCTAACCCTGAAATAGCGGAGGCTTGACCATCGTTTCTTTCTTCTTTTTTTTTTTTTTTTTTGTGTAATTAATTTGTGGAATCTCGAAATGTAGAAATTCTGATTGTGTTAACATTGAAACTACCCACTAACAGTAGACTTATCACTGTAATTGCTACAAACAGACAAACAATTTTAACGAGATTAATGTTTGCTTCGCTTATGTATTAAGCGTTTGAGGTACACAACAGATACATAACATACGAGAAAATATCTTTTTACTTTTATAATTAAGTGTTTCCAAATGCACGAGTTACATTTCTTTTCTTTTTTTTTTTTTTTCTTGTTTAGAGAAGAAGAAATATAGAAATACGCCTTAACATTCGACTTTGGGACTATTATTTCCATGTTGAGAGAAATTATGATGTAGCAGTTGAAAAGATCTGCCCTCAAAGAATATTAACTTTTATCGAGGCTCAAATCAACAGCTCGATCACACTAATTCTAAATATAATCGCGCTTTAGCTCTAATTTATAACTTTATAACTTATAAACCTTAATACTTGCGCCACTGAAAGCCGCACAAACAGCGAAACCGCCAAACGACCGAACGCTTTTACAAATTACCCAATTTGCCAACACCCATCAATTTTAATCTCTTGCATTGTAACAAGCACGCTCGTGTAGCATTCTCCATAACTCCATAATTCCGGCATTATTATCCTATCACAAAACTTGGACGCCTATCGTTCCCTTATCCACATATTTCATCCCTTTACTGTTCCCTCGTAAACCAGTCATCCTATGGATCCACAGGCGAATGCGTGTCATCGGAACTCACGCAGGCTTGGAATGGAGGCTGTCAAAAATTTCACTGAATCTTTTATCAACGTAAACACAGTTCACCCCCTTCATCCCCGTTTCTGTCGGTGAAACGATGTACGTTCGATCGTATGCGTGCAGATACGCTTTTGTACTGGCTAATTCGAAGAACGAAAGCGGTAATGCGTGGCCACCGAGCTTGCATTGTTCGCGCGAGCGTCACTCTTGGGCGCAATAACGTGCGAGCCAGGACAAGGGGATGAAAAATGACCGAAAGTCGTCGTTGGTCGAAGGGTGGCTACGAAACGGGATGGCGCTAGCTATCGATTAGTTATCGACATTGTTGTCAGTCGGGAGGGGTGAAAAATAGTGGAACATCAAGGGAGGACGTAATGAATTGATATGAAAACTGCGGTTTTTACGGTGGCTTCCTCGTTTACGTTTTCTCGCCAAGTTTCTGGAACAAGCAGAGATTTTTTATGGAAAGAAACTGTTACAGGAGTAGATCGATGAACATCGGGTGACGTGTGATATATGACGAAGGTGAATGATCTTTGGAATGAAAAAATATAATTAAATGTAATTATATCGTCGTTAAAAAGTGGTCGATCTTTAGATGTCTCAAGAAACGAATTCCGCAGGTGATTTATTATGTATATTTTGTATTGGTAGTTTGGCTAATGAAATTATAATACTTAATAAGATTTTTGCCATCTAGAATCTATTTTAAGCTTTTAATAATAAAGAATACATAAAGACTATTTTTATTAGAGACATGATTTGTACAGTGAGCTTCCATGAAATAGCTATGTATTATTCTACTATATCTTTTGGCGAAAAATGCAATATATGTTATTTTGTTTATCAGTCTTCCACAATTTGGCCTATTGTTTGAGTTATTAATAAAATAAACAAAATTTCACAAATATTAAGTTATTATATTTCATGAAAATAGAATCGAAGTGGCATAGCAAATAGAATGAAAAATAAATTTTATCGAAACAGAATCAGATCTTCCAACGAGTGCACGTCCTTCAATTGCAATTAAAATCACAACACACAATCTCGTTGTCGTTAGAAAAATATTTGAAAACAATTTCCCATCGACAGTACCGAAACCATGGAATATTTGTTTCAATAAATAGAATTCGATATGTAAAATATAAATTCGTTCCTCTCGGAATCCAGTTTGTCAAACGAAAACGAAATGAATCGACAGAATCGTACGTTAACTATCTAACATTAGGAAAACAGTTTCATTCTACTGTTATCGGAACGATCCATTCGTCTTTCGTTCCTATTTTTTTCTCCATTCTCCCTGTGGTTTCTTTTAGAAGACAACATGCAGAACTTTCCCTTTGACGTTTTCTTTACCCTCGCATCCCCGAAGAGACAAATGATACTCGGTTGGTACAATTTGACGTAGCACGTGCTCCTTTTCGAGTTCTAGTGATTTCTCCTCCATCTCCACCAGGTTTCCACTCGATCCTCCTGCATCGTTTGTCAAGTCTTTAAAAGCCATTTCACGTTCTTTCATCGTGAGATTAAACGCTTTTCATACACGTGGCGGTCTCTTCTAATCGTTAGATTTTTAGATCAGTTTTAATGATGATTAACATTGTAAAATAAGTTCATATAATTAGTATAATAAATAATATAGACGTAACTAAACAGTATATTGAGCAGCGATGTAACGATTGTGCCATTGTACTCAAAAGTATTGTACAATATTATATATATATAATTGTATATATTATAAAAAATATTATATAATATTCATATATAATGATATTAAATATTTATATAATATTTGTGACCAAAAATATCGTACAATATTATACAATATTTTTCATTTAAATAAAAAAATAGTTTAACCGTTTCCGTATAAGAAATAACCAACTTGGAACAAAAAAGCTCAAGAGAAAAAAGTATAAAATTTGTATCTTCATTTTAGTAGAAGCCATTCGCTGATTTCTTCAGCTTAAACTTATCGGAAACTTACGGGGGACAACATAAATTACTTGCTTGTTTCTTTTATTTTCTCTCGTTTTATCTCCCTTTCCACTGTCTTAAATTTTATTGTCTAATTTCATTAATTCGTTTCTTGGCACTCGGGCTCCTTTTATTTTCATGGAGCACGGGTCAATTAAGCGTGGCGCGCGCTTTATTCCGATATTCCCGTTGCATAATTAGAGGCTACGAGGCACTTGAGGACAGACTAATTTTCCAGTGGTTCTAAAGGACTCTTCAAAGTTCCGCGGCCCGATAGTAGAATTTTCACTTTGAATTAGTCTCCGGTTACTCTCGTTCATTGATCGAAATTCGAGATCCCTGCAAGAGAGACGTCATCGTTGCTTCAAGTTGGTTTCGTGAGAGTGGTTGAGTGGTCTTGTTGAAAAATTTGAAATTCCAGAAACGCGCAAGGAATTACACTCGCCTGCGAGTCTTTGACTCGGTTCCTATGCTTGTGATTTTTATCTATTCAACGTTTATAGAGAAGAATTGAAAAATTCAGATAATTTTAGAGCCTCGAGTTACATTTCAATTGTTTATTTAAATTAGAAGTGGATTTACTCAGTCTGTATTTTAAAGTACTTTTACTAAAGAAAAAGTATTTGCACATGCTCTTATTTTCCAAGTGTTAGTTTCAAGCATTTCTCGTGGTATTTTTATTTTCTTTTATTTTATTTCCGTAATATCAAGTCCTTGTGATCGTATGGAAATACTGCTAAATGATATACTTGCACCTAATTAATTAATACGTAAATACAGTGGCGATATCTGTCTATATATTTCAACAAACAAATGAAAATAAGTCGCCGAATAATTTCCACAGGGGAGAAGAAACAGGGCTGATAAGACGTTCTAGAAGAAACGAATCAAACGATAAATAGTAACAGAGAAACAACCAATATGGAGAAAAACAGAAAAAGAAAGAGTAGAAAAGGCTACATGCCGTGTTGTTCTCGTGCTATCTCAGTCGGCTAGTTCCATTTCTTCCAAATAATGCGAATTACCCCTATGCATCGTTACAGTGCGATGCGTGCAAAAACTTATTCGGTAAGTTGCAACTGGGGCGCAGCTTTTTTGTTTCCATTCCCTCGAACGTAAGTCCACCGATAGTGGAACTTTCGTGTTCCACACGAATACTCCTTTATTTTACGCGATAGTAATTAACCCATTAACCGAGTAATTTCCTAATCAAAAATTTCTAACGATTGTAGAATAAAAAATTAATAAACACAAATGAAGATTCCAGTTAGATCGTATATTTTTATCCATTTTGTGATGAATCTATCAGATTATTGCCATCTTTAACTACTTTGCATTAAAATACTCCTCCTCAATCATCAGGCGACATAAAAGTGAGAAGAAATTAACGGAAATGGAATTGTCGTATCTCGAGCATGTGGTCTTCGTTATAGATCAAGTGAAATTAAGTTTCTAATGAAATTTTCCAAAAAAAAATTTCTTCCGATGAACCACCAATGCGATCCTCAACAATAATAGCGTCCAATGTCCGAAACCGGCTAGACTTTGCCGCGATAAAGCAATCCGAGGCTGGCGCTCGCAGAGGGTCGTCAGTTAAGCGAGCAAGTATTTAATTCTCGGCAGCGGGGTTGGGTATCAAAGGTGAATGAAAAATTCTCGAAACGCGAGG